>NC_085846.1:41372073-41692458 GCF_035594765.1 Anolis carolinensis
GTTTCCCCAGCCCCCACAACAGAGATAGATAAAAAGACACCCCTGTAGAATGCCTATTCATTGCACTATGTAGCAAAATTTGGAAAAAAAAATCTGTTCCTAACTTGGGAATGTTGCTTTTCTGTTTAATTGTGTGGTACTTACTTTGAAAGTAGTTATTATACCCCAGAAACTTTGTTTTTGTGGTTGCCACAAACAATGTTGAATTGGTTGAGACTCTTATGAGATATTGGAGAGTAACTGCCATATACTTCTTTTTTGTTGCTCCCCTCCAATATCTATCCTCTAGACTGTACCACTATCTTATGACCCTGTTCTCTGTGGTTTTTATTCTTATTTCTTTCTCACCCCGAGTTTTAACTTGTGTTCATGTGGCCCACCCTTGTTTTTTATTGTTTCTCTGATTTTGTGTTGTAATGTATATTATTATCTATTGTATTGTTTAATTGTGTTATGATGTGTTGTTTTTATATTTTGTTATATTGTATTGTTCTGGGCATGGCCCCATGTAAGCCGCCCCGAGTCCCCGTTGGGGAGATGGTGGCGGGGTATAAATAAAGTTTTATTATTATTTATTATTATAGTCATTGAAAAACTACAGCAAAATGTGCTGTAGGATGTCCTGCATAAACAATTTTTTTTGCAGTTTTACAAACTTTTTCTTATCTTTTTATGATAAAACCAATTAGAAAATGACACTTATAGCCCAGGAAAAAATCATGTTACATAGAGTTATGAGCTGCAGGAGCCGTCTGCTTGGAACAGCTATGCTCCTTTAGTAGTACTGATCCTTGCCTTCCCCTTTTCAGCCCCACACTACTGTCTGTTCCATCCCTGTTGATGAGTGCTTCTTATGACCTGTCATAGAGGACCTTTCTCCTCTTCCAAGCTTGGGCACAGCAAAAATAGATTGGAATGTTCTTGTGAGTTCACAGAGGACACTTGGCATGATTTTCAACCCCCGTTTCTGTCATTTCCCAACAAATGAAGGGGCCAATGCGACTCTGCATTGGGTTTTTTGCTTTCTACAGTCTCTTCCTTACTTGTCCAATGTAACAATAGTGCCTGCCTTGCCTCATTCCTTCTGTTTGTGGCGGCTGCTTCATCTGATTTCAGGAGCTTTGATTTCTCACCAATGTGCCAATCATTCTTAAGGCACATACCATCAATCTGCCAGCTGGGAATACACCACCATTTCTTTAAAATATTGTACTAACTTTAAGTAGGTGCTAAGATTTTCCCATATTACATTTTCACCAGCCATGCTTACTTGGAAACAAGCACTGTAGTTGTTCCAGTAAATGGAAGCAGAAGTAAAGCTGAACTTCTTTATCCCCACGTCAGTGCATCAAATTCCCTTCACTTATACTGATGTTGTAAAACAAAGATCTATTTTTCCTGCCTTGCACTAAGGCAACATGTTTTAATTTTTCATCGGTGCTTGTATTTCATTAACTCAGAATTTTGCAATTTAGAAACACACAAGCAAACAATATTGTTGGATCCTTTAATTATATAGTTTATTGCCAGGGATGGAGATCATGATTATGTGTTCTGTGGGAGCAAAAGGTTGCTAAACTGGTGCAGAGTGTGCAATACAAGAGGTATTGTTCATGACATTGTTTTCAGATATATATAAATATAGATGTATGGGTGCATAAATGTGTATATAAAGATAGGACTTAATGAGACAAATAGAAAATTTTGAAAAGGCAAAAAATTATAGGAAATAGCTCTGAAACACAAATGCAAGCAGTGTCAACTAACTACCTTGAACAGAACTCCTCATTCAGCAAGCACACTTTTTCTGTCTACACTATAAAGACATTGCACTGCAATTCTGCTCAGTTTCTCCTTATGTTCGGGAACAGGTACTGGGGAAGCCACGGGAAAAGGATAATATGTCAATAACAGTATCATCAGAAACTCTGAAAACAATCTGTTGTACTTTAAAATATACCCTATGGCCTAAAGCCTTTTTTATGGAAAGCTGATGGGAATGAGCTGCATACTTAGTTATTTTTCTGCTAAAATAAGGTCTTTGGTCATTGGGAAAGAATAATAATAGGTGTGTGTGTTTGTATAAACGTGCAAATACAAACTGATTTGTGTGTGTATGTGTATACATGTGCATAAATGCACATCAGTTTGCATTTCAGTAGTGGTAAGCTTGATATGATAAATTTTCTTTGGAACATCCAACATAACCAAGCAATGATACTAGTTTTTAATGTGTTTTCTGCAAATATCCTTCATAACATTGTCAAATTGCTGGCCTGCTTGACTCTTTAAACTTTTCTTCTAGGTCCAACTTGTTGGATTGGATGAAGAAAGCTCAGAGTTCATGTGCAGGAATACCTTTGATCATCCATATCCCACTACCAAGCTCATGTGGATCCCAGATACCAAAGGAGTTTACCCAGACCTTTTGGCAACCAGTGGTGACTACTTGCGCGTATGGAGAGTAAGTTGGCTGTTGAATGTGTTTTCTGGAGTGGCCCAAAACCACCAATGGAGCCTGGAAATATTGCAAATGGCAGACAAACATGATATTTGCCTGCCAATTGACAAATACAATAATTTTGATGTTACAGCTCCTGTTGAAGGACAACTTTGGACAAAGTAGTTGTTAAGTAGTTTTCCCAAAACATCTGTGTAGTTTACTAGAATTCATGGGAGAATTCATAAAACTATACCTCAAAATACAGCACATAGAAAGAGGAATATGTTGTTGAATCTCATGTTTTGAGGTCAAGGAAATGAGCAGATATGTTATTATGGCTGTTTAATGGATAGTACAGATTGATCATCCCTTATCTGGAATTTCAAATTCTCCAAATCCTAAATTGTTCACATGGGTGGCTGAGGTAGTGACATCTTTGCTTTCTGATGCTTCAGTGCACACAAACTTGGTTTTGTGCGCAAAGTAAATCCAAGTATTGTGTATAAAATTACTTTCAGGTTATGTATACAGCGTATATATGAAATATAATCGAATTTCAGATTTAGATTTGGGCCCCACCTCCAAGATATTTCATTACATATATACAGATATTACAAAATTTAAAATATGGAACACTTCTGGTTCCAAACTTTTTTGACAAGTAATATAATTAATTACTTATAATTAAGTATACCTATAATTACTTATATAATTACTTATAATTACTTATAATTAAGTATACCTATAATTAATTACTTGTATGGATCTTTTCCATACTATGATTCTCAAACATAGCTGAAATGTTATTTTCTAGTCACCTGAAAATAGAGTTAAAGTGATCGTTACACAAGGCATTTAATGTATCTTTGTTGTATTTACAGTCACCATTAAAATCCACGTTATCTACCATATAGTTATGCCCCATGTGCTTGTTATTATTAGGATTCTAGTTTGTTTCCCAAGTTACAGTGTTCTTAGACTTGCTTTTTACAATTCATTCAAGGTAACTGGCCCAATTTTGTTGATTCTCCTCCCCACTATAAGCACAAAGTTCTGCCTAGCAAATCTAAGGTAGTTATAGTAACTTCTGGATGGTTTTCCTGGGCAAGTTGATCTTTCATCTTTGGATCTGCTATTATTGTATTGTGGAAGTATGGTTCTACCTGAAGCTGTTGTATCTGTTGTTATTGCTTGTGAAACCTGTATGTCAGACGGAATCTGATATACATACCCTTTTCTTGGAAAATAGATAATTAGTTAGCCTGTGGATGATTGCTGGCATATGAATGTTGGACAATAAACTCTCTTCACAAAGCCGAGCAGAGTACTTGAGGTGGCATGAAGATATTTATCAGTCATAGTTTCAAATGCCAACATCTTAAGTTTAGCAGCTTTGCATTCATGAGATTATAGTTTTATTGGTCCATTTCTCAATTAGGAAATAAAATAAGTAGAAATGTGAAAAATGCTGTAGTAACATAAAAAATGTATGATCAAAATACAATACCATACAAGCACGCATGTTACATTTTTAGATATTGGTGTCCAGAAGCAGCAATTCCATTAATTTCTTCCTCTTATTAGCAGTGCTCTTCTCCCCTCTTCCATTGCATGTGAGTCACTATGTTAGTAATGTAAACCACAAAAACTGAAATTCTGTTTGCAAGCTAGTGTGCTTGATAGATGAAGTTTACTCCATTCTGAAAGGGGTTTTATTTCCCCTTTAGTTTCTTGCTTAGTTTCAGTCTTCTGGTAACATCCAGAATTGACCCCAGCAATGTGATGTGTGCCTTTAAAGGAATCTTTAACTCTGGATGGAGAGTCTGGTCTCTCAGATTTTGTTTAGCCCCAACTTCCATCAGTGCCAGCCAGCACTTCAAATTATCAGGAGTGAGTGTTGTAGTTCAGCGCTATCTGCAAGACCATGGGTTTTCCACCTCCGCTTTAATTGTTTCAAAATGTAGAACCTAGTTTACCACTGATAGGTAAGTTATTCAGAACACATCACAACACTTTAAAATGGCTGTTATATTAGTTTAATTAATTTTATCAATTTATTAATCTATTTGCTGTTACGCACATTTTACCACTGACCCATTGCGTCTTTGGACTGTAATAAAGTTTTTGATCTGATATGAATTACATTGTTCCAAACTACATAGGATTTGACATTATTTCACTGACTGTATGTTCTCCAACACATGGGTCCATTCCTTAACTATCCACAGACCTCTTCTCAGAATGTAGGAGTAGATACTGGTGGTTCTATGGCACTCAATGTTGGCATGTTTTTAAATTGAAATTTACTCAAAATTACATTTTACAGCTTTGCCACAATTTCAATACTTGATAACCTATTATGATACAGCATCTGTTCAAATTGTCATTTTTGGCAGCCATTTAGAAATTCGAGTTTTCCCACCACATCCTAAAACCATCTCTGTCATTCTTACCAACCTTGTGCTGGGAGTTTTTCATTGCAGCCAGAACACGGTACAATACAAAAATCGTACTAAGTCCACACTATAATATGTACTTTTTTTTTCAATTCACGTTCCTGGATGCCTGAAATCTTCCCACTGACCCTCAAAGGGTTTGTTGATCCCAATTAAAAACCCCTGCATTAGACCTTACCTTCAGATACCCAAGCTACTGAGATAGTTGATAGTTGGGCTTTCTGTGCTGTGGTTCTGAGAGTGGTTAATTTTTTTGTGAAGTGAAATTGATTGTACTTGTTTTTTCCTCAATTGGATAAAAAGGTATCGCTAGTTTGATCTGCTTTTCATTTTAACTTGATTTTAATCCTATTTTGTCTCTGCCTAATATGGGTGGACCTATAAAAAAACAGAGTAGATTCCACAAGTCTCAAGTTAGCCTACCTGTGATAAATGGCTAGTGGAACAGATCCAGTTGCCTGCTGCCTTAATTATAATCTGATAGTCATGGTAATACGTTTGTTAGTTAACATAGAATTTAACATTATATGTCCTGTTCTGTATGTCCTGTCTTGTGAAATATAAAATTTCAAATACGACAGTATATGATCTTCCATATGGAGTACCTAAGACCGCTCAATCTACTAAAAGTAGAATTACATCATTTCACATAGTACACAACCCCTCTACATTGTAATGAATTTATTGTCTGTTATCTTACCTTTTCTGATAGAGAAACATTACTTCAGAGTAGCATTGTCTTTCTCCTAAACTATGCATTTGGGATTCACATGACCAATATTTTCATCAGGCAAGTAGATTTGCTGATAAAATACATATTTGCCTCTCTTGCTACAGGTGGGTGAAACAGAGACCAGACTTGAGTGTTTGTTGAACAACAATAAAAATTCTGACTTCTGTGCTCCATTGACATCCTTTGATTGGAATGAGGTAGATCCCTATCTACTGGGTAAGAGTGAAGCACCAATTTTGCAGAATGCTGTTGGGAGACTGATTTAAATAGTTAACATTTGCCCGTCTGGATATAGTTAAAAGGTGATAAAATAGCTACTGTTTCAAGAAGGTCATTTGACTGTTATTTCTTCTCAATATAAGGAATTGCATCTAGACCTCGAAGAGATTGCTCAACGTCTTTGAATCTGGAGTGCTTTCCAAGCAATAAACAGCCCCTTGATGCTGAAAGACAGTTCTTGACTTCATTTACTTTTTAAATAAATATTAAGTTGACTTAATATTCAGTTGAACAGGGACTCTAATTACTATTGCATAGACACTCAAAGCGGGAAAACTGGCATACTCATGTTGCACGCAGGTTAAAAGGCTTGGCTGTGTTAGGCACTTTTGTTGAATTATATTGTCCAAAAAGGACAATATAATGGCTGCTACTTGCTTCCTGTACTTCTCAAATACGTACATAAACTGATAATAAATGAAGCAAATGAGAAAATGTAAGCAATTCATATGAACCTCTCCAAACTTTGTTTTCCCTCTTTTCAATTCAGCATCTTTTGTGACTGACATACTACTTATTTGACCAATGAGATGTTTTCAGCAGCAAAAATGTTTTGCTGTGGTCATATATATCGTGAAGCCAAAAAGAATTCTTAATATCAATGGGGTTTGCTGTTGTTCTTGCCTTAGGTACCTCTAGTATCGACACAACATGCACCATCTGGGGTTTGGAGACTGGTCAGGTCTTGGGAAGAGTGAATTTGGTATCAGGCCATGTCAAGACTCAGCTGATTGCTCATGATAAAGAGGTGACAGTGCATTTTTTTTCTTTTGCTTTCTTTACTCGGAGATATAACACTTATGGATCTTGTGGAATGTCTTCTAGTCTATAAAATGGGTGTATTGACCTGACAAGGACAGTTTTGAGGACACTGTTAGTGCTCCAGAAATAAGTTTATTTTTCTTTCTCGTACTGATTCATGGGTTATAGAGAGTGAATACAAAAAAGCAACACAAAATAGACCTATGAGAGAGGCCCATGTCAACTGCCATAATTTGTAGCTAATATCTTCTTTATCTAAAGCAGAGGTGTCAAACTCATTTTCATTGAGAGCCACAGCCTTCTGATTGCCTTCAAAGGGCCACTGAATCCAAGGACGGAGAAACCGTGGATACAGTGGGCCAACTACATTTTTATACAGCAGTTGGTGCTCTTTAGTTTTTACCCAGTTTGGGTCCCCAGATGTTATTGAATGACACCTCCCATCACTTGATTATCAACCATACGGACTGGGGATAATGGAAATTGCAACCCAACAGCACTTTTGGCTCTGAGGGTGGGGAAAGGTTAAAGGACATTTTAAAATTAGACATTATATCCGCAAGCCCTGTATCGAAATTAAAACCCCACTATCCTGATAAACACAACAAACTGCAGCTTTCCAGATGTTACTGTATCACATTTCCCATCAGCTTGAGTCATGATGTTTAATGATGAGGAATACAGGAGTAGACCAGATCTGGCCCCTTGAGTCTTGTGTTTAACACTTGTGATCTAAAACAAGTGTGTTGTTATACATACCTCTGCTATATTTTTGTGTTTGCACAAAAACTAGTGTGAAGCAAAAACCTAGTATGGAAGGTAACATCATTGTGCTGTCTTTTTCCCCCCTGCCTGAGTAGGTATATGATATTGCATTCAGCCGTGCAGGAGGTGGGAGAGACATGTTTGCATCTGTTGGTGCTGATGGTTCAGTAAGAATGTTTGACCTGCGTCACTTGGAGCACAGCACTATTATCTACGAAGATCCCCAGCACCATCCTTTGCTCCGCCTTTGCTGGAATAAGCAGGATCCCAATTATCTTGCAACAATGGCAATGGATGGCATGGAGGTGAGACTGTGCTCTGTGGGGATGTCCAGTCTCCTTTGTGCCTAGACATTACTGACACTTCATACTAATAGATAGCAGTAGACAGTTGTTTGCTATATACAGGGATTTCATTTTTTCTTCCCAGATTCTTTATAGCCATCTTGTCTGCACACCGTAGCATATAATCAGATGTGTGTGCTTATATTTTGAGTAGTGCCCAATAGGTACCAAGATGGCCCACAACTTCATTAGGCCCAGACTGAATAGTCAGTGGTTAGGGATTATGTTTTTTGTAATCCAAAACAGCTGAAGAGCAAAGAAATAATTCCTTTGCTTTATATTAAGTGAAGAATAGCAGCTGTACTGGAATGCTGGCAGTAGTATGAGTATGCTGAAGTGGGAAGAAATCATTACTGTTATGACATCTTTCCCTTGATCATTTTACTGTCATTTTGACTGTGAATGTTTGCCTGATATGACCTGATTGTATTACAGTCTTCTAATAAAATAAAGATACTGATTATTTATTTATTTATTTATTTAATTTATATACTTCTCTTCTCCCCAGGGGGGACCCTATGTCAAATAGAATTTTGTGTCAATTTTTCCACTTTTAAATCAAGAAAGTGTACCAATGCATAGCCTGCAATTGTTAACTAAAGTAAAACAGAGGTTCAAGATTGTAGTCAGGAAATACTGTCATTTTCATCTTGCCTGTTAAAGGCGATTTGTATATGAAAAGGATGTAGTCCCTTGAAAAATACAGGATTCATTAAGAATACTTTCATTTTAGAGGGAATTAAACTGCGTTTTTTGCAGTATTTTTCTTTATGTTCTATGTTTCTTCTTCCAAGGTTGTGATTCTGGATGTCAGAGTTCCTTGTACACCTGTTGCTAGACTGAACAACCATAGAGCATGTGTGAATGGTATTGCTTGGGCACCACACTCTTCTTGTCATATCTGCACAGCAGGTAAATATGGATTTATTCTTGTTGCCTCCAAACCTGAAGTTTTTCAAAACTGTTGTTACCTAAATAAGAGCACGTTCTGAGTTACCCAGATTATTAAACAGAATTAGATTTCACTACCCAATCCTGTGCATATTATTTCAGATATTCCATAAAAGTCATTTATAGTTATGTGAGTTATGTTGAAATTGCAATCCAGGTTATGCATCTTACATAGCCATAGTTTTCTTGGTTTGTATGTTATAGTTGCTTTATCTTTTATTTTTCTCCTATCAAGATTATGCTTTTGACTTTCATTTACCTTGCCCATAGTATAGAAATAAATTTGTCCCCCAAGGTAAGTCAATTATAATTAACATTTTTAAGTAATAGGGAAAACTAGACTAAAACATATTTTATGAAAGTGTAGTGTTATATAGAAATTGGCTAAATTAATTTCATTTTAACTAATCCTAACATTCCTAAACTGTAAGGGGTACAGCCGTACATTTTGGGTTTCAAAGTAATTGGATGTATGACTAGTCTACTCCTAAATATAATAAGTTAATAGATGTGTAATAATAATTTACACATCAGCAGATACAATAACACAAATTTAATATCAAAAATTTCCCTATAAGGACAATTGCTAGAATTTTAAATTTACATTATGTAACAGAATTTGAATTTTTTATGTTCCTGGTTCTAAAGTATTATTTCCTGTTTAATTATGTGATACTTACTTTGAAAATAGTTATACTCCAGAAACTCTATTTTTGTAGCTGCCACATACTATGTTGAATTGGTTGAGCCTTTATGAGATATTAATTGAAAAACTACAGAAAAACCTGACTTTGTGTAGTACGTGTCTGTCTAGCACATTTCCTCGGTTTTGAATGTTTTGTAAGCTCATGTATGTTATCTACTTAACAGCTGCGGGTCCATGGACCGTAATAAAGTGTGTATGTGTGTATATATGTGTGTGTGTGTGTGTGTGTGTGTGTGTTGCAGGATGTCCAGCAAAAGCAACGTTTTTGCAGTTTAATAAACCTTTTTCATGTTTTTATGATAGAACAGATTAAGATACGACACTTATAATCCAGGAACAAAAATCGTGTTACATAGCGATATGGTTCTTTAGCAATCTAATCTTGCTGTTCCTTGTGATTCCACCCTCATCCCCCCCCCCCCTAAAAAAAACCACTCACAAAACTGGTATCTTAGCTGAGAAATAATTTTTTGATCTTTGTGTACATTCCTATGTATTGCACTTTAACTGCAGGGACGGTGTAAAAAATATTTTCGTATCTCTAACTCTGCATTTTAATTTGGGCAGCGGATGACCATCAAGCACTTATTTGGGATATCCAGCAAATGCCTCGTGCCATTGAGGATCCAATTTTGGCTTACACAGCAGAAGGAGAAATCAACAATGTACAGTGGGCATCCACTCAGCCGGACTGGATAGCTATCTGTTACAACAACTGTCTGGAAATCTTGAGAGTTTAAAAACATGTGAGCTGTGTGAAAAAAATGGAGCAAGATTATAGTCTTTCCTCTCTTCTAAAGTTCAGAACAAAACTGTTGAGACAGTGTCACTACTTCTTTTCAACTTGTTCTAGGAAGACTCACAACTGGAGTTGATGGGTATATTTTACTAAGTTCTCCCTTTTTCTCTCCCCTACCGCCCCCTTGCCCCAATGATTTAAAAATTGCAGGGATATGCTGAGCCTTTTTGATCTTTGGGGATTTTATTATTGCTTTCCATTAAAGTTGTGTATATATGACAGCCTTTTGTGTTGAGCATTTGTATTAAATAAGCAATGGCTCTTAGTCACAATTAATATCCTAGCAGAAATTATTTATTACTGCCCTAAATGCCTCATGATACTGTTCAAAGTTCTAATGATGGGATACAAAGCTAGCTTTCCATAACTACTTTTGTTCTTAGTTTCTTTCCATCTGTTATATCTGCTGACACTAGTGGTGATTCTTAATAAGGACACTCTATAATTAACGGTCTGTTACTATTAGCGCCGTTCTCCGGCTCTAAGTGCAGTTGTTGTGGATGTTGCAGATATCACTGAATACATATGTCTGTTGCATATCCTAAGGTGAAACTTTAAATTGCATGGAATATGACTATAGTTTTGTTCCTGCTCATCAGAAATAATAGTGCTGAGGCACAAGTGAATGCCTGACATGTAGCTGGAGAAGTCTTATCTCCAGTGTTAGACTGTGTGTGCATTTCAATCCACCATCCATTTATGCCCCTCACTGAAATGTAGGAAATCCTACAGGTAATCTTATTTAATCTGAGAGGCAGCAACCATTTTTGTAAGACAATTGTTGCCTTCAGCCATTTAAGACCAGTTTTATTACATTTACTTCCACAGTGGTGTATCTAGCATTATGCAAAATGGCTTCCCTAAGGTGGCATAGAAAATGTGCTTAGTATAACTGTTAGTTATGCTGATACACTAAATATGGGGTTGAACTCTTATCCTTAGAACAGTAATATGACTAGATTTATGTGATTTACTACCACATATGCAACTTTCTGTTGCGCAGATACAGAGCACAACCCCCTAATCTATGGATTCAGTAACCACAGTTTTACTTTACACCAAAAAAAAGAGAGAGAGATTGAGATTCCAATTCATCCTAGCATCATTTTTGGGCCTCTCTAGATCTGCAAGTGCGATTATATAGTATACTTCCAGCCCGAGTATAATCAAAATATGGGATTCATTATAATTCCCCGTTTCAGGTATTCTGGGGGGGGTGAGGTGGGGGATGGAGCCTGTCTTCTGTGGGTACAGATATACTGTTTTTCTTCCTGTCCATGTTATGTATGCTGAAGCTTCAGTAATGTCATCTGTTTGTGTACATTTTTCTATAACACATTAAACTGAATGTATTTATTATTTTTTCCACTGCCTTCTCAAAACGACGGCTTTCCCATAGTTCAAAGAAGATAGCAGAAATGGTTCCTATCAGACACTTTTTGGATTATAACATGAGGCACTAGAGAAGGGAATATGGTGAATAGACCCTTTCAGATGTAGCCACCAGTGATGTACATAATGAAATGAGAGGACATATGACAAACCTATTATTTGTTTTGTTGTACTTGAGTACAGTGGTGGGAAAATGTGGTGGCTGACGTATAAATGTCTTTGTTTAAGATATACCAGTTCTTGCCCTGAAACAAACCTGTAACGTGAGAGTGAACTACTGGCTTTCTCATCTTATTTCTCTTCTCCCCACCCATCTACTAAACATCTTTAGTTAAGGCACCGAAGTACAAGTACATTGTGTTTGGTCCAAAGCTTGTGGACCATGGAAATGAATACAGCTAAGGACACACTCAAGAACAGAGCATACTTGTAAAGCAGTGTGGGGAGATGTTGAGTTATTGCTCGAGTTCTTAATATTAATATGTGGTCTCTTTCACAAGATCAAGAATGTACAGGATATGAATATGATCTGATTTTTTTACTAACCACTACTAAACTGTATGTTAGCTTATGTTGTGTACTCCCAGTGTGATTTCCTAAAGGTGTGAACTTTGTAGCATGACTGTATAAAGTCCCCAACTCTTTGTTCTTTCAAATAAGCAATAGCACTGACTTGACTTATATCCTTTTCTTCTTTTGGTTTAGGCATTTAATATATTTTCTTATCTAATATTGTTGTGCAAAGCTGTTACTGAACTAATTTTAATCATTCTTTAACGTGGCAGACAATGGTTAACTTGTTGTAATAACCTTATTTGATTTTTATGGAGAAATTATAATGAAATGGACTTTATCTTGCTTTTGATCTCCTGAATTCTGGAATTGTATTGAAATGCTGTAAAAATTTAAAACAGTTTTTTAAAAGGTTTGAAGTAGAATGCTGGAATTTTTAAAATATTCATCTTGCTTCCTCTGTATATTTTTATTTGTTCCGTTTCTTCTTCCCTGTGTATTTTGTCTTTCTTACGTTTTAATAAACTGGGATCTTTCTAAATTACTCATAGTGGTAAAAGACAGGAAAGATGTTAAGTGTACCAACCAGCCTAACCTTGCTGAAGGTTTGTCTGAATTTTAAAAAGGAATTTTAGTGTTCATAACTTCCCCTAACTTCCTGAAATCTCAGATTAACATGCTACATCAAGAAAAGTCAAGAGCACCTCCTAAAATAACTGAGTAGACAAGTATAAATAAAACTATAATGAAACTTCTACGGTATTTCATCACATAAAAGATCCCTTCCAAACAGCTGTATAAAATCCACATTGAACTGGATTATATGGCAGTGTGGACTCTGATAACCCAGTTCAAAGTGGATAATGTGGATTATCTTCCTTGATATTCTGGATTATATGGCTGTGAGTAAGGGCCCATAGTTGCACTTTTGTCTGCCTTTTTTTTAAAAAAGGGTGTGTGTGACTATTATGTGGTGAAAAAATGCAGCAGAGGGGCTTCAGGCTATATGCATGAAGGCGAATAGAATTTCTGAAACTTATGCTAGAAATAGGGTTCCAAATCTTTCAGTACAGGTTGAATACCCTTTATCCGGAAGCACAAAATCCAAAATTGTCCACATGGGTGGATTAGACAGTGGCACCAATGATTTAATATACACCATCTTTATTTCATACACAAAATCATTAAATACTGTTTATATATAGTCACTTCCAGGCTATGTATACGAAATACAAATGAATGTCATGTTTAGACTTCTGATCCATCTTCATTATATTCATGGAAGTATTCAGAAATCCAAATAGACCTAAAATCCATTTCTGGTCCCAAGCAGTTCAGAAACGGGATACTCAAACTGTATTTCTGAATGGATGATGCTGTATCATGTTAGCTTTGGGCCCTTCCTCACAGCCATATAACCCAGAATATCAAGGCAGATAATCCACAATATCTGCTTTGAACTGGATTATTTGAGTCCATACTGCCATATAATCCAGTTTAATATGGATGTTATACAGCTGTTGGAAGGGGCCAACCTAGCACTTTGAAAACATGCAAATATGATATCAGTAGGTATCGCTCTGGTGGGAAGGTAATTGTACTGCATGTGGACAACGCCGGCTCTTTGGCTTAGAAATGGAGATGACCACCAACCCCCAGAATTAGATACTACTAAACTTAATGCCAGGGAGAAAGCTTTACCTTTACTATCCGAGTCCACGCTGCTATATATTTGAATTCAAAGCAGTGGAATTGTATTCAGTTGTTGGAAGGGGCCACAGATGCATAATCATGGCCAATCATAGGAAACTCAGTTTTTTGCCTGATTTGGTACTTTGAGATCTCACTTTGAGATCTTGGGCCCTTCCACATAGCCATATAACCCAGAATATCAGGGCAGGAAATCCCACAATTATCTGCTTTGAACTGGACTATCTGGCAATGTGGACTCAGATAACGCAGTTCAAAGCAAGTATTGTGGGATTTTCTGCCTTGATATTCTGGGTTATAGGGCTGTATGGAAGAGCCCTGGGTATAAGACCACTTCTACACAGCTGAATAAAATCCTACATTATCTGATTTGAACTGGGTTATATGGCAGTGTGGACTCAGACAGGGCCATAGCCAGAAAAATGGGGGGAGGGGGGTGCTGAAACCTTTTTTTAGTGAATCATGAAGAGTAGTTCCATAGCGCCAAATAATTTAGAAACCAGGCTCCGTCGATAATCTTTAGTGGACACTCATGGGAATTTGGTTAATCAGTTAAAATTCATGAGTAAACCAAGTTTTTTTAACCTGAAATTTGGGGGGGGGGGGGTTGAACCCCTAAGAAACAGGGGAATTCCAGACAGCAGACAACTAAGGGCCCTTCCATAGTCATATAACCCAGAATATGAAGTCAGGAAATTCCACAATATGGGTTATCTGTCATATATAAAAACATGCATATAGTCTGAGATTTCCTGCCTTGATATTCTGGGTTATATGGCTGTGTGTCAGTCAGGAACAGCCAGGCTTTGAAGGTTAGGAATGCTTACTATCAGCTTCAGGTGATCCACCAGCTGCACCCCTTCCTAGATTTGGAGGACCTGAAGATGGTAGCACACGAACTGGTAACCTCAAGATTGGACTTCTGCAATGCGCTTTACATTGGGCAACCCTTGTACCAAGTTCGGAAACTCAAATGGTTCAAAATTGGTTACAGGAACATCTAGGGGCCCTCCCCCACAGCTATATAACCCAGAATATCAAGGGAGAAAATCCCACAATATCTGCCTTGAACTGGGTTATTTGAGTCCACACTGCTATATATTCCACTTCAAAGCAGATGTGGGATTTTATTTTCAGATGTGTAGAAAGGGCCCCAGACGTGTATTCTTGGCCTATCGTAGAAAACTCTCCGCTCTTTGGGTTGTTGTATTTTTTCTGGGCTGTATGGCCATGTTCCAAAAGTATTCTCTCCAGATGTTTCACCCACATCTATGGCAGGCATCCTCAGAGGTTGTGAGTTATATGGAGAAGCTACGCAAGGAAGGTTTATCTGTGGAAGGTCCAGAGTGGGGGAAAGAACTCTTGTCTGATGGAGGCCAGTGTAAATGTTGTAATTAATCACCTTAGTTAGCATTAAATGGCCTTCCAAGTTTCTGTTGAAATTGTCCACATGTTTGTGAATTTCAATGGATACTCCACCATGGACATCAGAAGAGCTGTAAGGCCAAAAACAAGCCATGAGAATAAAGACAAAGATCCACCGCGAGGAGAAGTGTTCTTACCAAACATCAAGGGAACCATTGACCGCATAGGCAAACTGATGAAGAAACACAACGTACAAACTGTCTACAGACCTACTAAGAAAATCCAAGAAATGCTGCGTTTAAGAAGAAAAGGGATCCTCTAACCTCTACCATATACCATGTAGCTGTGGACAAGGCTATATATGGACCACCAAACGCAGCACCCAAACACGAGTCAAGGAACATGAAAGGCACTGCAGACTAACTCAACCAGAGAAGTCAGCCATAGCAGAGCATTTGATGAACCAGCCTGGACACAGAATATTATTTGAGAACACAAATGCTCGACCACTCCAACTATCATGTCAGACTACACAGAGAAGGCACTGAAATCCCACAAACGTGGACAATTTCAACAGAAAGGCGGAAACCATGAAAATGAATAAAATCTGGCTACCAGTATTAAAAAAAACTCCAAAATCATAACAGTAAATATGGAGCAACACTGAAAACAAGAATTCCAGACATGAATCAATCAGGGGCAGCTAACAACTCTGAACAAAGGATTTCCCCAAGCCAGGATATGAAACTTAATGCGAATTAAGTTGATTAATTACAACATTCACACTGGCCTTCAACAGACGAGTTCTTTCCCCCACCCTGGACCGTCCACAGATATATAAACCTTTCTTGCTTAGTTTCTCCATATACAGTGTTCCCTCACTTATTGCTGGGGTTAGGTTCCAGGACCACCCGCAATAAGTGAAAATCCGCAAAGTAGGGACGCTAAATTTATTTTAATATGTATATATTATTTTAGTAGTTATACACCATTTTAAGTCTTTATCAACCAATCGTGTGTTGATAAATCGTCTCCTTCTCCTCCCGTTGCCACTTGGGCTCCTTTTCTCTCCCTCTGGCTTCTCATTCCTCCCTTCCTTAGGCTGTAAATTGTAATTTTTTATGATTTATAATAGTCTTTTAAAGTTTTTTGAAAAACCGCGAAAAGTGAACCGTAAAGTAGTGAGGGAACACTACCTCACAACCTCTCAGGATGCCTGCCACAGATGTAGGCGAAACGTCAGGCGAGAATACTTCTGGAACATGGCCATACAGCCCGGAAAACACAACCCAGCGATTCCGGCCATGAAAGCCTTCCACAACACATTCTCAGGTCTCTGCCCGATTTGGGTCTTCAAGATCTCACTTTGAGAGTTTACTGTGGCCACGTGAGGACTGAAAGCAACACGAACAGCGGCGTCCCCTGATTGGCTGGATCGAGCCTGTCGCCCTCAGTCGCGGAAGGACGGCCCACTTCGCGAGTGCGCATGCGGATTCCTTCCCCGGGGAGGGGGGAGTGAGAGCGGGGGCTGACCACCACCAGCGCGCATGCGTGAGCGAGCGCGAGAGAGGCTCGTCTAGCAAATCTCAGCGCAGAAGGAAGGAAGAAGTAGAAGAGACTGACGGGAGGCGGGGATGGGAGGAGGAGCTGCCGCCTCTCGCCCGGGGCCTCAGGAAGGAGCTGCGTGAAGCGGGCACCTGAGGCCAGAGCCTTGGAATGAGGCGGCGGCGACGGAGGCGCCGACGGAGGTGGTCGTTGTGAGGGAAGGAAAGAGGAAAGGAAAGGGGCCGGCGAAGGGGAGCCTCCTCACTCCGGCGCCGAGATGGGTGAGGAAGGGGGCGCGCGCCTGAGGGAAGCGGGGCCTGCTGACGTCACGGGGTCAGGAAGTGGGAGGGGGCGGGGGAGGCCTGAAATAAAAAATAAGGGGGGGGGGGGGGGCGAGGCTCCTGAAAGACCAGGAGAGGAAGCACCGTCGAGTCGTGGTGGGGACACCTTTATCGGGAATGTTTGGAGCCAGAAGAGTTTAACTTTATTTTGTTTCTCTTGGGGATGGGATCCAAGTCTAAACATGACATGCGTATGATACCATGTCAAGCATGGGCAAATTTCAGCCCCCAGGGTGTTTTGAACTGTTGGGAATTGTGGAAGTTGAAATCCAAAACATCTGGAGGGCCGAAGTTTGCTAATGCATGATTTTTTTTCAGTCTGTTTTTATTGTAAACACAGGTAGAATAGTATCAAAATCCATCACCATTTCAAAATACTTATCAAATGTTATTTTCTTAGTAATGTTAACCTTGCTGATTCCACCTTTATCTCCCACTTGTGTCTATCGGTATTTCACCCCTCCCCCCACCCTCTGGGAACAGCACTTTCCTTCATTCAGATATTATTTAATTGATCAGTCGTAAAAAGAGAATGGTTCAGTTCTTTATACAGTAGAGTCTCGCTTATCCAACGTTCTGGATTATCCAGCGCATTTTTGTAGTCAATGTTTTCAATAAATCGTGATATTTTGCTGCTAAATTCGTAAATACAGTAATTACAACATAACTTTACTGAGTATTGAACTACTTTTTCTGACAAATTTGCATAACATGATATTTTGGCGCTTAATTTGTAAAATCATAACCTAATTTGATGTTTAATAGACTTTTCCTTAACCCCTCCTTATTATCCAACATATTTGCTCATCCAACGTTCTGCCGGCCTGTTTATGTTGGATAAGTGAGACTCTACTGTATTTTCCTTTGACTTTAGCTATCAATCCCATTTCAGATCCCAGTTCTTTTTTATTCAGCCTGATATATATTTGGTTCTCCTTTCAAGGATGTAATCCTGTAGCATAAAGTCAGCTAGGTATCCATACCATTATTTAACTTCCCACTTTCTTTGCTCTTTCCAACCCAAGGCTACAGTTGCTTGGGCAGCAACTATCATATAATTATAGTATAATATTATTTAAAAGATATTATTATCGTTATTATATTTATACCACACACTTTGTCTCTGACATTCTCCCCCCCCCCCCCAGATGTATGATGGGAAGTTGCTGCCAATTGCGAAAGCAATAAGATTGAACACTGAAAGCCACCAACTGTGTAGCTATTAGCCTCCTAGTAGACTCAAATCAAGAACCACCACTCCTGTAAATGTTCCTCTATCAACAGCAAGAATTTCCGCAGGGGCAGAAAACAGTGGCAAACCAAGAATGGGCAACTTGGAAGTCCCTGAACAGACTCAACATTGGAGTTGGAAGATCAAAAGACAAGCTGGCTAAATGTCACTACCTAGAACAGGCACAGGCAAACTTCAGCCCTCCAGTTATTTTGGACAGTTAGGAATTGTGGGAGTTGAAGTCCAAAACACCTGGAGGGCTGAGTTTTGCCCATGCCTGATATTATTATATTTATACCCCACTTTATCTCTGGCATCTACTTTTGAGGTGGTTGTATGAGAATTTTTGCTGCACTGGACCAGTCCTCTCTCTCTGTACCTGTGCTGTTGTAGGGGGAGAGTCACTAGTGAATGTAAAAAGTTACAAGCGAGTTATTGCTGAAGTGTCCTAGATTTTGCCGGCATCAGGAATGAATGTGTCCTTTGCTTAGGGAGTTGGCTAGGACATATAAGAAGTGTTAGGCCCCTTCCACACTGCTCCTATATTCCAGGTTCTGATCCCAGATTATCTGTTTATCCCAGGTTATCTAGCAGTGGGGACTCATATAATCAGTTTAAAGCAGATAATCTGGGATCAGATCCTGGGATGTAGGGCAGTGTGGAAGGGGCCTAAGTAAATGCCTTCTGATCTTCCCATAGGATGTTGGGAAGACTTCAAGGCAGATCAAGTTTGTTTCATTTTTGTGAGAATCCCAATATCTACCAACCAGAACAAGATGCAGAATAGAGAGAATTAAAGAACAGGGTGTTGTCGAAGGCTTTCCTGGCCAGAATCACTGGGTTGCTGCGAGTTTTCCGGGCTATGTGGCGATGTTCCAGAAGCATTCTCTCCTGACATTTTGCTGTCATCTATGGCAGGCATCCTCAGTGTCTCTTGGAACAGTTTCTCCCCATAGAGATGTTCAGTGTGTTGTTGAAGATTTTCATGGCAGGAATCACTGGGTTGCCTGCCAAAGACATTCCACAGATGTATATACACCCCACTTGCTTCATTCCCAACAGACCTCTGAATAAACCTCTGAAGATGCCTGCCATAGATGTGGGCAAAACGTCAGGAGTGAATGCTTCTGAAACATGGTCATACAGCCTGGAAAACTCACAGCAACCCAAAGACTAGAGAACATATGAACCACTGATTTGACTCATAGTTGTTTCATACAAAAGGTTACTCCTTATTACCCAAAGCTTCCTTCAACAATTTGATCTACATGTGGGAAAATCAGGGGGTGGGTTATTGTTAGAAACAGCAGGAATTTTTTATGTACTGAATATTTCCCAGTAGATTCTGATTTGTTTCTTGACCACCTCTTGCTCTACAATTTGTAGTGGATGGAGGGAGCTCTACACATTTGGATGTGAGTTTTGTGTGCAGTTACCCTAAAGGCTTTCCGCTTCATTTTCTTTTGTGTTCACATTGTAAGTGGAGTTACATCTAGTTGAAAGAAGTATTTGACTTCTTCTCTGTGTTTGTTCCTTTTGCAATAAAAAGCTTTCAGGTAAGATGCTAAAACTCCCGATGCTTTGCAGAGGTTGGTGTAGTATTGTTTAGCTTGACTGTTTAATACTAGGAACAACCTGAGCCTTGAGATATGGTATGCATTATTAAACAGTCTAACTGTAGTAAAATATGTACACTGGAGATGGCAATAATCCAAAAATGGGAGATAAAAGGTCAGAGCACAGAGTTAAATGTAAACTCAAATAGTCGTGGCCCTTTGCAGTCACACTATGAGTGATGCTCTCTGCTTCCAAATATGAAAAAGAAAACCAACCCAAACATGATTTCTGAAGAAAACCAAGTGACTTTGAAAACTTCTACAAATAGGTGTCAGCCCTTGCATCTGTAATCTTCAATTAGTATTGAAGATACAGTTCATCAGGTTTAAACCATATAATAGAAATAAAACCTTCATTCCCTTATCCTTAGCAAATAGCTCAAAAGTAATGACCTGATAGCATATATCCTTATACAAGAAGGTGGTCCTCATTGCCCTTAATGAAGCACAGACTCAAACCTATTTTAGATTAGGGTGGTGACCTCTCAATTCCATGTTCTTCAGGAGAAAATTACAGTATGTTCTCAAAGTGTCTTCAGTCAAAGTAGCTCACAGAGCATTTCACTGGTATCTGTAGTAAGACAATGCATTATCAGGTGGAATATCTTCTAAAAGATGTGTCACAAAAGTGAAATAAGAGAGAAAGAAAAAAGAACTCATTAATCTTACCATGTTCAGCTGGAAATGGTTTCTGTAAATTGCCAGCTAGGTAGGACTGAGTTAAAGTGCAATGAGTATTTATTTATTTATTTATTGTATCAGAAGTGAAACCGAGGATACAGTTGTAATGTACAGTAGAGTCTCACTTATCCAACAGTCGCTTATCCAACGTTCTGGATTATCCAACACATTTTTGTAGTCAATGTTTTCAATACATTGTGATATTTTGGTGCTAAATTCGTAAATACAGTAATTACTACGTAGCATTCCTGCATATTGAATTACTTTTTCTGTCAAATTTGTTGTATAACATGTTGTTTTGGTGCTTAATTTGTAAAATCATAACCTAATTTGATGTTTAATAGGCTTCTCCTTAATCCCTCCTTATTATCCAACATATTTGCTTATCCAACGTTCTGCCGGCCCATTTATGTTGGATAAGTGAGACTCTACTGTATTTAGAAACACAAAGTTAAAAACTTGACATTATATTAAATATCCTTTGACCAGAATCTGGCCACTTGGAGTGCCTCTGGTGTCGCTGTGAGAAGGTCTTCCATTGTGCATGTGGCAGGGTTCAGAATGCAGTAAGTGGTCTGTGTGGGGTCTCTTCCCCACATTTGCATGTCATGGACTCCACTTTGTAGCTCCGTTTCTGAAGATTGGCTCTGCACCTCGTGGTGCCAGAGTGCAGTCTGTTCAGTGCCTTCCATGTCACCCAGTCTTCTGCATGCCCAGGAGAGAGTCCCTCATCTGGTCTCAGCCATGGATTAAAGTTCCGAGATTTAGTCTGCCACTTTTGGACTCTAGCTTGGTGAGGTGTTCCTGCGAGTATCTCTGTAGATCTTAGAAAGCTATTTCTTGATTTAAGGCATTGGCGTGCTGGCTGATATCCGAACGGGATGAGCAGTAAATGTCATCGCCTTGGTCCTTTCATTGTCGGCTGCTACTTCCCGGAGGATGGCAGGTGGTGCAATGCCAGCTAAACAGTGGTGTAGGGCGTATTCATCCTGTAATAATGCGGCATGTCCCATTAAGAGCCACATCCACTGTTTTAACATGTTGAGATGTGTTCCACACTGGGCATGCATACTCAGCAGCAGAGTAGCAAAGCACAAGGGCAGATGTCTTCACTGTATCTGGTTGTGATCCCCAGGTTGTGCCAGCCAGCTTTCGTATGATATTGTTTCTAGCACCCACTTTTTGCTTGATATTCAAGCAGTGCTTCTTGTAGGTCAGAGCATGATCCAGGGTAACTCCCAGGTATTTTGGTGTGTGCAGTGCTCCAGTAGGATATCTTCCCAGGTAATCCTCAGAGCTCAATATCCTTGTCTCTTCTTAAAATGAAAAGCACACGTCTGCATTTTAAATGGATTAGGGATCAGTTGGTTTTCCCTGTAATAGGAAGTAAAAACACCTAAAGTTTCGAAGAGCTTCTGTTTAACCATTTCAAAGCTCCCTCTTGAGCGGTGATGGCATGATCGTCAGCATAAATCATCTGTGCAATGAGTGGTCCCCCTGCAGAGATGATGGAATGGTGCTGCTTCTTTGCCGTGTAGCCTCAGAGATATATCCAGCTAACAGGTTTTTTTAGTCTATTCCATGTTCCAGCTAGGAACTTGCATTGGGGATAGGATGGTGGTAGTACCATCCACTGTATTCTTCTGGATCTCTTAGAGGCATTTGATACCTTCAATCATGATTTCTTTCTTTCGGACTCAAAATTAACAATAAAAGCATAGATTTTTGTTCATCCTGGGGGGTCAGTGTCGTCATTTCCTACTGATGGGTGTCTTTAAGGTAAACTGATTAGGATTTTTCTTGGCAAAAATTGTTCAAAGCAAGGTTTCCATCTCCTTCCTTAGAGACCACTGATGTGAACCATTTTGGATTTGGGAACATTTTGGATTTTTGGAATTCCAAATACTCAGCCTATACCTAGAATTAATGCAGTTTAACCATGGAATTCTGGGAAATGTAGTTTGGTGAGTCACCAGCACTCTTTGGCAGAGAAGGCTAAAGACGTAGTATTACAAGTTCAAGTGGTGTCACACTGTATGAATTACATAGCGTAGTTGCAAAAGATTTATAGTGTGGGACATAGTCCCAAAGGTTTCTCCTAAAGGCTAAGGGAGAGTGACTTCCGTAAAGTTACCCAGTGGCTTTTCATGCCCCTCATGTAAATTGGTTGATTTGTGTGAGTTGCATAACTTTCTATCAGAAAAATATATTCACCAAACCTCTAGAAACTTAGTTTGCTCACACTAGCCCTCCTTCCTACCTTATATATCAATGATGTCATGTGCATACCGTAGTATCAAATGAAAGGAATCTTTGTAACTATCCAAAATCTTTGCCTTCAGCAGGTGTTATAAATGTATTCATTAATATTTGGGGTGATTCCATATGAGAACCTTTATCTTGCAATTGACATGACTCTTTAATATGATTTTATTGGGAAAGGGGGCCCAGATTTGTATTCTGTTTGTCTCATTTCTTTATCTTCCCAAAGCTGCTTCTATGTTCTTCTTTTAAAAAAATAGTTAAATAAGAAAAAATAGAATAACTGCACATTTAGAACTGTCAATTTGGAAGTATGTTTAACTATGGGTCCTTCCTCACTACCTCTATATCCCAGGATCTGATCCCAGGTTATCTAGCAGTAGGGATTCATTCCAGTTTAAAGCAGATAATCTGGGATCAGATCCTGGGATAAAGGGTTGTGTGGAAGGGCCCTATGTATATGGCTCCAGTTGCAAACCAGATTTCTTCTATTATATTATTGAGATCCTTGGCAAAATCTCATCATTGCCCTTGTCTAAGGGGAACCCATGCAATATTTTGAAAATAGCTACCGTGTCATGGAAATTCCCTTTGCATCAACAGTCACATGGATTGTATAACTGCCACTCTTATTAACTGTGGTGATAACCTTCTGTGGTGTCAGACTGGAGGATCATGTGCATTGCTTCATGAACAATTGGTCACCTGTTCATTGAACACGTTCCTCCAGTCTGACACCTTGTACATTGTAATCAAAAATTTCTAGCATCTTTCTGTTGCTACTGTACTTTGTATTGCAACACCAAATCTCTTCACATGCCTATAAGAGCATCTTGGAAAAACAACACTATATCTCATCAGGTCATAGAAGCACCACTGCATTTTTGTAGTGCATTGGTATCACTATCAATCATGTATTACTAAACTTAGTAGTGAAAATTGTTATGGATCCATAATTATTTTTATTTACATTATTTTTATTCCAAGATAGGTGCTCAAGGCAGCTAGTTACCAGTTTGTTTTCCGCTTGCCCCTGTGTAAAAAAATCAGATTAGGTATTTTATGCTATGGGAAAGTAATAAATATCAAGGTGCCAGTTTTAGCCATGTACATTACATTATAATGAACAGCCCCATTTTCAGAGGAAGAAGAAAATAGATAATCCCACTCCAAAACTGGTTTGTATGGAAACATGCGCACTGTTCCCCAGCAAGTTCCAGTTCCCCTGTGTACGTTTAGATTTTACTGGGTTTCTTTAAAAAAAAATTCATTAGTTAGCACACAATACTGTCCCCAATAATTCCTCTTAATACTGGCAGTTCTGGCAATGCAACATTTTTGTAAGATTTCTATGTAATCAGAGGTGCCAGTTTAGTGTACTAGTTTGAGCATTGGACAAAGCATCTGGAGTACAAGGTTTAAATCCCTGCTTAGCCACGGAAACACACAAGGTAACCTTGGGCATGTCAAGTTCTCTCAGCTTCAGAGGACAGCAAATGCGAAAGCCTCTGAAAAAATCTTGCCAAGAAAACCACACAGTTCACCTTAGGGTCTCTATAAATCAGAAATACCTTAAAGGCACACAACAACAGCAACACCTAGATAATCAGAACTTCTGTACCTTTTGATTGATGTTTTTGGATATGGGGTTGTTGTATGTTTTCCGGGCTGTATGGCCATGTTTTTATCTCCTGACATTTCACCCACATCTATGGCAGGCATCCTCAGAGGTTGTGAGGTATGGAGAAACTCAGCAAGGAAGGTTTATATATATCTATGGAAAGTCCAGGGTGAGAAGAACTCCTTGTCAGTTGGAGGCCAGTGTGAATGTTGTAGTAATCACCTAAATTAGCATTGAATAGCTTCATCTCCTGGCTTCTTCCTGCCTAGGGGCATCCTTTGTTCAGAGTCGTCAGCTGCCCCTGGTTCCCATGTCTGGAGCTCCTCTGTTTTCAGAGTGTTGCTTCTTATTTACTGTTCTAATTTTTCAGTTTGTTTAATACTGGTAGCCAGATGTTGTTCATTTTTCATGGTTTCCTCCTTTCTGTTGAAGTTGTCCACATGCTTGTGAATTTCAATGGCTTCTCTGTGTAGTCTGACATGATAGTTGTTGGTGTGGTCAAGCATTTCTGTGTTCTCAGGTAATAGACTGTGTCCAGGTTGGTTCATCAAGTGCTCTTCTATGGCTGATTTCTCTGGTTGAGTTAGTCTGCAGTGCCTTTCATGTTCTTTGACTCGTGTTTGGGCGCTGCATTTAGTGGTCCCTATGTAGACTTGTCCACAGCTGCATGGTATACGGTAGACTCCTGCCATACATCAAGGGAACCACTGACTGCATAGGCAAACTGATGAAGAAACACAACCTACAAACTATCTCACAACCTCTGAGGATGCCTCGCATAGATGTGGGCGAAACGTCAGGAGAGAGTACTTCTAGAACATGGCCATACAGCCCGGAAAACATACAACAACCCTGTCATCCCGGCCATGAAAGCCTTCGACAACATATTTTTTGTTATGGTCTCTTGGACTTAAACCTACTCTCAAGCAGAGAACGCTTCTGTTGGGTGAGATGTTGGCATATATCTGAATAGGTTCTCCTGGATTTGTCTGTTTAGTTGTAGACAAAACTGGCCAAAAGGACATTTCACAAATTTTAATTTGTCTTCCAGTTTGACCCTTAATATACAGGTTAGACCTGGCTTCAGTTACTTATGTGAAATTCCCATTGGTATGGAATGTGGCTGCTTGAATGATGGTGAAGGTCAAAAAACATTACTTCAATTCTGTTCCATCCACACTTGCAGCAAATATAATTCCAAGTTAAAGTGTTGAGCTTAGCCTTTCAAGCCCAAAACAACTTGGGACCAGGATATTTCAAGGACTGCGTAACCGATTATAATTCATGTGAAAATCTAAAACTTAAATCTTTTTCAAGATAACATGAGTGAGGTTTGTTAGGTTTTGTACACAAGAGAAACTGTGTACTTGATTGTGACTCTAAAAATAATTTCCTGTTAACATTTACATTGTTGTGTGCTGCATGTCATTTCTGACTTGTGGTGACCCTGTGGCAACCTTATCACAGGTATAACATGATTTGTTCACAGGGGGTTGCCTTTACTTCCTTTGAGGCTGAGAGAATGTGGCTTGCCCAGGATCACTCAGTGAGGTTTCTTAGCTGAACAGGAACTTAAACATTTATTTGCAGACAACTTTTAGTAAGAATTTGAGTAGATGTGTTGTTTGAAACACCCCTGTTTACATACCATTTGTTTCTGGTGATTTATTTTTCCCTGGTACTTCCCTGGTGCTGCATCTACTTCATCTTTGGGTTCATCTTCAAATCATTCTTCCTTGAATGAATCAGTTGTTCTTTCATCTCATATAGTTATTCAGTTTATTATTTCCATTATATTTTGATTGTGCAGTGTATTACCTGCTGATCATAGATTATCCCCACTCTTGATTTAAATTTCCCTTTGATTTCTCAAATCTTGTGGAAGTAGTCTCTTTGCATTATTTGTTATTACCTTTCTTGCACGTAAGTCATTGAACAGTTATGTTCAGGATTCTGTTCCTATTTCTATCTGTTCTTGTCTCTCCTTAACTTCCTGACTCCAGTCCATAGTTCTTTTGGCTCTTGGTCAGTTAGAGCTAATAGCATAAATCTATTTCTGATATTATTTTTAAATTCTCCTGGGATGTTTTGGCACAATGATTGATTTGGCGTTTCTCTTTAGCTTTAATTTGTGGTCTGTACCACAATTTCCTCCTGGTGTTGTTTTTGCAGAGATAATGGGGCTTTTTCACATTTTGCTTTTAGATTTGTAGTCTATTTGATTTCTATACTAATCACTTGAATCCTTGCTCAGCCATGGGCGCGTCACAGTCTCTCGGCCTCAGAGGAAGGCAAAGGGAAATCTTTTCTGAACAAATCTTGCCAAGAAAACTCTGTGATAGCATCATTTTAGGATTGTTATAAGTCAGAAAGAACTTGAAGACAACAACATCAGGCAATATTCATTAGCAGCATTTCCACTGTCAGCTAATCCTCTGGCCTCACAGGAACACATAATCCTACCACCATAGAAAGGTATCAACATACATACACAGATAATTCAGCATTTGCTTTGCAACTAATGTTGGTAGAATATTTTCCCTTAATCTCTTTTCTGGAATATTGTGTCCAGTTCTGGGCACCACAATTTAAGAGTAATATTGACAAGCTGGACCAGGCATGGGCAAACTTCAGCCCTTCAAGTGTTTTGGACTTCAACTCCCACAATTCTTGAGTCCCCCTTGAGGTAGAGAAAAGAGGGATATAAATAAGGTAAAAAAAATCGGCATATTAGGAATTGTGGGAGTTGAAGTCCAAAACACCTGGAGGGCCAAAGTTTGCACATGCCTGAGCTGGACCATGTCCAGAGGAGGGGGACTTAAACAATTAAAGGTCTGGACACCATGCCCTATGAGGAGCGGCTTAAAGAGCTGGGGATGTTTAGACTACAGAAGAAAAGGTTGAGAGATGACATGATGGCCATGTTTAAATATTTGAAAGGATGTCAATACGGAAAAGTGAGCAGGCTTGTTTTCTGCTGCCCTGGAGACTAGAACTCAGAACAGTGGGTTCAAATTACAGGAAAGGAGATTCCACCGGAACATTGGGAAGAAGTTCCTGGCCGTACAAACTGTTCAACAGTGGAACTCACTGCCTTGGAGGAAGCCTCTTCTTTAGAGGCTTTTAAATAGAGGTTGGATGGCCATATGTTGGGGATGCTTTGATTGTCCTTTTCTTGCATGGCAGAATGGGATTGGACTGGATGGCCCATGTGGTCTCCGCCAATTCTGTGATTCTATGATTCTAATATTTTGTAAGAATGTATGAGCAGAGTATGTCTGAATCATTTTGCATGGATGTTGGTCATTATAAAGCTGTCCCTTTTAAAGTGTTCATGAAGTTTTAAAACCGTAACTTCCTAGTTTTCCAAAGCAGCCTACTGAAAATTTATTGTAGCTGCTTAAATTTATTATATGCTGCAGCCCTCATGGCTGAAGGTAATTTGAACTGATGAATAAGGCAAACATAAAAATTTCAGTTAAAATTCCATTTAGACAGTTCAAGTACATAATTACAGCAGTCTTACAAATAAGCACATTTTAACCAATTCACCCTCCTTCTAGTACCTCTTTGTTGCAGGGTGGCTTTTGACTTTAAAACTTGCCTTGACATCTGGAACGTATTTTATGATTCAACCTTTTCAGTGCATATCTCCAGGTATTCATTTTTGTCAAACAAATCTATAATATGAGGTTTTAGCACAAAACGTATGAATAATATATTACTGCAGCTTGGTCTTAAGATTCTGTGACTGCAAAATATATTTATTGTCAGTGGCTTACTAATACTGTACAGAATATAGTATTATGATCTTAATCCCAGAAGCATCATGAAAATAACCATTGCCCCACTGTGCCTGCTACCTAAACTTGGGGAACACGGTAAAGTCCAATTAATATCTCAGATTTAAGCAGTTTTAAGGAGGTTTTCCATGTACTTTTCTATACTCTAAAATATTTACTTGTGACAGAAAATGAAACGTTTTGCCCAGTTTTCTTATGTAGTGCATTGGTCTACAGACTTCCTGTTTCACAATTTTGTAAATGTTACTACTCTTGGTTTTGTATTTTTGTTAGTTTGTAGTCTTGCTATTAAAATTATTTCTAAATCTTAAGGAAAATAAATATTTGACACAAAGCAATAACTTTCCTTGTATGTACGAATTTCTTTTTATCAATGATTATAAAGTGGAGTGTGGCTTTTAAAACATGAAAAGCATTTCCTGAACATCGTTCAAGCACAAAGCAGAACTGTTTCCCCCAGACCTACTGGAGACCTTGCAAAACTGCCTCTGTACTGTTAGCAGCAGCCAATCCTTCATTTGCATTCACTACTGGGTCTAATTCAGTGTCCCAAAGACTTGTTCGAAAAACTGAATTTGATGTATGGCTTTTAGGGAGTTACATGAAGTATATATCCTATTTCTGACCAACACAAGAAAATGTACAGAAATATTTTTGGAGATGCAGTTTGGTGGCTATGCAGGTCTTAATTTTAGGTGAATACAAAACAGAAGTGAACATATCAGCAATCAAGTGAGCATCAAGCTAGTAAACGTAATTCTTTTTAAGGAAAAAAAATAGCTTCAGTTGTTGTTGTTTTTGGTCTCTACTATAAGTACCACATTTATTTACCATATAAGCATTTTTTTCGGGAAAAAATCATTTTATTGAAACATTTTAAAAGTTACATTAAAAGTTAAAACAGAGAATTTAGATAAGAAGTATAGAATAGAAACAAAAAATGCCAAGAAAAAGAAAGAAATCAGAAATAAACATTAAAAAGAAAAATAGAAAAAAAGAAAGAAAAGTAGTTGACTTGTGATCTATATTCATTTAGCTACAAGGAATAACATAGGCATCACCCTTCAGGTTTTTTTTAATGTTAATTCTTTTCCCAAGCAAGAATACTTCGAATTAGTCTTCAAAACTTAAAATTGGTAAATCCCTTTTCTTCTTCATGCAAAAAGTCAATAAAAGGTTTCCAATGTCTCTTCCTTTAATTAGCAGGTAAGTTTATCCATCTCTGCCAAATCCATGATTTTTATCATTCAGTCTTCTGTGGTTAGTGCTGCTATGTGTAGAGGAATCTGGGTCATATATCTATCTACCATATAGTTAGTCCAAATTAAAAAGGTTTTAACTGGATATTTCCCCCCAAAATTATATGGATAATTTATGGATTTGACTCCAGTATTTCTTGTCCACCACATATGGTAAAAAGACCCCACCTGTTTGAAAACCTCACAAAACATTTTAGAAAGCTTTGCAGGACCCTTTTATCATTAGTACATCATTTTATAGAAAATCTCTTTCAAATTATAACATAATGTGAATTTAACCCTTTAGTCCACATTTTCTCCCATTGATCCAACATTATATTGTGCCCAACATTTTGTGTCCACTTTGTCATACATTCTTTAATTTGCCTGTTTATTGTTTCCCATTTTTGTTAAACATCTTATACATCTTGGCAACTAAATGTTTATTATTAGTACACAATTGTAACTCAAATTCTGATTTGAGACCAAATAATTGCTTGTATTGCCTACATCTCTCCCTTAACTATAAATAAGAAAACTACTGAAAACCAAAACTCTCTGTAATCAATTATTATTTTGTTTTAAATGTATTCTTCTTGTACATTTTATAGAAGGTCTTGATAGGTTAACCATTTCATCTTGCCTTAAGTCTCTTTTCTATACAGTTCTTCTTGAGCAGGTACCCACATTGACATATTTGGCATAAGTTTCATCTATATCTCTCCCATATTCATAAAAAACATGTCTAACATAATGATTTTAAAGTCCATATTCACTTTCATTTTGTCATTCCATATGTAACCATGCCAGCCATATCTCAAATTGTGTCCCTGCAGTTCCAACATCTTAGTATTACTCAATATTATATAGTATTTTATCTAAATTAAACAGCAAATAAAGTTTCAGATCAGGTGCACCTACCGGTAGTTCAACACGTTCTTTTGCATCTTGTAATACCTTAAATTTAATTCTTGGCTTCTTCCTTTGCTATACAATTATATATAATATAATGTATATAATATTTTGCCAATGTTTGAATGGTTTACCTTTCACTGTTACAGACATTGTTTAGAAAAGAAACAATCATTGGCAGTACATTTATTTTTGTCACAGAGTCTGCCCAACAGTGATAATTGTAACTTATCCTACTATAGTTCTTTTTAAGATATCCATCCATAAGATTTCATGGTTATTTTGGAACAGTAGACAATTTTTATTTATTAAAGTGATACCAAAATACTTCACTTTTTAAATCTATTTTAAAACCCGTTACATCCGACAAATTTTCCTGATCTTTTATATCTTTGTCATTAAAACTTTCAATTTAGCCAGTGATACATACTTGTCCCTTAAAACTCTAAAGGCATCAGTTCCCTTCTGACCTTGGAAGCTAAGCAGGAATAGTCCTGGGTTAGTACTTGGATGGAAGACTACCAACAAATACCAGGTGCTGTAGGATATATTACAGAGAAAGGAACTGGCAAAGCCACCTCTGAGTGGTCTTTAACTATTAAAACTCTTATGAACTTCATGGGGTTATCCTAAGGTGACTTGTGACTTTAGGGAAACTGAGCTAGTAGTGGGGAATGTCCAAGTCTTTTGTTTGTATGCTTTAGAATGGAAGACTATACTGAGAGGCAGATTGACCTGATTGTGCCAACCCATGTATTGAATATATGTCAAGTCATTATCTAAGATGACCTTAGATTTAATAAAAGTGAACATTTATACCTCAAAATTAGTAAGGTTTTTCATAAATCTGGAGGTGACTTTATCATTCTATAAATATTTTATGCTAAAAAGGTAAAATAGGATTACTGTTGTTGTTTTTGAGTTTTCCAATTGTGTTTCACTGTGTACCATAGGAAGTAGTAATTTGATTTAGGTCATCTTTGCCCAGCAATAAATTCCACCAAGTTGATTGTAGTTATTTCTTTATAAATTTATAGCTTCATTGTTGATAAGGATATTTGTGACTAAAACCAGGTTCTGGCCGCCAACTAGAAGCAATAAAAACCTAGTGAGAAGACATTTATCAAAGTTCTTTTTATTTAGTGGGTCTACTTTAACTTGATCTAACAACTGGAGTTTGCCTTTGCTTCAGTCTTGCTCTTTTGGAGAGCCAATTGTTGGCAGGATGTCATTTGGTATATTTGCAAAGAATTTAAAATATCTTAAGTGTATATGTGAGCACAAGTTTTAAAAAACACGGGCAAACTTCTTCTCACTCTTAAAGAAGGTTGGACACTCACAGGAATTCCTTACTTTTTATTGCAGATGAACAGGAGGCCCTGAATTCTATCATGAAGGATTTGGTTGCACTCCAGATGAGCCGACGTCCCAGATTATCTGGTTTTGATAGCATGAAGCACAAAGACTGCCATTCCAACAGACAGGTAGTATGTGCCTCATAACTTTGGCTTTGCCCATTTTAAAATATTTGGCTGTTGCTAATCTAATATGACAAGCCAACTGGGTTTTATTGTCTGTTGTAGAAATGCTATTTGGAATTTTTTCTTATTTACCTTACACTACTAAAGAACCAAGAAGTATTAAGAGGACGGTACCAGGCACTGGTTTTCTGTGTGTGGTCCTTGTATCTAGAAATCCGAATGTTTGCTTTTGATTGTCTTGTTTTTTTATTTGACATGCCTTTTGTAGTTGCTCAGAATTAATAAAGTATTGTGGAGTGTTACCCAGCCAACCCATGGGGGGTGCATGAGATTCACATCTTAACAATTGTTGACAGATGACCATCCAGTCTCTTTAAAAAGACACAACAAAAGAGAATTCATCATCTTCTAATTTGTCCAATGCCTTTCACTTTGCTTCTCTTTTCTTTCTGTCATCAAGAAAAGGACCAGGTAGGAAAGAACTACTTCCTATTAAATGGAAAGGTTTCCAAGAAGGGAACCTTTCTAAGGTTTCTTGTTCTGCCTTCACAGCAAGGGCTGTTGGCTGCTTCTGCTTGCAATTGAAATTTTATGAAGTCTTTGTCCCTAAATATCCATCCTCTTGTTGCTCCTGCTTCATCTTACTTTACTTTCATCTGTTGTTCTGTATTTGCTTTTTTTTAGCACTCCTATCTAAAAGAAATTGCAAACACAGAACACAAACATAGGAAAGGATATCACTGAGTCTAGAATTAGCTGTTCCTCTCACTTTCATTTGTGCTGCTTCTACAGTAGGGGAAACTACAAGTGGCAGCCGCATCATGTTTTTTAGAGTGACACACCTCATCCTCCTATACCAGTTCTGTCCCTCATGCCTAGTTCCCCTGCTCCTTCATCTTTTGTCTGCTGGGTTTTTTAATGGGAGGAAAAGGAGCTGATTTAAGAGATTGTCCTTTTCTTGTTTTATTTTCTTCTCTGTTCCAAATGCATGATATTCAGGTTATTATTGTTATTATGTACTGTCACATCTTCTGTTGTTATAATGCTACGAATAAGAAACATCCCAAAATCTCAGTCTTCGGCAGCCTTCCTTAGATCCTCATTACTAATTCACTGTCAGTTAGGCTTAGTCACATTTGTCTGTTTTTTATATGTTCTTTAATTTCTGCAGGGATATTTTTCAGATATATTTTGCCACTGTGGTTGATACAAGTGTCTTTCATACTACACAGTTTTATAGCACTTTGATCCCACATTAACTGCCATGGCTGCATCCTATGGAATCTTGGGGTTTTGTAGTTTGGCAAGGGGTATTAAAGTTCTGTGGCAGAGAATTCTAAATATTTCATGAAATAACAAATCCCAGTGTTCCTTAGGATGCAGCCATGGATGTTAATGTGGGATAAAAGTACTGAAACTGTGTAGTATGAAAGATGTTTTTCTTTAGCTTTATGCTAATTTTGAATCTGGCGGTTCCTGTCTGTTCCCGATCATGTTTTTTTCAAAGATAAGAGCTTTTACAATCATCTGCTTCCTAGTATGTGCATTTGATTTCTATATATTGGCCAACTGGTGATGCCCATGTCTGAAATCATCTGTTTAATTTACTTGAAGAATATGTTTACAATAAATAAATTGTTGGGCAGTCATATGTACGAGATATTTAAAACTCTGTGTGCTGTTGGTTCTGTCTGTGTGCTTTGGGCCTACTCATTCTTTTTCTAAAGTTCCCCAAGGTACTCAACATCTTAGAGGGGAAAAAATAATGTTCATGGCAGATTTGTTCATGGATCACCTGGTGTTGCGTTCTGTAAATGGCCTTTAGGGTCTTAAACTACAGAGATTTATGGTTTAAATTGATCTGAGAAAGTGAAGCCCGTCAGATGCGTTTGGCTACAACTCCCCACAATCTTTCTCATTATTTGTGCAGGCTAGGATTGGTGAGAGTTATAATCCAAGAGCATCTGGAAACCTCACTGTGCTCACCCATAATTTCAGTGTTGGGGCATTTGTCAACATTTATGCCTTTCATTTGTGTGGAGGGTTTCTCAATGAATTCTATATTCAAGTTGTGCTAGAAACAATAGAGAAGAATTCTCCTACTAGCATTTACTAATTTTAGGCCTTTCCCAGAGACACTTGCCTGGTGCCAGTTTTGACTTTCTGATGCCTTGCAATCCCTTTTTCAAATAATTTGTCTGTACTTTCCAATGCATTTAATGCTAATCAATCAAGTTTTTTAAAAAAGACAAAATGAAAGTATTTTGTCTTTTTTAACTTGATTGAATAGCATGGCTACCTTTTGCGGCTATCTTATGTCTCCTCGAGAATCTGGTGGTAAAATGTGGTCTATAAATAAAAACCTAAAAAAATCAGAGGAAGAAAATAGGTCAGATAATTTTCAGCATAATGCTGGAGACATTAAGCCTTCACTGCCAATTTTCCTGCCCTTTGTTTAGAAAGTAACCTCATTTATAAATGTCATCTTGTTTTTTTTTCCCCCATTCAAGAAAAAACATAGTACAAACAACCCAGGTGTCCTGAACAACCCTACAATAACAAATCAATGCACTCGTACAGGAGAGGACAAAAGAGCTCAGGTAAGCTGACTTGGTATTGTCAATCAGAAATCAAGACATCAATGTAAATTTGATATAGAAAAGACAATTTATGATGATGTTCTGCTAGTGTAAGGGAGTCATTCATTTTCATCAAGGGTCACATCAGCCTTATGGTTGCCTTCAAAGGGCTGTTGAATCCATGGACAGAGAATCTGTGGATACTGGGGGCCAACTATAATTTTTTTTTATATAGTGGCTCCTGCTCTTTAGTTTTTATCCAGTTTGGGTCCCCAGATGTTAATTGATCAATAACTCCCATCACTTTCGATTATCTGTTAGTGGCATTCAATAGTAGTAGATGACGGTAATTAAAATTTAACTGGAGACTTTTTCAAACAAGCACATGTGATGTGTGAAAAGGAAACTCTGGGTCTTTCTTGATTAAACAAATGCAGGATTACCAGGGTTATAGTTCACATCATGAGAAATGTGGAGGTAACTGATTGGTTAATTTTTACCTTTGAAAAGGACACATACAGCTTCAAGTGGTATATTTAACACCAAATGTAGTTCAGGTCACAATTCATACCATTGTGTATCTTTCCTTAAAAATGCCTAAATGTATCAAATCTTAGCTTAGTTTTGGCAATAAATCTTTATATTGTTGGAAATGTATATTGCATTATAACTGCTAAAGGGAATTAGCATTTTTGTATGGTGCAGTTAATAATTGCTTCCACTATAACTAAGCCACCATTCATGCTATCAATACAGAATTTACATGTTTCTTGTTTCTAACAAAATAAGAATATATGAATATAAACATAAGAATAAGAATAAGAATATAAACATCTATGCCTAGCCATAGAATCAGTAAAATAGCAGCACAAATAACAGTATAAATAGGTGAAAGCTGGACATCACCTGATGAAGCTCAGTATACAGATTATATTATATCATTTTAAAAACATTATGCTCAGCTAATTGAGTTTCTTGTATCAGATATTACTTTTGGGATTCAAAATAAATAAGGACATGGCATAAATGATACGCTTTGATATGTCTTTGTCATATCAAAGTCAGATATTAGAACAAATTGGTTAAACCCTTGTGCTAACAGGACTGCTGACCAACAGATCAGCTCTTCAAATCTGGGGAGAGTGGGATGAGCTCCCTCTGTCAGCTCCAATTCTCATGAGGGGACATGTCCTTTAAGATAAATCAGTAGTAAAATAACTACATATTAAACTTTTAAGGATCAATATGAGAAATAGAATTAATCAGATCCCTGGAAAACACAGAAATAGTCTGTAAAGTATTGCTAAATTTGGAAGCAGGGCCCTTTGATCTCAGAGGGATTTATTTCTGTGTAAGCACACAACTGAATTTTCAGTTAATTCCGCTTAAGTCTCATTAATACAGATTGGATTTTAAAAGGACATGAGTGACTTTTTACCATAGTTTCATTGAGATTATGTACAGCTAAATTTGGTCTAGACTATTTCCTCTGCTTCTGTCTGTAAATTGCCATATAGAGGGTCCAAACCGTCAGTTATATTTTATTTTTACAACTGTTAAATATTTACTGCCCTAATTATTTTATTTTACAGTTCCCTGACAATTTTAATAGAAGCAGAATATAGATGATTTCTATATAAATAAATATTTATTAAATGTTTATAGACGAAGACACAAGGGGATTTGTGTGCATTTATGGACATGGCTGGTGGGAATAGATTTTGAAAACAAAGTAAATATTCCACTTGTTATTATTTTTGCAATTGGTTACACTGAACAAAATGGTGTTTTGCAAAAAGAAAGAGGTTTCCTTTTGACAGAAGAAAGATAGAGATGAAATCATTCTCAATATGATACAAAGATGTATACTCTGGAAACATTCTGTGATCATGCCAATGAGGCCTTTGATCGTTTTACTGTAAAATAAACAAAGCGAGTAAAAGCATTCAGCAATTGAATTAACCATATTTTCTTTGGCAGAATGATGTGAGGATAAAGTTTGAATATAATGGGGAAAGGAGGTAAGTTTTTGAGCTTTCTATATATTTCTCAGATTTTTTTCCACTTTGGTTATATAATCTAAATTGCATTTGATTTTGATGAAATTGTTATTTATATTTCGCTGAATGATGACTTCAACATGTGCATCATAATCAGAAAGGCCAGGTTGTTCTCAAAAAGGGTGAAAGAAGTATTTGGTATCATGTAGGATTTCCTCTCATTTACAGTACATAATTCCCTAGGGAAGGATTCCCTTCACGCTCAAACTAACTTTTCTAAAAGCCAAATAGAAGTAATGTGCTTAAACACCTGACAATAATGCCTGTCATTCCAGTTTAATGTATGTATTTCCCCTCCCCAGCCCTGTTTTACACCATCTCTTCTATATCTTCAACGTTTCCTAGTCAGGAACAGCAGTTTTTTATGGGGTGGGGAGATAATTTGGCCTATGAACTTAGTACCATAGAGCAGTGGTTCTCAGCCTTATTTATAAAATTGTAATTTTCTTATCAAGTAAAGGGGTATTGCTTTAATCATACAATATGTATTGCATTGGTTTTACTGTAAGCCTCTTTGAATCTCTTTTTAAAGAGAAAAAGTGGGGTAATCATTATGGAATCATTATGATCAAAATATTATATTATAATAGAAGTGTGCATTAACAGATTAACTTATGTGCCATTTTCTCTAAATTTGAAGGACCTTCATGAGAAAATTCAAGTTATTATTTGATGCAATTTAGTGCTTTAAATCTTGAGTTAATTTTTGCGGTTTATGGCCACAAAATATATTTAAAAGTGGGTCCGTGGTTGAGAACCACTGCCATAGAGCATTGCTTCTTAAACTGCTTCTTAAACCTGGGTTCCCTTTTGTCCCAAGGAATTTTTATGTGACCCCATGTGCATAGGTATATAAAATAGGTATACAATTTACTGATAATAAATCAGCATTTACAAAACTTGCGAAACAGGTGGATTTCCTTTTCATAAAGTACAGCTGAAGCATCTTCTGCAGAGTCCACAGTAAACACTACACAACAAATTGGTGTAAAACTCCAAAACAGCCACTAGATGACGTTCAGAAAACTTTTACTGTTGCCAAATTTTGGGAACCTCAATGTTGAGCCAAGGGGATCCTGTTTAGGGTTGGCACCCACAGTTTAAGAAGTAACATAAAGCAGTGAAAGGAAAAAATGGTTTTTCTTCCTGTCCACTAGCCTTTATCTTAGTCTTTTATAATTGGTATCAGGTGTTTGGATGAGAAAGACAAGTTAAATTTGAAAGCAATTATAATTACACTAGTAAGAATTTCTGCTCAGATATGAAAGACTCATAATTGTAATTAATGTGAAGGTTTTATTTTTGTCTTACATAATTCTGATAAAGAGAAAAGCAGGAAAATTTCTATCACCATTTATTACAAGATGGTGGCAGAAAACAATGTGGTATTTGAAACATTAATTTTATAAATTCACAACACATTATTGTGAGGATATGGTGTAAATATGGAGCCCTGTTTCTCTTTGGGATTATGACAGAAGATGGGTGCAAAGAAGCATAATGGGCACTATATATATATATATAATATATAATATATATATATATATATATATATATATATATATATATATACACACACACACACACACACACACACACACACACACATACACACACACACACACACATCACAATAATATGTACAGTAAACAAACAAAATATTTTAATTCACATACTATATCATGCAGAGAGTGAAGATATATTCACATGAAAATATAAAAGAGGGGTAAAAGGTCTAGAAACCACTGATCTTAAAGAATCATAAAGCAACTATTCCTAAATGAAAATAGTCCTTTTTCTTTGAGACTCAGAGGCCAAGACAATCGAGTAGTTGGAGAACAACAGAGATAGGTGGAGTGAAATAAACCAGAATATCCACATCATGCCATAAGTCAATATCTAAACACAGTGGGATTTTTTTGGACATTAACATTTAAATATAATTATTTAGCATTAACTGTAGAATTTAGTCATTGAGTTCTCAATACAAGCAGCCATAGCCAGGAGATTACTGGCTGTCTTAATACAGTGACAGGATGTCCAATAAAATTGTGAGCTGTCCCAGTAGAAGCAGATGGATGTACTGTTCAAAAGAAGCACAGTGTTTTGGAATCCACAGTGCAGTGGTGATAAACATCCACTGATTTTTGCCATTTTTTGCCTTTTCCTGGTGTGAAGCAGGTGTCTTTGAAATGGCATGGCAGGGGGCTCAGTAGGGTGTGCAGTGTGTGTTTTACATACCCACTGAAATGAAAAGCTCAATTGTATGTAACTGGTAATTATGCAGCTATGTAGTCTTGCTCTCAAAATGCACTGGCTTGATTTCAGCAGAGCTGCCAGATTTAGCCACAAATATTTAAGGGAGGAATGTTCTGTCTAAAAGTACCCAAATGCATTAAGATTTTAAAAACATCAGGTGTGTGTGTGTATGTAGTATGCTCTTTGTCTGTTATGAAGAATTGTGGTATAGTTGTGAGCTTAACTATATTTACCGAGTAATTTGAAGTTGTATTGGCTCCTAATTAACATATAGAAAATGTTGTTGTGGTTTTCTTTTCATAAAAATAAAAAGTAACAGAGATAGTACATCAAAATGATATAGCAATGTTTTAGTGATTTTGCTTTATAACTATTATATAAATGAAGAAGTCATATTACAGAACACACTGCTTAAAATCAAGCTGCTCTTTCACAGTCACAATCTCCATGTATACATGCTCATGTACATGTATGCATATGTGCACAAACACACACAATCTCTTTCTCACTGAACCTGTGTACATCACTCTCCTGCAGTACACAATATTATCCTAAATTGACTCTTGTTCTCTTCCATGTGGACCACTGCATTTGGATACATTAGCCAATAATGTCATCTTGTAGTTTCTATTCTAATTCCTCTGTGGTGACCTATTGTGGCTAGAATTTATTTTTTAACTCCATATAATCTTGGACAGGGTTGTCTGTTTTCTTGTAAAACTACATACATAGGTAAAATATTAAGGAAAGGAGAATAAAACTCCATGTGAGGTTGCCTTTTAAAATCTTATCGAGCATTGCTTGCTCATGGCTTTCTAGCCACGGAAAAGGCTGATCCTGGAAGAAGATGCTGCACTTTTCTAAAAATCTAACTGCTAATCATCTTTATTATTTGAAATAACTTTTCAAGATCTCATTGAAGTATTAGTTTCCATAGTCTCCTTTGTTTATGCCTTCCCCAGCACTTTAATGGGAGAATGGTTTTGTATCATCATCTCCCCGACTGTATCTGATACTACTAGCACTTCTATGGCCCAGTTCTTTTTAGGAGCCAACCCAGGATTTTATCAAGCATGTTTGTTTTATATGATCTTATTTGTTTTATGACTTGCTTTATTGTTGATTGATTTCTTTTATTGTTGTGTTTTATATTGTCTGTTTTGCCTGGGCTTGGCCCCATGTAAGCCGCCCCGAGTCCCCTGGGGAGATGGGGCGGGGTATAAAAATAAAATTATTATTATTATTATTATTATTATTATTATTATTATTATTATTATTATTATTATTATTATTATTATTATGGAGCATGTGCAGTTTATTGCACATCTAAAGGTGTAATCTCTGAACGCTAACTTTTCCAGAGAATTTCTATCACCTGATTGGGATTAGTTTAAAGAGACAATGGTGAAATTATTTGTCTAGTGGTGGAAGGGACAAATTCCATATTACTATACATTATTCAAGAATTTTGGTGTAGTGGTTCTTAAACTCAAGAGAAGTACCCATGTTTGAGTGCAGTCTCTCAACTCTTTTTTGTATGAATTATTGTGCAAAGATAATTTTGTTTGTACAGTTGATGTCTTGCTGTTCCACTTCAGGATTATTCCTTTCACCCGGCCTGTCCGCTATGAAGATGTGCAGCAGAAAGTGAAAACAGCTTTTGGTCAAGTGCTAGATCTCCATTATATGAATAATGAGGTATTTTCACCAGTTGAATTTATGTTAACACCCATAAAATTAATACTTCCCATGTCTGGAGTGAAAATAGTAGAAGTAGTAGTTCCCAATCCTTCTGAATAATCCATAGAAAGATTTGAATAGATCCTGTTTGGAATAGCAGCAGACTTTTCAAATGGAGTGCTAATTATATTAACATAGTTAATAAATAACAACAACAACAACAATAATAATACTTTATTTATATCTCATCCTGTCTCCCCAAGGGGACTCAAAATAAAAATAAAATTAAAGCCATCCCACCTTAGAATTTGCAGTTTGCAAACATGTTTGTGAGTTAAGAATTTCAGCACTTTTATTGGCTGCCTTTTAAAGCACCAGAGAATACTGTAAATTGTAATTTGCATAATTGCAGTCTACAGCATGGAATTAATGCTTCTGACTTAACTGTACAGTTGTTGTAAAGACTGAAGTTTAATAATATAAAGCAACAACTCTGGAGACTTTAAAGTGCTGAAAATGTTAAGTATTATCATACTGATTTCACCTCTTTCCTCCTACGTTTTTAAAATAACATCAAACTCAGAAATAATTGTCTCACTATTGATTCTCTTCGTGCCAGGAATGGTTCAAAATGTAATGTATCTTTATTAATTCAACGTCTGTGTACTTTTTTGCAGTTATCTATTCCCTTGAAAAGTCAAGATGATCTCGACAAGGCAGTAGATCTTTTAGACCGAAGTTCAAATGTGAAAAGCCTTAGAATATTACTGCTTTCTCAGGACAGAAACCATGTGAGTAAGATCAGGCTCATTAGCTACAAACCCTTGTTAAACATAAAGTAGTACAGTCATGCCTATATTACATATGGGGATCTTTTTCAGATCAAAGATCAAATTGACCACAACAAACATCTCAATAATGAATAGACCACACTCCAACAGGCAAAGGGCCACCTCACTGTTGGTGCAGTATAACTACCATATCTGCGGATCTGGATTCAGTTGTCCATGTCTAATAAAACTTGTCCTCTCTAGATATTTTTTAAGTCTACCAGTGCAACTGTGGCATTCTTTGTCCAAAAGTCCTTCATATGAACTGGGCCCACTTTTACCAATGATTTTAATGTGTCCATACGAAGGTTAAAAATGTATCCCCCCTACATATAGGGGTTATACTGTATAGGACTTTTGACGTCATTGCCCAGGCCCTATTTAATAGAACACACTTGCTCCTCCCCACCCCCTATACCAAGCATGGGCAAACCTTTTTGCCTTGGGGCAACATTGCAGGCCCGGCCGGAAGGAAGGAGAGCCGTTTACACGCTGGGCAGAAGGGACCCGCAGGACCCAGGAGGGGGCGGGGCCAGGAGAGGGTAGTGGAGGGCTTGGGTCATCTTCAAGCTGTTCTCCCAGCATAAGAACAGGGCTCCTTGCCCCATCCTTATGCCAGGAGGAGGCCGAGCTAGGTGGTAGCGGGGAGTGCTCCAGAGGGCTCTCAGCCACCACGTACCTACCTTAAGCTGCCTCCCAACATAAGGATGGAACTACTCACACTGTCCTTATGGTGGGAGGAGGGCGAGGCATGCAGTGGCTAAGAGTACTCCAGAGGGCTCTCAGCTACTGCGTGCCTTCCTCCCCAGTGTTTTGGTTTAAGGAGACGGTGCCAAGAGGACAGGGAAAATGAGGAGGGCCTGAGGTAAGTGGCCGGGGGCCGCATCCAGTCCCTGGGCCTTAATGTGCCCGTGCCTGCCCTATACACTCATAGAGGCATTGTGATATTGTGATCAGGTTTCATTGTAATTGGTACAGAATGGCATTGAACAGACAGTTTTGAGTTAGCCCTTCTTTTTCAAGCCATGCCTCTCACAACCCCCTTCCATTTGACAATTAAACCGTCAAAAGCACCATTGACAGGTTTTTCAAGCCTCACACCAGGAAAGAGAGGAAACTCCTATCACTCCAGGTGTTTGGGGCTTTAATTCCCAATAGCTTCAGCCTCTTCGTTTTAGAGTAGACCTGCTGTTAATCAGAGCTGCTTAATAATTTGCTTTCTAAATACTGTAGATTAAGGATGGCAATTCTGTAAATCCTCATAATGTTAATAATGATTCACCTTTAACTGCATGGTTTCACTAATTAAATCATACTTAATACAATTTTTAAAAATCTGAAATATTGAATTATTCTAAATAACCAGGCACTAAGAAATATCAAGGCAGAGATTATTGTTTAGTCCTCCCAAGATGAATTAAGGTTGCCTGCATTTTATCCTAGGCAGTTATTTAAGTGCAAGGTCTATTTAGCACATGGGGGACTTCTATTTTATGTATAAGAATATTCAGATTTAAGGCTATTTCAGTGATAACAAATGGGGAAAATAATTTGCCTTCCCTTTGCAAGTACTATTAGATAAAATTAATAACAATCTGTCTGCTAATGTTGAACCCCTCACACACAAAAAATAGTCCTGAGTTTTGTCTTCCCATGGTTAAATTCCAGGATGTTTTGAATTCAGGATATTTCTCATATAAATTTGAAACCTCATTTTACTGTTAACCTTTTTAAGTCCTTCAGGTTGGTATCCTCCCTAGCTCAAAAGGAATCAAAACCACATCTCCTGTCTGGCAGAACTAATATTTTCCATTGACTGCCATATTGGCTGTAAGAACTTAATACACTATGCTTAATTGCTGTTCAAAACATCTGCCCTGCTTTTCCTGGAATTCCTGACCTTGTGTTTATTTGACATAAAATATTAGAGCCTTAACCTGAATTCCTAAAATCATATTGGTCTTACTCTGTACACATGTTTTCAACAGACCAGTCCATCATCGCATTCTGGAATGCCAAAGCAAGTCAGAATCAAAACTTCCCAATCCGTGGGCGATGTAAGCACTACTTACCAGCCGCCTGAAACCAGAAGCAGGCATCTCTCGATCAGTGAGTATTGATAATCTGGCACCTATACTTTTGGTACACAAATTCTGAAGCACAAATAAAATACAATCATGCAAACCAGTTTTGTCTTAGAATCTGTACACATTGAATTCTGGGGGGAAAGGACTCAGATGTGTGTTTGTTTGTTTTCTGCTTGCTCCCATTTTCTCACAGGCACACACTCACTCTCTCCCGTCCTTTGAATTTCAGACAGAATAAGGCAAAGCCCCACTTTTATTCTCTTCATTTTGACATACATCTTAAGAGAGAGGCTTTATTCCATTCCATCCTAGTCATTTGGTGGTTGGGCTTCATGATAAAATGTGCATTTCTCCATCTGAACAGGGTCAAGTTTTGGTTTTTTAAAAATTGAAGGGGAATCTTTTGATTGCCTATTAGCTCTTTCAAAAATGAAATTTCTTAGTTGCTTATTTTCTCTAATAACCAGTAGATGGTGCAAGTGTACTTAGCATGTATGTTTTAACGTGCTCTCACAACATACAGCTAAAACATTCTGTGTATAATAAAATCAAGTCACCTATCTTTTAGGCTATATACATACATACACACGTGTTCTGACAGTCTTAGAAATAAATACAGGCACATATGTTCAGTATTAAGATGAAAAATTCAATCATTTGTACATTGTATGGATTTACTGTCTTATTCAAACAAAGTTTTACTCAAAAAATACTTTTAATTGTATGCATGTAAATATTTTAAGACACACAACACAGTATCATACTTTATTTGATATGAGTTTTAAAGGCCATTTCAGTGTATTTATTGTGTTTTTATTCTGTTTTAACCACACTGCTATTATTTAATTGCTTTTTTTAATTTTTGTATTGTACTTTTTATACTTGTCTAGTGTGGATTGTTAGCCACCTTGAGTCCTCACGTGGAGAAGGGTGGGGTATAAATAAAGTTAATACTACTACTACTACTACTACTAATAATAATAATAATAATAATAATAATAATAATAATAATAATACATTCTGTTGGCTAATGATGCTACTGATACAGTGCCCCTTTTTTCTAGAATCGGTTCTTTATATATAATAAGCTGCACCAAAACTCACCCCTGCTTAAAAAACATTTCCTGCAAGAAACCGCGGTAAGGGCAATGGGCAGGAATGGTCATTACAAGTGCCCAACTGTATATGAGGCCTTTGAAACTGCTTTGGATCATAGCCAACAACAGCAGGTTTACCCCTCTTTGCTTTAGCTTGGGGAGAAGGGAAATACAGAATTCTCTTAAAATTCCATATCCCTTTGATAATGTCAAAGCATAAATAAAAGTCTATTCTGTTATACTATCAACAAAGCAAAAATAGCACTTGAGGGACCAGCAAAGTATGTCTGGTAATCAGGGAAAGATCTGGAGGCTTTTCCTAGGCATTGGAAGCCAGCTAAATGACAGCAAGCATGCAGGCTGCTAGATGATACCTCTATTAGCTGCTATTCCGAATTTGACATTATATTAATTGGTTTCAAATGTCCCCAGTTAATTATTTCATTAGGTGCCCTTCCTATCTTATGCAAAAGGCTGAGTGTGCAGTCTGGTTGGTTTTATTATTACGTTCAGTTGAATAAAACGATAACAGCAAATACACAAAAAAATAAATGAACAAGAAAAACAAGAGGGAAATACTGATTGGCAAAGGATTGGGAATGCCATAGATAATTAGGACAGTAGATTATTAGGCAGATAATTAGGACAATAGATTGTTCCAAAGGTGTCTGTGAGTTACTGGAGTAGTGGTAAATTATGTTGTTATGATTGGAATATGCAATAAAAGGCCACCAGATTTCAGTAAACAAGTCATCTATATGATGACATTTATACTTTTTGACTTGTGCAGTTAAGTTAGTTAACTTGCTCTATACAAAGTTGTTTCTAATAATAATAATAATAATTTTTTAAAAAAACCTTTATTTATAACCCACTTCCACCTCCCCGAGGGGACTCGGAGCGGTTCACATGGGGACCAAGCCTGATCAACAGATAAAACAATACTTCGACAGCATATATAATAAAACAATAACATTAAAATAACATTCATAAAATATATAGCGAGTATCATGACTAAACGGTAGGGCTGTTAAAAAAATTACAGGGAAGGCAGGCATGTGCAAAAACGCAAGGCAATGAGATTCAGGAATAGGGTAAAGTGCTGGTGATGAAAACAGACCTACTCGTCAACAGCATGTTGAAACATCCAAGTCTTCACATTTTTGCGGAATGTGTCCAGGGTAGGTGATAATCTAATCTCCCTAGGGAGAAAGTTCCAGAGCCGAGGGGTCACCACAGAGAAGGCATTCTGCCTTGTCCCCACCAGTCATGTTTGCAAATCATGTTTGCAAGTGAGAGAAGGGCCTCCCTGGCAGATCTAAGAGCTCGTGCTGGTTCGTAGGGGAAGATACAGTCACTCAAGTAAGCAGGACCCGAGCCATTTAGGGCTTTATAGATCATAACCTGCATTTTGAATTGGGACCAGTACGTTATCGGCAGCCAGTGGAGCTGCTTCAAGAGAGGCATTGAACGCTCCCTGTAGCTAGCTCCTGTTAGCAGCCTGGCCGCTGGTCTTTGCACCAATTGCAGTTTCCAGGCCTTCTTCAAAGGCAGCAGCCCCACATAGAGCATATTGCAGTAATCCAGTCTAGATGTAACTAAGTCATGGACCACCCTGGCCAAGTCAGACTTCTTGAGGTACGGTCGCAGCTGGTGCACAAGTCTTAACTGTGCAAAGGCCCTCCAGGCCACCGCCAACAACTGAGCATCAAGTGTCACCAATGAGTCCAGGAGGACTCCCAGACTGTGGACCTTCCTGAGGGGGAGTGTAACTCCATTGAGCACAGGCAGCCACCCTATATCCCACGACTGACCAGGAGGACCTCTGTCTTGTCTGGATTAAGCTTCAGCCTGTTAGCCCTCATCCAGCCCACCATAGCAGTCAGGCACTGGTCCAAGACACAGGGGCTTCCTTGGAATTGGGTGGAAAAGAGTGATAGAGTTGAGTGTAATCTGCATAGAGATGGCACCGAACTCCAAAACTCTACCTGTAGTAGTCTTAGGTTATGCATCGTGAAAGCTCATTAATGGGAAAATATACTTATTATCTTTCACATACTTTTCTGATTCAAGCAAGTTCAACTATTCTAATTTCCGTTCAGGCCATATTCCTAATATCTGTCTCAACACCACTGCCGCTGAATTTTTCTCTGTTACCTACAGATACTGACACTTGTTCATGGTCACCACATTTCCCTTATTCTACAGGGCATGCGTACTATGTTTTAACAGGAGTATTAAAAGAACAGAAGAACACAACTGTTCCATTTTCTTTTCAAATATGTGCATCCTTTTCATTTAAAAATCCTCAGGTTCTCAAAACACGGGTCGAAGTTCACCCCCTCCAGGGTATGTTCCAGAGAGGCAGCAGCGAATTGCTCGTCAGGGCTCCTATACCAGCATTAATAGCGAAGGAGAATTCATCCCAGAAACCAGTGAACAATGTGTGAGTTTGAAATAAAACAAGTAAAAAGTAGAACTGGTGGTAACTTCTCATCCTCACCCCCTACAAACCCCAGAGATCCCTCCGTTCTGAGGACCAAGACCTGCTGGAAGTCCCCAGTTTTAAGACCTTGCGTCTAACTGCAACTAGACGCAGAGCCTTTTCAGTAGTGGCGCCATCTCTGTGGAACACCTTGCCACCTGAAGTTCGTGCCTTGCGGGACTTGTTGGCCTTCCGCAGGGCATGTAAGACACACCTGTTTCGGCAAGCTTTTGAGTTCTGTTGCTGATGTTTTAAAAGGTGCTTTTAGGATGTTTTTAAGATTTTTTTTTAAGATGTTTTTAAAATGTTTTTTAAATTGTTGATTTTAGCCGGTTCTTGTAAGCCGCTCCGAGCCCTAGGGGAGTGGCGGCATATAAGTTTGAAAAATAAATAAATAAATAAAATCTTCTCAGCTGTGCTTGTCATCATGAATTGCTATATGGAGTCAGACCATTGATCATGTAGTTTCCTTTTGTCAGCAGATTATATGAGAGCCATGCAAGTGTGGTGCATCAGGAATGAAATTTTCTCCATTCAGTGGGCCACAACACTGTTTTTACTTTAAAAAATCAACCAGAAATGAGTTAAAATCTGCTTGCTACCTAAGATGCTGAAATGTGGGGGCAGGGAAAAGCTATTTCTGTTGGTTTTATGGGGTTTTTTGGTTTCTGGATTTTTCCCTTCCTGTTCATTCTTCCATTAACACAATGAATAAAGATAAGAATCAAGTAAAATTTATGTTAGAGGACAATACAGATAAATGGACTATGTGATGGTAATGTTAGCATATTAAAAGACTCATAATCAGGCTCCTAGAATATAATCAGAGTGGTCCCTTAAATGTTCCATACTTCTTTTTTGTATCATACCTTCAAAACCAGGCCATATTCAACATTAATTTCTTTGGCTTTTCCTTATAGATGCTGGATCCTTTAAGCAGTGCTGAAAACTCTATCTCTGGGAGCTGCCAGTCCTTGAGCCAATCAGGAGACAGGTATGGACTTGGATGGATTTGGAATAGATTATACAGTCCAGCCAAAAAACATTACTGGTGTCTTTTTTTTAGGCCTGATCCTGGGGTTATTTGGGCACTGATTCAGAAAATTGCATTGGATAGACCACATCATTTCTTAGATATGGTTATGATTTTCAATGGGTGAGCAGATTACGACACGTGTATGATGATGTACAGATCTCAAAAAACTAGAGCTGATGGCGGAAAACTGGTGTCATTTTGGAATATTTAGATCAAATATATCCAGAAATTGGGTTAACATTTTGAGTTCCAAAATCTGTGTTGACCAGTGTTATTTTCATATTAGGATTTCATATTGGGAAATATTGGGATTTCTGAAGATTTTGGCCTCTGCTGAGTTTGGCTATGTGCTTCTGGAATTCCACTTTACACACACAATTTGACCTGGCTTATTTTTGTAACTCTTTCCCTATACGTATTTACATTGGTTATTTGCTTCTGGAACTTGTATTAGTTGATTTTTCGAGGTTGCTCGATGTGTGTTCTAACATTGAAATTGTTAATGAATAGGGAGACTTGTGATTGGTCACATCCTTACAGAATTCATGCCCCAGTGTCAATAGTGAGCAATGATAAGCTAATAAATACACAAGTTAAGAACCTGAATCTAGAATAAATATGAACTTGCATGAGTGGCTAGGCTAGAAATATATGTAGAGAAAAATGAGATGTCTCAGGTAAGGACCTTTGTTGTATAAATTTCTTGAGTGCTTCTGGCTTCACTCGCATGAAAGGTAAAGCTATTCTCTGGTTGTCCTGGACCCTGACTTCCTCAGCTAAAGGAAACCTCTCATGACAGCTGTCAGGTCCATCTCTCAAAAACAGTGAGGCTTCCTTGGGAAAGGATACCCAGGATACATCTCTGATTACTCTTCCTCCATTTTTGGGTTTAGATGGTTCTTTCTCCTCAATTGCTGATAGCCTGGTTGGTGGTATAAATAATGGCAGGGAAGGTAGCAGAATCAGTTTCTGTCTTGTAATGGGTTTCTGTGATGAAACTAGACATGAAAACAGATTCATGCCAAATTTGAATGGTTTTGTTTAGTATAATAAGAAGACCTACATTGGACATTGCAGAAATTCCAAAATGCTATATTTGATGCAAATACGCTACTGCCATTTCTACAGCTCCTGTTTCCCAGACTTTTTCTAATCTTAGGGAGTAGGCTGTTGTTGTTATTATTATGTTCCATTGTAATATAGATAATTCCAGTCAGTTGTTAGATACAAAATTAAATTATCTCCTCCCCTGATTTCCAATGTGTTCTCTTACCAACAGCCTTTCTTTTCTGAAATCCTGCATATCCAGGGCTCAGAGTTTCCCGGACAACAGGCAAGACTTTACAGGTAAGTCAGATTTAATGGGATGGTTCTTAGGAAGAGTGAGGTGATAAGGAACTTACTGTTCTCTGCTATATATTTATGTTTTCCACATTGATTCCAATCAAATAATGATGTTAAGAAATATATAGGCAATAGGGCTGTCAACTTTTATCTGTTTTTGTGCCATACCCAACTGGAAGCTTCCAGGGCTTCATTACGTTCCAGACAATCCAGAGGTGATGCCATCTCCTTTCCTCAAGTTTTCAATCATTTGAGGGCAGTGTGGAAAACAAGGCAAAATGTGGATTAGTTTCAATGAGTCTTGGGTTTTTCTTCTCCTTGGAAAGCTTCTCCAAGAAAATACTTTTCTTTGGCCTTTTGTGGGAGGCAGTTTCTGGGGAGCATCAGAGATGCAAAATAGGCTTATAGACTGCCACAAACCAGCTGCTCTGATATCTCATTGGGGAAAGGGATGCATTTCTATGATCCTCATGCCATAATTTAGTGGGTCCTTGTTATCTGGTCATTCTGCCTTTTTGTGCTGAAATCATAGAATTGTGCAGTTAAAAGGAATTTTGCGATCATTTACTTCAATCTTGTGCCAATCAGAGAAAGTCATAGCTAAATGGATATATGACTACTTAAGCTGTTTAAATCTCTCGCAGGATCTCAGTCCCAGATGTCAAAAATTAACACTGTAACAAAATGTGAAAAATATACTGTTCCTGGTTTGAAAGTGTTTCCTGTTTAATTGTATGGTATTTACTTTAAAATTAGTTGTTATAATCCAGTAACTTTGTTTTTGTAGCTGCCACAAGTTATGTTGAATTGGTTGAAACTATATGAGCTATTCATTGAAAAACTATAACAAAATGTGCTGCAGGATGTGCCTCAAAAACAAAGTTTTTGCAGTTTAATAACCTTTTCCATGTTTTTTAAGATAGAACCAATTAGGAAATGACATTTATAACCCAGGAAAAAAGTTGTGTTACACAGTGTAATTGATGGTGTGTGTAAGAGAAAGATTGTTTGGAGGGAGTGACCATTTGTGTGATTGTGTTTACTGAATATGCATGAATGTGGGGCAAATTGTGTGTTGGCTGAGCAGTGATGAGGGAGGTTTTCTCTTGTAAATAGGTTGCTCAGGCCCCATAGTCTAGCTCAGGGGTCCTCAAACTTTTAAAGCAGAGGGCCAATCCATGGTCCCTCAGAGTGTTGCGGGGCTGGACAATAGTTAAAAAAAAATACGAACAAATTCCTATGCACACTTCACATGCCTTATTTGTAGTGGGGGAAAAAACAATGGAAGAACAATACAATATTTAAAAATACAGTAAGAACAATTTTAACCAACATAAACCTACCAAGATTTCAGTGGGAATTACAGGCCTGCTTCTTGCTGATGAGATAGTCGAGTTAATTTCGATTGTTGTTGTTGTTGTGTGCCTTCAAGTCATTTCAGACTTAGGGGGAGCCTAAGTCTAAAACTGAGGGCGGGGGGGCAGACAAATGACCTTGGAGGGCTGCTTCCGACCCATGGGCCTTAGTTTGGGGACCCCTGGTCTTGCTCTTTCTGAAATAATTTTAAGGGGAAATAGTAGCCTGTGCCTTGATTAGATTAAGACAGTTTGCATCATCTCAGCTGGTTTGTCATTTTAAAAGAGATCATACATCTATGTGTGTATCTCTTGTCTCATACGTTACTTTCAGTGATGATGTTCACTTATTCCTTCACCCTATCATAGGACCTCCATGAGAGGAATTTAGTTTTCTGCAGCTTTTTCTTCGTGTACTCTGTGAATGCACACTAATGGAGAGGCTGCGCCTGCGCAGGTCCCAACGGAAACTCTTCCCAAGCTGAAGTTCAAATTTTGGCGGTAGCCACGCCCCTCCGTCCCCGGAGGGCATATAAGGCAGCCCTCGGCGACTCCTCCCCAGTTCCTTTTTTCCGCCGCAAGGTTCACTTCGGATTCTCATGTCTACGACTCGCTTCAAGCGCTGCACTCAGTGTGCCGCTAAAATTCCTGATTCCGACGGCCACGCCAAGTGCCTTTACTGCCTCGGGGAGGCACATGTCGTCGGTACCTGCCGTTTTTGCCTGGCCCTAACGGCCCAGGCTAGAAAAAATAGAGCCGCGAGGCTTAGAGCGGCGCTCTACGAAAAGTCGCTTGCCCCTGAACCCGCTCCGTCGACTTCGGGCACGAAGCCGCCGCTTAATCCGGCATCGATGTCGGCTTCAACAGCTAAAGCTCCCTCGGCCTCGTCTAGGGCGTCCAGAGCCTCCAGGTCGTCTAAGACCGCCAAACCACCGTGCACTCTCACCACGGCTACGGTGTCGACACGTTCTGGTCGAGTTGGCCCTTCCTCGACATCGAGCTCGGTGGCCTCCGTGTCCTCGGCTCGTTCCCATCTCGGGGCTCCTCCGTCGTCTTCTGCGATGAAGATCGCCTTTAAAAGAGCTCACGAGGAAGCTCGTCGGTCCCAATCCGACTCAGCAATGGTCCCTCCCACACCGGGTAAATCCCTGAGGGTTCCATCAAAACAACCGCTCGCTAAGAAGAGGGCAACTCAACGCTCTTCCTCTTCCGCTTCCTCCAAGATGGGCGTCATTTCTTCGGCGACTTCTTCTAGAAGATCCTCTCCGATCGCTCCAGCTCAGCGACCTCGCCAACCTTCTCCTCAACAACTTTCGGATGGCGAATTGCAGGACTCACCCCACCACTCCACTCAGACAGTGGTCAGGGTGCCATCTCCTCGACCTGCTATTTCTCAGCGCTCGTCCCGTCAACAGCTTTTTCCCCCGACCTTGACACCGGAACGGGGTAGACAAACCACTCGCCTGGCTCGAGCGGCCCAGGCCTCGGCCTCCAAAGAAACTCGGCCGCAGATGGCTCCTGCTCTTGAGGTTTTGCCGCCCCCAGAGACAGTGTTGTCATCTCCCCCTCAGTCCCCTCAAGGGGCTGGGGACGATGAGATTGATATAGATCGTCCTGATTCCGCTCTCTCGGCCTCGGTGGTATCCTTGGGCCTTGATCTCTCTCCTCCTCATGATGCCTATGAGGTGGACCCTCCTTCGCCTACCGACAACATTCGGGCTTTCTCCGAACAAATGGTTAGAATGGCGGATGCCCTGGGTCTAGAAATCAAGCAGACTTCCAAGGCAGTAACTGACCCGGTCTTCAAACGGGTCCAAGCCCAGGCCCCTCCGGCCACACTCCTGCCGTTTTTGCCTTATCTCCTAGATGTCATCCAGTCTTCGTGGAAGACTCCTTCCTCGATCCCTCCTACCTCGAAGAGAATCGAGTCCTGGTATCGTACGGACGACGATACTTTAGAGTGGCTTAAGCACCATCCCGACCCAAATTCCATGGTTGTTAAAGCCTCTCAGTCCTCCGGTCGTGAATCCACCACCCCTGCAGACAGGGAAGGCAAGAGGTTCGACGCGGTCGGTAGGAAGCTCTACTCCGGAGCCCTTCTGCTTTGTAGGATGGCGAACTATGGGGCCTGTATGGGGGCCTACCAGCAGATCCTTTGGGAAAAAGCTCAACCCTTCTTCTCGAAGTTGTCCGATGAAGACCGGTCGGTTATGTCCACCCTCCAACAAGAGGCCGATTCATTAGCACATCATCAAATCCAGATGGCTAAGCATACGGGAGACACGGCCGGCAAGATGATTGCCCACGCCATCGCCATTCGTCGCCACGCCTGGCTGAGGTCGTCCGGTTTGTCTTCCTCCTCGAGGCAGGTCATCGAGGACCTCCCCTTCGACGCCATGGGCCTTTTTAACTCTGGCACCGACGACAAGCTTAAAACCAACCATGACTTTAAAGTGCTGGCCACTAAATGCGGTGATCAACCCCAAGCTCACCGCACCAAGTGGTTTCCTCAACGCTTTCGACGCTTCCCGCCTCCTTCTTACCGCCAGCAATCCTTCAGGCGTCCCTCGGTATCGAACAACAACAACCGTCAACAGCCCCGTCGGGCTGCCCAACCACAAAGACAGCGCGGCCGGGCCACCCCCACCGCTGGTCAACCTCCCCGGCGTTCCTGACGCCATCTCTTTTTCCAAAGACTCTTCTTACGGTACCGATGCAGCTCTCATTCCTCAGCTCCTCTCCTCTTCTCCGAATCAACCTCCTGGTCTCTTTCTAGATCGCCTGGCTCCCTTCTTTCACCGGTGGAAATCTATTACTTCAGATGCCTGGGTTCTCAAAATTGTCCAAGAAGGCTATGCCTTAGAGTTCGAGGAACTCCCGCCCACGGGTCAGGTCCTTCTCTCCAACCCTTCTCAAGAAATTCTCGCAGAGGTCGACGCCCTTCTCGCCAAAGGGGCTATTCGGCCTTCTCCATCGGTACAGGACCCTCAAGGCTACTTCTCCAGGTACTTTACGGTCCCGAAGAGGGGTGGAGGCCTCCGCCCAATTTTGGACTTACGCATGCTCAATGCCTTCATACGTCCAACCAAGTTCAGGATGGTCTCCATTGCCTCCATCCTCCCGATGCTGCAGCGCGGAGACTACTTCGTATCTATAGACCTTCGAGACGCCTATTTCCACGTGGCGATTCGGGAGAACCACAGGCGCTTCCTCTCTTTCAAAGTTCTCGACCAGACCTACCAGTTCACCGTTTTACCCTTTGGCCTCGTTACGGCCCCAAGGGTCTTTACCAAAGTCGTCGCTGTCGTGGCGGCCCACCTCCGGCTCCAGGGAATCATAGTCTTCCCTTATCTAGACGACTGGCTTCTGGTCGAATCCGACCCTGCCCTCCTCCGACGTCACGTCGACTACACTCTCTCTCTTCTAAAATCTCTCGGTCTCCAGCTAAACCACGAAAAATCTCACCTCACCCCGTCGAACAAAATCCGCTTCATCGGCGCTCTGTTCGACTCAATCGCTCAGACTGTCTCTCTTCCGCTAGACAGGTTTCTGGCCCTTCGACAACAGATCACCTTTTGCGAGACCCACCGGAGGGTTCGGGCTCGGTCCATCCAGGTTCTCCTCGGCCACATGGCCTCCACAGTCCTCACGACCCCGTTGGCCAGGCTCCATCTCCGGACTCTGCAGAGGTGGTTCATAGACGTTTTCAAGCCGTTTCGCCACCCCAATTCGAGGTTCCTCTCGGTCCCGCCCCACGTTCGTCGGTCGCTTCTCTGGTGGAAATCCCTCTCCAACGTCTGCAGGGGTCTCCCGTTCCACCCGGTTCCCCCCTCCACCACCATAACCACAGACTCTTCCAATTTCGGCTGGGGAGCCCACATGAAAGGTCTCACTGTTCGAGGCCTCTGGTCTCCCTCCGAGAAGGCCAATCACATAAACTTTCTCGAACTCCTTGCCATCTTCAAGGCTCTGAAAGCCTTCTCCCGCCTGATCTCCCAAAGATCTGTCCTCATCCAATCAGACAACACAGTAGCAGTCTTCTACATCAACAAACAGGGCGGCACGGGCTCAAGGAAGCTGATGCTTCTCTCCTCCCAGCTGTGGTATTGGTGCATAGCCCGCAACATTCTAATCTCGGCGATTCACCTTCCCGGGACCCAGAACAACTTGGCAGACGCCCTCAGCAGGATGACGACTTCCTCCCACGAGTGGATGCTCGACCCCGAGACTCTTCTTTCTCTTTTTCTCAAATGGGGTTTTCCCACTCTGGACCTTTTCGCCTCTCCTCAGAACGCTCAACTGCCTCGGTACGGTGCGAGACTTCCCCCATCCTCCTCTCCGGGCTGCCTGGGAGACGCCTTCCTTCTGGACTGGTCGGCGGAACCGATCTATCTCTTTCCGCCTTTTCCTCTCATACCGAGGGTCCTACAAAAACTCCGGTCGGTACCGATGTCGGCGATCCTGATAGCTCCAGCCTGGCCCCGTCAATCTTGGTTCCCGGCTCTTCTTCGCCTCTCCAAAGCGACCTTCTTCACTCTGCCCCTTCTACCTCATCTCTTGTCCAGGGAGAACGGCCAGATCCTGCACCCGGATCTCTCCTCTCTACATCTCACTGCTTGGAGGATTCTCGCCTGACTTCCCTCCCGCAGAACCTACAGGAGGTCCTCCGCGCAGCTCACAAGCCGGCTACAACCAAGGCCTACACTTATAAAATTTCTCGCTTTCGTTCCTTTCTTCGCTCTCGAAAAATTACTGTTTTCCCAACCTCGATACCGATTGTGCTGGACTTCCTTATGTCTCTGGCAGATCAAAAACTTTCTCTTGCCTCTATGAAATCTTACCTGGCCGCTCTATCCTGGTGTTTTCAACAACATGGTAGACCATCGCTGTTCTCCGATCACCTTGTCAAAACCTTCTTGAAAGGCTATAATAACATCTGCCCGCCGTCTCAGCCTCCTACTCCGGGTTGGAGCCTCGAGCTCGTCCTTTCCCAGCTCACTGCTTCTCCTTTCGAACCATTGGCTTCGACCGACCTTCGTCTCCTGTCTTGGAAAGTTGCCTTCCTGGTGGCCATAACTTCAGCGCGCAGGCCTTCGGAGCTGACCGCCCTTCGGGTCGATGAACCTTACCTCCGTTTTCATCACGACCGCGCCGTTCTCCGTCCGGACATCACCTTCCTTCCCAAGGTGGTCTCGGCCTTTCACCTTAACCAGGACATTGTCCTTCCTGCCTTCTTTCCAGACCCCTCGTCTCCCCTTGAGCGGAGACTGCACCTCCTTGATGTGCGTAGAGCACTTCTCTTCTACCGGGACCGTACTAAGGACATTCGAAAGACCCCTAAACTTTTCGTGGCCCATGCTCCAGATAAGCTGGGGAATCCTATCTCTTCACAAAGACTGTCCCATTGGATTGCTCAGGCCATTGAACTGGCCTATGAACTGGCCAAACGCCCACCCCCTCCGTCGGTTCGCCCGCGTTCGACGAGAGGCCTCTCCACGTCGACTGCCTTCCTGAGGGGCATTCCCCTGGACTCCATCTGCAGGGCAGCGATCTGGTCCAACCCCCTTACATTTGTGTCCCACTATAGGGTAGACCAAAGAACTCTGAAGGATTCAGCCTTTGCTAGGGCAGTTTTATCTTCATGCTTGTCTTAACTTTATGCATTTATGACTTCTCTGCGGGTGTTTATTCTCATGCAACCCTTTTTTGTGTTTCTCCTGTCCGTTACATGTTTGCACTGCTCTTTTGACAATTTGTGCCTTATTTACAAATGCCTTTCCCCCCTTTGGGAAATGATGTTCCTACTTGCACATGTGCTCTTAGAGGGTTATATCATGCCTTACCGGGCTGCTCTCGGTGTCTGGCGTGTGTTGATGCAATACTTTTTTGGGTCCTCGGACCATGTTCTGATGTTAATAAACATATGTTTGGACAGTTTTCTCATTGTCAGGGTTTGCTTAGCCCGCCTCCAAGACCTAAGCTTGCTAGTCTCTATTAGTGTGCATTCACAGAGTACACGAAGAAAAAGGACAGGTTGCTCACCTGTAACCATGTTTCTTCGAGTGTACTCTGTGAATTCACACAAGCCCGCCCTTCCTTCCCCTCTGGCAAACCCTCTTCCTTTCTCGTTGCCTTAGCGGCGTAGGAACTGGGGAGGAGACGCCGAGGGCTGCCTTATATGCCCTCCGGGGACGGAGGGGCGTGGCTACCGCCAAAATTTGAACTTCAGCTTGGGAAGAGTTTCCGTTGGGACCTGCGCAGGCGCAGCCTCTCCATTAGTGTGAATTCACAGAGTACACTCGAAGAAACATGGTTACAGGTGAGCAACCTGTCCTTCTCCTATATCTATTTAATAAAACGTTGCTACCTTACTTTGTCTCCATTCTAGATCGTGAGAATCAAATCTATGACAGAGCAGAGAAAGGTGGAACATACCCTCGACGTTACCATGTCTCCATGCAGCATAAAGATTACAATGACGGTGAGTGTGCTTCTGCTGCTGTAAAGCACCTTGCTTTTAATCTTAGTGATAAGATGGCCATGTTTCTTCCAAAGAGACTTATCAGCTTCCTCAGTTACCAACCCCCCTCCCTCTCCTAATCCTTCTACTCCTTTTGAACCTGTGTAGAGGGACGGACGTGGGCAAAGGATTATAAGTGAGTTGGCATTTTGCTTTATCTTTTCCTGTAGTAAAATAGCTAGAGAAAATAAAGAGATGGGTGATGGAAATCATGCTGCATCATCCCTGACTACTGGCATGGTATAAGGAGATGAATGTAATGTCTACTGAGAGTAAGCTTTGCTATATCGTGAGAAAAACGTGTGTCGTGAAAGTATCAGAATACCAGATTTATTCTGAGAAGTAATCACTAGATAAAATGTTTTTAAGCCCCAGATGGTTTCATGTTTTGCACACGCACACACCCCAAAAAAGCCTAGTTTTTGGATTATTTGCTGCAGGATTGTTTTATTTGCAAACCTCACTTCTTTTTCTCTGACTCTTGTTGACTTTTCAGGCCGAAGGACATTTCCCCGCATTCGACGGCACCAGGGCAACCTCTTCACACTGGTGCCCTCCAGTCGCTCTTTGAGCACCAATGGGGAGAATCTGGGCCTGGCAGTGCAGTACCTCGACCCTCGTGGGCGCTTGCGAAGTGCTGACAGTGAGAATACTCTCACTGTACAGGAGAGGAACATCCCAACCAAATGTAAGGAAATAGTCCTAAAATTTGAGAGAGGAAACACCATAGAATGATTTACCAGGACATTCAAGATCGATAAAAGGAAGTGTGTAGTTATCACCCTTAATCGGACCTTGTGGTCACCTTCACCATACAAGGCTAGGGCACTGGAGAATAATGGATACTGTGTCTGCTGTAGAGACATGTAGCACTCACATACAAAATCCATGTTTGTGCTTGGAAAGTGCTGCCAGGGTGTTTGATTTTTTGTGAATTTCTCCTGGCCCTGTCCTGGTGACCTCTGGTTTTTAAACAGTAGCAGCCAGCATCCTGCATCTGCTACCCCTTTGCTACTACAGACTGAAGGACCGATCTACATTTACTCAGGAGTTAGTTTCATTTCCATTTCTGAGTAGGCACAAGTGTATTTGCAAAGTATAACCTATACAGTGTTCCCTCACTACTTCGCGGTTCACTTTTCGCGGATTCGCTGTTTCACGGTTTTTCAATAAACTCTAAAAGACTATTATAAATCATAAAAAATTAAAATTTACAGCCTAAGGAAGGGGGGAAGGAGAAGCCAAAGGGAGAGAAAAGGAGCCCAAGCGGCAACAGGTGGAGAAGGAGGTGATTTATCAACACACAGTTGGTTGATAAAAATTTAAAATAGTGTTTAACTACTAAAATAGTGTATACATATTAAAATAAATATAGTGTCCCTACTTCGTGGATTTTCACTTATTGCGGATGGTCCTGGAACCTAACCCCAGCGATAAGTGAGGGAACACGGTATACATTGGAGGCTACTTCTGACTTGGGGAAACATTTTTAAATAATGCATTTCATTTCCAAAGTAGTAATATGGGTTTAGGATGCTTAAAATAGGTTATTATTACATATATATTTTACATTATTCGCAGTTTTTTTCTGGGGGGGGGAGGGAATGGGCAACATTTTCTGTGCCTTCAACATTTCTGTTTTGTCAGTGCTAAGGTGAACATGAGAAAATGCTATTTGGTTATGCTAATACATTTTCTGGGAACTTTTAGGTGGCCAGTGAAATACAAAGGCCCTATTGGTGTTTTTATAAATTGAAGAAAAAAAACTGTTAATGGCATCCCAAGCAGAATTTTATCGACTGAAGGCACTTCTCCCTTGATCATTTTGAGGCCCTTGGATTAAGCTATTCTAAATAATTCATGTTAACATTTTGAGAATACGCTCTTCTGCTTGACAGCTCCAAGTGCTCCAGTGAACTGGAGAAGGGGAAAACTCCTAGGACAAGGTGCCTTTGGTCGTGTGTATTTATGCTACGATGTGGATACAGGGAGAGAACTTGCTGCCAAGCAAGTCCAGTTTGACCCAGACAGCCCTGAAACCAGCAAGGTATTTGTGTAATTATAATGTCATGACCATCAGTATGCTTCCATATCATTCTGCCAGATCATGTTCCCTGTTCTACTAGTCACTGCAACCATATTTTAATGAATTGACCTGGTTTATAATCCAGTAATTTCTTAAATTAATTGATTAATAACCTCCCTTTATTTATTAGGCAGCAGTTTTCTTGTATTTTTATGTTAATAGAAGTGCTAATGAAAACTGTGCACTTGCCATTATAAAAGAGGTGTTCTCCCTTCTCATTCTATGGCTTGTTCTTGGCTTGTTTTTCTAATGTGTTAGTAGAAAAGGAAGCCAAGGAAAAGTAGTTCCCTGTGTTTATATCACATGGAAAAACAAATTAGCAATTGATGCTCCATGGTTTGTTTAGTTGCTCTCACTGCAAGCAGAAATGATGAGACCACAGATCTTTGGCTTATTGGTTTCTGCAGATTTGCCCACAGAGGATCATGGTTTGTAAGCTGAGTTTCAATCATTTTTTAAGGCTCAGTCCAAGTAGCAAACTAGTTTAATAAAACTGCAGGCTCTTTCTCAAAACCAAAACAAGGGTGAGTAGAGAGCATAGACAGAAGGGCTAGGCCAATTAAACATACTTTTATTTCTCTCTGAAACATCTTGTTTATTTCTCACTTGCTCTGAAGAGGACTGTTTGTGCAAAGGCCAGCTTGGTTTTTCTTTACATGGTATATTAAGTGGTTTTCTTCATGGCTGCAGGAAGTGAGTGCATTGGAATGTGAGATTCAGTTGCTGAAGAACCTCCAACATGAGCGCATTGTTCAGTATTACGGATGCTTGAGGGACCGAGCAGAGAAGACTCTGAGCATCTTCATGGAGTATATGCCAGGGGTAAGAATTGATTTGGTACTTCAGAAAGTAGAAATAATCTGCTTCTGACCACAGTGGGCTGCAACATTCATTTTTTATTAAAGTATTCTTCAGTACCTTCTTGTTTTCCTCTGAAGGGTTCTGTCAAAGACCAGCTGAAGGCTTATGGTGCTCTAACGGAAAATGTGACCCGGAAGTACACTCGGCAGATTCTGGAAGGAGTCTGTTACCTTCACAGCAACATGATTGTACATAGGGATATCAAGGGTAAGCAACACAGTTGAAGAAAGAATCTTTTATATAGACATGTTAGTATGCTGTGCTTCAAGAATCATGTTCCTTTTCTGTCCAAAATCTCAAAAAGGAAGTAAATGTTGACATGAAAGGATTTGTTAGAGTGCATCCAGAATCCAGAGCAGTGCACTTTTGTGATTGCTGCGTAGTGTAGCATAGCATTACATTTTTGACCCTTGCTATTCCAGTAGCAATCAACTTACAACTTTCTTACCTAGGAAATACTACCAATAATTTTGTTGGTGTTGAACTTCTGGTCCGCACAACTCATAATTGCTATTGTACTAAGAAGCATGAACTGGAATTACAAAGTAGGCAAATGACTGACCTATTTCGGTATCCCTTCTTAAAGTTCTATAACCTGTCTCTATTCACTGTTCTTGTTTTCTTGATATTCAACTGTAAAAGCTGTTTTGTTAATCGTTGTTAATCCCTTGCTATTTTCTGTTAATAGTGAGGTGTCATCTACATATCTTAAATTGTTGATGTTCTTCTAATTTTGATGCCCCCTTCTTCTGAGTCCAATCCAGCTTTCTGTATGACATATTTTGCAACTAGATTAAAGAGACAAGATGGTAAAATGTAGCCTTGTCAAAATACCTTGCCAGTTGGAAACCATTCTTTTTCTCCAAATTCGGTCCTGATATGAGCCTAAATCTAGATTGCACATCAGAACAATAAAATGTTGTGGCACATCCATTTTCTGCTGTAATCAGAGGTTTCTCAAAAGCTACATAGTCAGATGCTTTACTGTAATTTATAAAGCACAGGCTGATTCTATTCTGATTCATAAGTATGCCCCATTACCCATTATATATTGCATGATTCTTTGTGTCTCTTCTTTTTCTCAATCCACTTTGCACCAGACATTTCTTATGCTATGTATGATAAAATCTTTGTTGTAAAATATTGAGAGTCACTTTGTTTGCAAGTGAGAGTAACAGTTTTATTTATTTTTTATCAAAAACATTGCATAAATAAGTATAAAACTGATAAAAATAGAGAACACAAGTGGCTAAATAATATTTTACCAAAAATGGACAACAGCGACCACATTGTCTATAGGTGTCTGTAACACAGTGATTACCATCATCCCTGCTATTCCCTTTCTTGAAGTATTTCCAGTCTGTGGACCATTATTTTGTTTTCTGTTTTGGTTGGCAGAGTTTTAGTCAGAATTTGGGTGGACACTATCTCTGTAGTCTTAAATAGTTTTTATTTTTACCTGTTCTTTACCCCAGTCCAAATGTTAGATTATTTTGTTTTAGTTTATGCATTTTCAACCTTATATATTTAGCTCATATTATATAAGCATCCTGTAATGATAAGTGACTTAATGTATAGTAATGTAATGACACTGCTTAAGTACACATTCATCCTTCGGTTCTGATCTGTCTTTTTTGTACTGCACTCATATAAAAAACACTAGTATCTGTGTCAGACACTAAATCTATAAGACTTTGTGCGTTTTAAACTAAATGAAAACTACAGGTTGCATCTCAGAATTTTGCATTGTACACATGCCACTCTTTTTGTTTTTGCTCCTTTTTTGAACTCAGGAGCAAATATTCTCCGAGATTCTGCTGGTAATGTGAAGCTTGGTGATTTTGGGGCCAGCAAACGACTACAGACGATTTGCATGTCTGGGACTGGCATCCGTTCTGTCACAGGGACACCCTATTGGATGAGTCCAGAAGTGATCAGTGGGGAGGGCTATGGACGAAAGGCTGATGTCTGGTAAGAAACTAGTTTTCTGTTGCAATGTTGTTGCCTTGGGCTCCGTATATATTTAAGTTTATGACTTGCAAAGACTTTCTCCTCTGTGTTGCGTTGCAGCCAGCTGACACTGCATTAGTCTTGTAGCGTGTTCTGCTTGCTGTGTGGATGATCAGGGATTCAGTTCATTTGGAAGCAATACTTGATTTTTAAAAGGAAAAAATACTGTTTTCTCTTTCAAGCTCAGACCACTTATTCTAGGTGGGTGGAACACTTGTTTCCAGTGGCAAGAATACAAAGCACAGGCATCATAGGAGTAGCATTGAATGCAAGTTCAGTCATCTTAATCATCCTTAACTCTGCTAAGGAGTAGACTTCATGGTCATCTCTTCTCTGGTCACTCTCTTCCTAATTTGTTGTATCTTATGTATTTAGATTGTAAGCATAAGAGTCCAGTAATGATGTAAACTGTTCTGAGAGCCTTTGTGACTGAAGAGCAGTGTATAAATAATTTAAAATAAATGCAGTTATTACCAATGAGCCAAATAGTCCCCATGAGCAAAAATGAAAGGATATTTCATTTGATTATTGCAACTTTCTTGGTATATGTTTGAGGTGTTTCCTTCCTACCAAAGGCTGCTTCCTGGGTTACCTCTTCCACATTTTTAAGCACTGTGCTTAAGAGGCAGCTTAGAGGGCCAGACATCTAAAGATTAACATGTTATTGGACTGCAACTTCCATTAGCTCGGACTGCCATAACTAGTGATGAGGGATTATCAAAGTTGCAGTGAAATAAAATTCACCCCTGTTTTGAATAATAAAGTATGAAGCTTCTCCTTCTTTTTACCTGTTCTCATTGTCTCCTCTCTGTACAGCTGTCTGTTCTCAAGAGTTGCCTAGTCTTCTCTTAAAAATTGCAAAATTCTACATGATTCAGACTATGATATATAGTGGACTTAGTAAAATCTGCATATTTTTTGGAAAACAACATAAGTTTACCAAGATGGCAAGCCATTTTGAAAATTTGACTCCCCTTGCCATTCCTTCTATGCCTCGTCAAACCATATTGCTGTTTCTGATCACTATGGTGGGCTTGTGTGTGTGTTTTGTTTTGTATTTCTGCATTGTATTTCTTCAGGATTCACCTGGACAGGGTGGTGATAATGATGATGTGGGTTGTCATGTGTGAAAGGGAAGCTGGGCAAGCCTGACTGGGAACAGCCAATCGCAGCTCAGGAAATGCAGGCAAGGCCTGCAGGGAAGAAACCTTACTAAAATAGAGGCTTGACCCTGTGAGATCCCAGATAGAGGAAAAGCTGACACAGAGATAGAGTTAAATTTTCATAGTGATGCAGCTTTAATTTGAGAAAGATAGGGAACAAGAAGGCCTGTAACAAAAATAGGTCAGCAAGGCAGAAGGGAGAATTGAGGAGCTGTGAGTGAGTAGAATATATAGGGATTTACATGTTGGTTTTTGTGTTCTAATAAACTTCTATTCCTGGGTTTGCAAGAAGGAACAATCCACAATAATTGGGTTTCATCCCCACGCTCCAACTGGAATGGAAGGATCCAAAATTTGTTTTCAGTTGAGCTGTTTAGCCCCTGCCCCCTTCTCCAACAGTTTTGTTTTCTATCTTACTTAATCAACTGGTCATGTTTGTCCATCTCTAACAAATCGACAAGGCAAGCATGCTAGTAAGGATAAATAACAAGGAGAAAATAAGGATAACCATTGATACCTCTCCTGGTAAGCTGTAACTGCCATTTTGAAAACAGCAGCCATTACAACCTGCTCATGAAACAGCAAAGCCCCAGATCCCCATTGGGGAGGGGGGTTTGAACCTTAGGCCCAAATACGCAATCCAAGAGAAGATTAAGTGAAGCCAGGGGGAGGGTGAATGACGGGAGTCCAAGGGTAGGAACTGCAGTGCCAGCCTAGAAATGGGATCTGTCACACTGTGACTTCTGGGTAACTGCTAGCCCAAAGTCAGATGCATTTTTGTTGGTAGAGCACATTCTGTTCTATAGCTGTAGAATTCTGCTTCCCTCTCCCCCTTTCAGTGTAGCTGTCAAGGGTTGTATACCAGTTCTGCACTGACAGTGACTATTTTTAGGATCAAAACTTGAGGCCTAAGGCCAGTGTGTGTGTGTCAGGGTGAAACAGGATTCTCAAGCTGGCCTCTGGCCCAGTGCTTTATTAGATGGCAAAATATGTGGGTTTTGTTGTAGGAAGATAGTCTATATACTGTTTGCTTATTGTATTCCTAATTTAACTGAAACTGAAACTATTCAGTTAAAAAAAATCAGAAAGCCTTCCAAGTTTTCCTGCTTAGAAGCTTTCCATTTTCTAAACCTGCTTGTAGTAGATAGCAAAAGTAGCCGTCTTCATTTGAGCTTTTAACTATATTAATTAAATTAATATAATTAATATAATTAATTAAATTTAATTTAAAATGAGATGAGCTTTTGTTTGTATTGTTCATTTCCAGGAGCCTGGCATGTACTGTGGTGGAGATGTTAACAGAGAAACCACCTTGGGCGGAATATGAAGCCATGGCAGCCATTTTCAAAATTGCCACGCAACCAACAAATCCCCAGCTGCCTTCTCACATATCCGAAACTTGTCGAGATTTTCTAAGGCGGATCTTTGTGGAAGCCAAGCAGAGACCTTCAGCCGAAGAGCTGCTCCAGCATCCCTTTGCACAACTGCCATATTGAATTCTCCCCTTCCCACTGCAAACAGCACTTCTCCCTGCGGTTTGACACTCAACTTTCTGAAGAGGTTGTCCAGCAGCCATAGCAAAGTGTCAGCCCCAAATGCTGGTCCAGCTTTGCTATTTGCCTAGAAAGGCATGGTGTGAGAAGAAAGCAAGGTTGTCAGTTTTTTTAGGTTGACATCTTCGTTTTAAGATGGATGTTTTCAGCAGCTATACATTTACATCTCTGACCTTGTTGGGGTGCTGACATGATGCCATGGTGTGCCTCCATGAATATATGAGTTGGAAGCCAGCTGGGAGCCATCTAATTTGAATGTAGCTCTGTGCCAGATGCTTGGCCAAAGTGGAAAAGGAGTACTTACAATTTGTGATGACTGCTAAGACTCACAAAAGCATGTGTTGGGATCATGCTTTCATTCTCCGTTTCACAATTCCCCAGGACCTTATCAAGTCAAGTGCCACAAAGAACATGCACTCCATTATTATTATATATAATAATTATTATATATTTTTCTTAAGTATTCAGCATCTGAAAGTGTTCAGAAAATATTGATTTGGGTAAACATGTGAATAGTATTGTTTTATAATGACAACTCGAAGAGCCGGAGGCAAGGTCTTTTGATCCTTCTTTCTATTTCTTTACCTTTCTCCCTCTCTTATCCAAATATCTGGATGATGAAATAGGGGGTTCCCATGGAACGCAAGCACAATGGGGCCAAAGGAGTGTAGGCTCCCTGTACAAAATGAGGGAATCAAGCTTTTTATTATTATTATTACTATTATTATTATTATTTAGGACTGGCCTGTTTGAGGGTGCAATTCAGGACTGTGCATTCTGTGTCTATGCAATAACTGTGTGCTAACACAGAATTTAGTTATCTGGCACACAAAAATCAGCATCCTGGGACTCAACACTTTTAACTTCTTTATTTATTTTTTTAAAAAAATAAAAGCAAGTTTCTAGTCTTTATGGCAGCAGAGAAACTATAAATGTTGAAACTATGGAAGGTGCCTTGTGACTTCCTAGAAGCCATGGGGTACTGAGCAGGTGTTGGTTGGGGCAGATGTTCAGTGCCCCTTCCATTAATAGCAAAAGCCAAATGATCAAAACCAAGAATATATATGAAATTACACATGATTTGTATAATTTATTCAGATCATAGAACATCATTTTATAGGTTATTTTAGCACATGCATTCAAATGATGGAATTGTGAAAAATGTTTGGCATGCATCATGGATAGCTGTCTTTCACAGTTGATAAAAAACCATTGGAGAGCTATCACTGCAGCCTTGATATTTTATTGACTTGAATCTCTAAAGACATTGGAATCTTCTATACCTCCATTAGATGGCTTCTTCCACCTTTCAGCAGAATGCCACTGGTGCCATACTTAGATTTGCCAAGCCTTCTAAACAAATATCAGTGCTACCAAGATTTATTTCAGGGAAAGGTGAATTACTGTTATTGAGCCTAAACAGAGAACCTTTCTATTTCATAATGAATAGGCATCTATCAGAATTCTCTGTTTTCCTCATCTCCAGTTAATAATTTTTGGTTTTCAGCCTAGTCTTGGATGTACTTCCAATGCTGAATTAGGTCTTCATTATGAATCCTGGCATTGTTTTGGGGCTCTCCTGTGAGGCTCCTATGAGACCCTTTCCAACTTTGAGCTGCTAATACAAATATTCTTGTTTGTGCTATAGAAGTTTGGATTTCGAATATATAGTAGGTTCATGCAGGGCCTCTGTAAGAGCTATAATCTTTGGGAAACTCCAGTTCTACATAAATTTTTGAGATTTCATTTTCAAAAATAGATGAAAATGTAACCAGTTTGTTATGCTGAAAAGAATATTGTGTTGCTTATTAAGTTTTTCCATATGCCCTTGATACATTTTGGACACCTATGTTGCAACCAAAATACCCTTGATTTGATATTTTTGACAAGATAAATCAAGGTGTTCGTATTTGTGCAAAGTTACATTTACTCCCACAAACAAGCAAACTAAACACCTATTAGCAACAAAGCTGGGCAGTGGAGAGACAGCAATGTATTGTGGTTTGAGTGTCAGGCTGGGATCCTAGAGGCCAGGGTTTGAATCCCCACTTGGCCATGGCAAATCTGTAGGTAACATTGGGCAATTTGCATTCTCAGCCTCAAAAAAAGGCAAAGGCAAACCACCTCTGAACAAATCTTGCCAAGAAAAGCCCATGATAAATTCAGATTGATAGTACACAACAATATACTTGTATTTCATTGCATAATAATTGTCACCGTGTAATATTCGCATCCCTTTTGGGGAGTCATAAAATTGGTATTTTGCTTTCCTCACATACTAGTCGCATTGTTGGTTCAGTAAGGGTGCTTCACTTGGCTGCTTGCTTGCCTGCCCCTCCCCTTTCAGTCACATTCAGCTGCAGTGTTTTTTGACTCAGTTGCGTGAAGCACTGCTTAAAAGGAAAATTGACAAAAGAGTGAATTAAGCACAGATTTTTTTTCATTGCATAATGTCAAAAAGGGGATAAAAGTGTGGTTATTATGTGATGAAATACAGTAGGAACTGCTTTCTACCAGCAGAGGTACCTTTAAACAGAATGCAGTTGAAGTGGATAAAATTACAGCAAAGGTGAAATGGTTCGCAGTCTTGTAGCATTGGCAAGGTGTGAAGCCACTATCCAGGAATAGTTGACCTTTCCAGGACATTGCATTTGTGTAGCACAAGGATCAAGGTAGAATGATTTGTCCTTAACTAGGCTGAGATCCAAAAAAAAAAAAAAACATTGTTTTTATTTTCTAACATGCCAGTATCCTTTGTAAATCTTGAAGATAGCTTGAGGAGTTTGAAGGTATCTATGTCCTGAAATGCATCTGCTCCCTTGTAGTATATGCTGTTATTAAACAAATACCCAACATCAGACTTCCTCCCTGTCTCCAAGAATGTGATTATGTTGGCTTGGCTGCCCATTTGTATGATATACTTCAGTACCTGGACCCAGGCTGCTGATTCAGCATGAGAAATTAGCCAAAGCATTACATGTATGGATGCACTTTTACAAATGTATTTATATCACTCTTTGTTAAGCTTTTTACATCATGTCAGCAAATTGTGATGCCTCATACTTTTTTATTTATATCATAATTTGTTGATTTTATAGATATGTACAGCAACTGTTAATGGGATGGGGAGGGAGGAAATTAAAACATTTATGAATTTGAAAAAGGGAAGAGAAGCAGCTGGTTTTGCAAAGAATATTATAGTTTTATAATAAGATGTGCCAAGCCAAAATGCCTCTTTGTTTTCTCACAGGTCTGTTGGGGAAGGAGAGGAGAAAATCTCACATTTGTTTACATGAATAGGAAATAAATTGTGATATAGAACACCAGGACATTTATCCCACTTTCTGTGTCTAGGATACATTTGTAAGATGCAGAAATATTTACTGCAGATCATTTTTAAAACATTGGTAGCCAACAGTCTCAAATGGAGTCACTGTCCATCCTTTCTTGGATCACTGTATGGTCACAGAATTTCAGCCTACATTTTTAACAGACTTGGGTTCATGCTTATCAGATCCATATGAATTCTGGAATGCAAGAATTCTGGAAGAGAAAGCCATTTGCTTTGTTGCATGTAATCGATAAAGATCCATGCATTGTTGCTACTCAGAGCAATATGGAGAAAGAATAGTTTCCCCTAAAAAATAAACATAGGTCTCTTTTATGTATTTGGGCTGGTTTCTTGCATGCAAATTCTTTCTCCATTAGTCTCATTGACTGCTAGATATAGATAATGCCTCTGCAAAGGAGACATTTGAGGAGGAGGAGGCACCCTCAAGGCCAGGAATGGCATCTGGAGTGTCAAGCTTGACCGCAAGGGACACCAGGGCTCTATTAGCTACAACGGGCTCATGCTGTCGATGGTCTGCCTCCTCCGATGTCATGGTGCCTCCTTTTGGTCTCCTCTTCAGTGATGGAATTCTGATCCTGCTCCATCTCCACTTTCCTCTTCTTTGCCTTCTCCTTTCCCTAGAGAGCATTGACCACAGTCTCGCTCACATAGGGGTCCGGAGGGGTGCTGTCAGTGGGCCATTTATCCAAAGGGGAGGATGGAGAGTGCAGGTTATCCTGATCTTCATGGAGCTCTGGATCAGGCTGGAATCATAGCCATAGGTCACACACACTCTCTGCACCCTACCATATTCACCCAGACCTCTCCATGTAGCTGGTTAGAGAACTCACATATTGAGATGGTCTTAATGAGACATGTCTCCTTTGCAAAGGTGGCTGTCCTTTGGATATATAGGGGAGTGACAAAATTAACTGGTAAAAGGTAGCATTCTCACCCCCATTTTCCTCAAGGATAGAGCTGATATGGAGGGTGAACAACCAAAAAGGGCTGGAGTGTGATTCTGTTTTAACTCAGAAGTCACTCTTTGAGTTCAATGAAATTGTATTTTCAGTTTGTATTAAAAACAATTTCCCTTTTGGTTGCATATATTTTGCCCAACTGTTTCCAGTCAGAATGCCATTTTCTTTCCCGTCTAGCAAATTTGATTCTTTGGCTGTTTGTGGTAGCATCCTGAGTCTTACATTTTTGCTTTCAGTTAATATTTCTGATCTTTATGAGTATAGGTGAAAGGGAAGAGATTTCTTAATGATAATTTGCAGATGAAATCGTAACAATTTGTGAGGAAACAAAGATGTTTGGGCTTGGCACGACGATTCTGTATACTCCAGGTTCACCTAGCAGTATTCTACTGAACTGCAGTATTATATCCTTATTGCAGGAAGGAATGCCATATCTAAATGACCTTTCTGCATTGAAGAAGTTTTCTCAAACAAAATTTTCTCCTCTCTTCAGTGTCCCCTAGTGTGTTGTGAAGGATTGGCTGCCATCACCCTCAGTCAAAATAGCCAGAAATGTAGAGCATTGGAAATGTAGTTCAGCAGTCTCTGGTAGACCACATGTTCTTCATCTCTAGTCTACAAAGTCATTGAGAGTATGAATTAAAACCCACAGAATCCTTACATTTTAAATGGCCTTTAGTAAAGGTTTTTTTTTTAAGATTCGCTTTAAAGAAAAAATCCATATAACATTTTCAAAAGTATGCCATGAGAACTTGATTTGTAAGGGGAAGATTTGGGCAATTTGCAATCATGAATAACCTGAAGTGTACAGAAGACCTTGAACCACTTGTGTCTTTCTAATTTTTATAAGTACTTATACTGACCAGAGCTTGCAGTGCAAAGCTAGGCCAATGTATAACTATTATTTACAATAAAATATCATTTTCAGTTATTATTTGTAAGCTTTTCTGGTATGGTCGGTAAATGTTTGTCTTTTCCAGAAGCAGCATGGAAAGCCCTCATTGTGATACTGCAGGGAGTTTTACTGAGTTCTGTCTACTACAAATCTTCCTGGTATGTCCTGCCTTTAATGTGATCTATGTTGTTCCTGCTCTGTGAAGTGGAAAGGATAAGAATCAATGTCCTACTCTTAGAAGAGCAGTTATGATGTCTGTGACTTTCTAAAGACAAACTGCATTTTTTTGGTGGAAGCTATTGTGAGCAGAAGCTGGTTTCCTCAAATGTTTCATTAGGAAGTCCATGTCACAAGCTGGCAGGTGGACTATAACTATATCTGTAAATCAGGGGTCCTCAACTTTTAAAAGCAGATGGACGGTTCATATCCCCTCAACAGTTGTGGGGAAGAACTACAATTTGAAAAAACATGGACAAATTCCCATGCACACTGCACATACCTTATTTATGGTGCAAAAAGCATGAAAGAACTACAATATTTAAAATGAAGGACAATTTTAACCAACGTAAACTTACCAGTATTTCAATGGGAGGTGTGGGCCCGCTTTTGGCTAATTAGATAGCTCAGGTTAATTAGGATTGTTGTCGTGGGCCTTCAAGTCGTTCCAGACTAGAGCGACCCTAAGGCAACCCTATCACAGGATTTTCTGGTCAAGATTTATTTAAAGGGATTGGCCTTTGTCTTCATCTAAGTCGGAGAGTGTAGGCTTACACTACACTATGATTTCTGAATTCTTTCCCTCTCTTTTTCCTACATTCCTTTTCTTCCTGCCCTCTCTGTTTCCTAGCTACCTTCCTTTTTTTTTTCTCCCTCCCTCTTTTTCCTTCCTTCCTTCTTCCCTTTCTCCTTCCTCCCTCTGTTTCCTTTCTTCATTCCCTTTTTTCTCTCCCTTTTCTTCATTCACTCATTTCCTCTTTCTTTCCTTACTTTTTGAAGACCCCTGATCTAAATGTTGGTTGATCTAAAGGTGACGACACCCTATAGTCCCAAGCATGTGAGTTTAACTGATGCTCATGCCTACTCTTTCTACACACTTTAGAGTAACATGTAAATCTCCAGTCTTTTATTGATTTGTTTTTCTCTTTGCTCGCACAATCTGTATTTTACAAAAGGGGGGGGGGGGATATAAACGTGAGCACTAACACAAACACAAAGACTAGACAATACTATGGGCTATTATTTAAGGCCATTGGGAATCTTTTACCCAGTCAGAAATGGTAACGTTCTGCCAAAAACAGACACTTGGGGGGGGGGGGGTGTCTACGATTTTGCAAGATGTGGGGCACAAAAATAGTATTGGGGGTGTATGTGAAGGACATTTAGCTTAATACTGATAAGTGAATCATCCCCACATTGCTATCTGCCTAAGGCTTCAGTTTTTTTCTTAAACTTTAGACTTATTTGTTAAATACAGTAGAGTCTCAGGCCCCTTTTACTCTGCCATATAATCCAGATTATCAAAGCAGATAATCCACATTATCTGTTTTGAACTGGATTATATCAGTCCACACTGCCATATGACCCAATTCAAAGCGGATAATCTGAATTTTACATTGCAGTGTAGGGGCCTCAGTTAACCAGGCCTCAGGCAACCAGAACTCTCAACCAACTGGCAAAAACATTGAAGAAGTAATACTTTGAATAAAAATTTAAAATGAAATCAATTTTAGCAGAAATGCAAGTTTGCCTTTGTCTTGATTTGCTTTTAATTACTGTATTTCAATATCAAGTCAACACAGAGTATGGTATACTATGGAGTATTAGGACTATGTTTAATAGTAACTCTTAAGCAAACAGAAACTATAGTTATCTGGCATCTACCTATCTCCAATGGTGCCAGTTGACTCTACTGTATATAACATTCCCAGTACACAAGTTATAGCACTCTGAAGCCACTTTTAATTACCATGGTTCCATTCTGTGGTGTCAGCAGAATTCGTAGATTTGTTTAAAAGTCACTGGCAGAGAGCTGTAGTGCCTGACCCAACCGCTAATCCCAAAAGTCTGTAGGATGAAGCCATGACAGTTAAAATGAAATCAAAATACTATGATTCTGCAATATAGATACATCCAGTGTTGGCTGTGCTATGCTTTCATTCAGAGCTTATGCCAGTAGTTGGTTTAGTAGGAAGGTTTTTTCAAGTATCAGAAGTCAAAGTGTAAAATCATCTCCCCTGTCAAGCCCTTTCATAAAATGACATGAAACGAGAAAGGACTCAGAAAACTTATATTACAAAAATAAAAGAGCAGGCAGCGCAACTCTGGACACAACACCACGAGTTTGTGCTTCAGCTTACCACATACCACCGAAAAAGGCAAATATAAAAGATAGACAATGAATGTTTCCCCAGGATTTAAGGCTGAATGGGCTGAACAGAGCTGATGAAAACCAGGGTGCACGGTTTGGGATCTCATTTTGTAATTCAAGTGAACCTTGTGTTCAAACTGGACTGGCATGCATATTTCAGTCACTTTTGTAACAGTCCCACCCACCTCCCACCCCAATTCCAGGAATGTTCCTTATTTTTAACCATAAGAAAACTTTTTCAAACTATGCATACAGCATTGTGGTTCCATTTTAATTGCAAGGGAACATCCTATGAAATCCTGGAGTCTGTGATATGGGGAGACCTTAGAGGTCTCTGGAGGAAAATTATAAATACTTATCCCCGTGGTTCTCAACCTGTGGATCCCCAGATGTTTTGGTCTTCAACTCCCAGAAATCCTAACAGCTGGTAAAGTGGCTGGGATTTCTGGGAGCTGTAGGCCAAAACACCTGGGGACTCACAGGTTGAAAACCACTGACTTATCCCTAAGCAGCAAATCCCTGGATTTCATAGGATGTTGTCATGGCAGTTAAATGTGGCATCATAACCTTATACCTGTGGAGTGAAGAATCTCAGGAAAAACTGCAGCTTTGGACCTTCTAAAGAAGCACACATGTTCTCATTGCACACTTATTTAGAACGTCCAAAGCAAGTATACACAGTTCACCCCTAAAGGCCACTATATGTGTTCTCTCGGATAAAAATGTATCCCTCCCTTCACCTAATCTGGCCTAATAATTGGGGTGTTTGAGATTAAAAGGGAGGAAATTGAAAACAATTCAGATCAATGGTCTAAATTCGCTTAACCTTACCCCAAATCCTGCTGGAAAGACCTCTTTGGCCGAAGGTTCAAGGGTAGAGAAAATAGTACCTTGGCAATTCCCCCAAATATAGACTATTCTGTGGGGACTGTGTTGGTTGCTTAAAGGGTATATAAGTGGAGAATATGATGTTTTGTATGTTTTGTGATACAGAGGACAAAGCACAATAAGGATGGATTTTGGGTCAACAACTTGTACCAGAGGTTGAATCACAGTTGTAGGTAGTCTGTCCCAAAAAGGGTCGATATAATAGTCCCAGGATGTTTCTTGCATCACTAGTACGATGTGTGCCCCCACCAAGGCAGTGGTTTTGTACTTATAAGAGTTGCATAGGATCTCCACTCCTAGCACCATGTGGGCTGTTTCCAGGTTCTTGGATCCTCTCTAAGCCCATATACAAAAGCAACAGAAAACCATGAAAACCAGAAAACCCATCCTGTATTCCTGCTTTGCCTTGCCTGCTCTCAGCTACCCTTGCAAGGACTAAGATTTTTCCATCAGCTCGGCTCATCCCCATATCAAGGCTCTCAATGTGGGGAAAAGGGAGCCCATGGGTCATGCTGTATCAGTCCCATTCTCCACGTCTTTCTGCAGCCAGAGTTGCTTGTGCTGCTTGCGGCCGAAACCCTCGTCATAGTTGCCTTTGCTCTTGAACAGCTGTTGGAAGTGTGGTTTGCAGTAGAATTCCCCATGGAGAGCTGCATAACTACCCAAGCTGAAAAGAAGGAAGAGACATGTTAGAATCCACTGGGTAAGGCCTAAAGACATGCAGTTTTCCTTAAATGTGGAGGACAACTGCTGTATCATGGAGGAAAGATCTCTGGTTGTATTACCTCAAGCTTGCAGTATGGCTCCCCTCAAGCTCACTAATCATCATTCCTATCCACCACATAAATTAAGTTGGTAACAGAATGTATACTCCACGAATGTACCAGCAACCATGTCATGTGTCTAAGCCTGATTCTGTAATCCAAGAATATAACTTTGCCCATTCGTAAAGCATTTCCTTAATTGCAGGACACACAAAATACATTGTGCTGCATCCCTTAATTTCTTTTAATTACCTCTACAGAACGGGAAAGGAAAATACCTTTTCACTTACTGCTTAGTCAAAACTGCTTAAACAGAAATTTTAAAAGTGTTATTTGAGATTGATCCCTCCAGATCAATCCTTTTCCCAACTGATCTATGATCAGTCTTTGAAGCAGTTGCCACTAGGGAAAGGAATACAGAGAGTTTCAAAATTATGGACCCAATTTCAAAGCAGCATACTTCACAATGGCAACATATTACAATCACACAAAAATGACTTCATCAGTTATAAAGTTATCAAGTTTTTAATAATCATTTTGAGCCAGAAACAGATCTAAAAAATAATTCCACCAATTGAGAATATCTCATTAGACCTTATGTTGCAGGGCTGCTGTATTGTGAATGGGTAAGGGCTGTTTGTGTGCTAGGAGAGGGATATAGTGGGCAATCCTTTGAAACTCTATGTTCCATCCTTTCAAGAATTAAGAGTTCATGGGCGGTTAGTGGTTGCAGAGATACAGTAATTTCAAATCAGGTTCATCTTTTTGAAACACGCTGTTTCCCTCCATCTCAATCCCACATTTTTGGACAGTCCTTTGAGACTCGCTCAGTGCACAATGCAGGATCCATGAAATAATAACAACACTATGGCATATTGTTCATGCCATTCATAAGCACTGGTATACCTGCTATCAAGATCAGAGAAAAACTATCTAGGGTAGGGATGGCTAAAGCATAGTCCTCAGACATTTCTCAACTACAGCATTCATCCATCCTAGCTAGCATAGCCAATGATGAAAAATTGGGAGCTGCTGTCCAAGAACTGCTGGAAGGTCACCTTATGCCTATCCCTAAATGGGGAAATGGGTATCTAATGCCCTATCCCAACATGTCCCCTCATCTTCCCCCCCACTCCTCTGCCTCCCACTGTAAACCTTTTATCTCACCTTAGCTTGGTGCGGCAGTGCTTGCAGCAAAAGCAGGAATTATGGAAGACAAATTTATCAGCCACCAGGCGCTCCATGGGATAGACAGTTTTCTGGCAGGCGCTGCAGGTCTCCTTCACTTGAGCTTTCAAGCTGAAAGACTGACAACAGCAAAATACAACAGAGGTGACGATTCAGAAACAACAATTCTACATATTATACACTGTTGACATATAGATAGTACACAAGCTTCTCCTATAACAATTAACTTCTTTATCTGCCATTGTCACACAACTGCAAAGGCTAGGGAACGAGATCACATATTGAGTGGCTTAACGTATAGCTATAGCGAGTGGCTTCATTTTATTAAGAAAGACTTAAACTGCTTTTGTGCTAACTCCTATGCTCAAACACATATATGGGACGTGGCTACGCCAAAGTGAAGAAATTCACTCTGAAAAGTCTTAATTCAGTAAACTTTTTACTGAAAACAGACATCTCGGTGGCAGCGCACAGCAAATGACCTAAACCTATAACCGTGGGATGTAAAGTACAGAGAGAACCAGCATGGTGTGGTGATTTCAGCATTGAACTACAACTCTGGAAAACAGGTATTGAATATCAGCCATGGCAAACCACTGGGTGGCTTGGAGCAAGTCACACTTTCTCAGCCTTGGAGGAAGGTAAAGGCAAAAAAAAAAAACTAATTTGCAAAAACCTGAAGGCTACATAACAGACACAATCACTATTACATAGAGAAAAGAGAGAAATGCTTTGTGTTCATCAGGAAGGAATGTTTTAACCAATTTGCTTTCTGGATCACAACAGTTAAATGATAACCCAAATATGGCTGGTTCATAATAATACATGAATGCACACTGAAACAGCAAAGGTAGAGTATGGTAGGCTCCATACTCATTTAGATTCTGCCATTTAAGCTGTTTTGGTTCTTTCTACTTTGTCAATATAGTGCTACTTTTTTTAAGATTAGCTGATATAGAGTTATATGATTGTTTCTCCCATAGAAGGTAAAAAAAATGTTCATAATACAGAGGTAACCTGTGACAGCAAAAACACTGTCTTGGGAAAAACAATCTGAAGGGAGGTGATTTTCATTGAGGCTGTTGCACAGAAAAGGGATCAATGGTTTTCATTTAAGACTTCCGCATCTCTCCCTTCTCTGTTTGGGATTCTCCCAGTCCTGAAGTCTTCCATTTGTTATTATTTTTGCCAAAATGTTAAGAGAAAACATGGAAGGCATCTATGTTCATGTTTTGCCTAGTTTAGCCCTTGGAGAGGATGATTTAGTGATCTTAAGAGGGCAGTGGAAAGCATTTTCTCTCCCCATGCTTCCTGTGGCCCCAAGCTGAGTTTGAAAGAGTAAATGGAGGAAAGATCACAGAAGTCGCTGAGTGTGTCCCTGGAGCGGAACTATTTTGCTGCGGTTACTGTCACATCCATATGACAGCTGTTCTTTGAAGATCCATAAACAAAATTACACAAACAACAGGATACAGAAATATGACCTGAAGGTATAGAGCTATTTACTTAGAAGAGAACTATAAATAGATGAAAAACATTTAAAGATTAGGCCAAGTCAGCAACTAAGGTACAAGATGTAAAGGAATTTACGTACTATAAAGTGCATTCGAAATTCTAAAGAACAGTGAAATAATCAATAACCATTTCCCCTGCTTTGATGCATGATCAAAAGGATTTGAATTGACCTAATAAATTCCACAAATGCTGAATCTGATAGAATTTCTTGTTTCCTACAAGGGGGCAAAGGACTAATGCTCAGGCAAAAAGTGTTGTATGGCTCAAATAACCTTTACAGAAGGAATTTGTCTAGGACACAGATCACAAAAGTGGAGAATTCTCTAATATATTTCAAAACAATGAGCTGCCTAGGAGATGAATAAAATGAGATTATAGAACCCAAGAAGAACAAAAATATCCATCTAGCCAAATAGGCTGGTTAAAACAGTAGCAAAACAGAAGCCGGCTAGGCAGTGGTCATCCTGGCCAAGGTTTTCTTGAAGTGTAGTCTAAAATAAGCTATTTCTCCAAGCTTCAATTTGAAGGCAATGTCCTTTCTCCCCTCACTATATTATTGCCACTCAACATGTGGCATTACTCTGTCCAAGAGCCCTTCCACACAGCCATATAACCCAGAATATCAAGGCAGAAAATCCCACAATATCTGCTTTGAGCCGGGTTATCTGATTCCACATTGCCATATATTCCAGTTGAAAGCAGAAAATGTGGGATTTTATTCAGCTGTGTGAAAGCGATCCAAAGGTGAGCAAAGCAAGTACCTTCCATATTTGCAGTTCAGACTTTTGCATTCATTGTTCACAGATTTAATTTAAAATGTTCCCTCTAGAAATATATAGATCACATGTGTCAAAGTCAAGGCCCATGGGCCAAATCCAGCCCACCATGTCATTTTATGTGGCCCTCTAGGTGCTGGACTACAACTCCAGCATTCCTACTAGAGCAGATGGGAGTTCGGATACAGTAACATCTGGAAAGATGGATCTTATGGAGCTTATGGATATGATCTCTGACTGTCAAATGTCCTTGAACCTTTCCCAAACCTCAGAACCAAAAGTGCTGTTGGGTTGCAATTTCCATGATCCCCAGTCCACACGGTGAATAATCAAAAGTGATGAGAGTTGTTGTTCAATAACATCTGGAAACCCAAATTGGATAAAAACTAAGTAGAACTGGCCAGTATGTAAAAAAATTATAGCTGGCCCTCTGTATCCACGGATTCTCTGTCCATGGATTCAGTGGCCCCTTAAAGGAAACCCTAAGCCTGATGTAGCCCTCAATGAGAATGAATTTGACAACCTTGATCAAGATCCTCCAGTGTGACTTTGTGGTCATTTTCCAGCACAAGTTGACCTAGAGTCATGCTGGAAGACCTAGAAATTCCTAGAGAGATGCTCTCTCAGCTAAAAAAATATAACATTTTTATTTGTGGTTCTTCATTTTCACAAGGATCTTGTTCTTCTAACCCCAGTAAATGTGGTATGATAAGCACAGAAGAGTTCTGTGTGTAAACAGTCTTCAATATATCATGAGAGATGACATGAGAGGACATGACAAAAGCCTCCCACAAGGATGGTAAAAACATCAAAACATCCGGAGGTCCCCTGGGCAACATCCTTGCAGACGGCCAATTCTCTCACACCAAAAGCGACTTGCAGTTGCTCAAGTCACTCCTGACGTGAAAAAAAAATCTCACTCTCTGCAGTGCTAGAAATTTGTGGGCCAAGGAAAGATTTCAGGGAGGGTGAGGCAAATATTCCAAGACATCCAAGCCAGTAGCCTTTGCAACATCTTATGGAATATTTGTGATGCTATCAACAAGGGCCTTTCCATGACTACTAACATTTTCATTGGTTTCCAGCAGCATAGAATTTCTCTTTACCTATCCACTTTTGTGGCAGAATACATACTTTCTCCTTAGTTGTCATCTTTCTAACATAAAAAGACAAATGTCTGAGCATGGACTCATAGAGACTGTTAGTAACCCCCAGATCATGTTGTCCCATTCAACACCCCTTCCAGATGTATAACATCAATTTTGAGAAGAGGAAGTCAGAACTGTAGGCAAGAGCAGTTGAGTAGGATAGTGCCATGGTTAACACTTTCTATATGAACCCTACCATGGAATTTATTCTGTCAGAGATGCCCCACTTATTTTAGATCTTGTATCTGCAAGAAAGGACTTGAAGGCACACAACAACATCGTCACAAATCCCAAGTTCTTCCCTGATTATTTGCTGTTTATTCTGGCCCCTTCTACACTGCCATATACTCCAGTTCAAAGCAAATAAATCTGGATTTTATATGGCAGAGTAGAAGGGGCCTCAGATTCATCAGTTTAGATGTGAAATGGGGGTGCTGTCGTTTTTTTGTTTTTATGTAGGTACATCACTTAGAGCTGTCTCTGCTATTTGGTACCTACAGACACAGACAGAAAAGATCCTTTTTATAATTTGTTGCCATCCACATTGGTTTTCAATATTCTGAATGATTTGGTGCATCCACATACATTGCAATATTGATGCTCATTTTAATAGTACATTGTTTATGAACAACTAGGTTAAACAGCTCAGATTACCTCCCGCCAATGAAAACTGTTAATTGGCTTCCTTCTGTTTAATCAGTCACTAATCTATAATCAGTCCTATTTCAAGAAACAAAGTCATTTGGAGTCCCTAGAAAAACTGTTAAAATGCATTTTCCAGCCAAAGAAATGGGTCATGTCACATACTATAAACAATACTACCACCATTATCTGCCTCCATGATTTTTTTCTCATCCCAGGAACATACTCAGGCATGTGTAGCTGGTGTGCATAGTTATTAAATTCCAAATGCTTTTAATATTTCCTTAATTCCGTTATCACGGAAGGGAATTCAAAGGCAATAACAGACAAGAAGGAAAAAAGAAGAATGTTACTTTATCATTAAACCCAATTACTGACAGAGAATAAATATTTAATATATGTTTCTGCTTGACTTTGCAGGTAAATTTTCTACCGGTTTCTTTGCCATTTTCAAAGATGCAGGGCCATGTAACCTTAACATGCCCTTTGCTATCTATTCTATAGAATTTGTACTGGAGAATTACCATGTCCTATTGAATCCCTTCGTTCCACCTGATTTTCCATAGGACCACTATATCTGTAGCTGAACCTACCCAATGAAATACAATCTTGGTGCTATGCTCTGGCTTATATTAAGCCCTGCTTATACATCTCTGTTGATCAGATTTGTCTGATTAGTCAGTGTTATTGAGAGATTAAGAAGCCTCCTTTTTATTACCTCTCTGTGAACAAAAACCGTGATACAGCAACAGAACACTGAAACCCCCATCTTTAGATAATGTACGTTACTTGCACTCATACAGTAGAGTCTCACTTATCCAAGCTAAACAGGCCAGCAGAAGCTTGGATAAGTGAATATCTTGGATAATAAGGAGGGATTAAGGAAAAGCCTATTAAACATCAAATTAGTTTATGATTTTACAAATTAAGCACCAAAACATAATGTTATACAACAAATTTGACAGAAGAAGTAGTTCAATAGGCAGTAATGTTATGTTGTAATTACTGTATTTACTAATTTAGCACCAAAATATCACGATTTATTGAAAACATTGACTACAAAAACTCCTTGGATAATCCAGAACCTTGGATAAGCGAGTCTTGGATAAGTGAGAAACTACTGTATTTAGGAGAAATAGGTCGTGCCAGAAAGAACAAAAATTGGAAGACAAAATACCTTGGATCTCTGCACAGTGGATGCCCCTGAGTTGCTCTTTGCCTCCTAAAAGGGAAAAAAAAGGGAATAAGAAGAAAAATGAGAACTAATGTTCATATTTGTTTCTTCATGGCAATTGAATGTGCCCTTCCCCAAGAAAAGGAAAGCAAACATTGAACATTGATGCAACAAAACATGGAAATGGAACATTAAGGGCTGGGCTTTAGCACAGCTTGTAAATAACCAGCAGTAATAAGATCTACCAACCGAGAGGTGGCCAGTTCGAAGTCTGGTCAGGGTGAGCACTTGACCGTCAAGCCCAGCTCACTGTTTACCTAAGCAGTTCGAAACAGCTTAAAGCTGTAAGTAGAAAAAGTAGGTACCGCTAATTAGCAGGGGAGGTATTTTACGACACCATAAAGAACAAGATCAGAAATGTGGTGACCAAAAGGAAGGTGGAAGGAGGAAGTCCTGATGGCTCTTTGTCAGAGAATGGAGCAGCAGCATCCCCATGACTGAATCCGAACTCAACCTCCAAGGCACCGAAACTGGACTTTGAGACCAAATACCTCCTTTCTGTCTGTTCTATTCTGTCGTTTCTGTCCAAACGGCATGAAGCGACGGCTGGATCTTGAGGCCCAATTTCAGGGTTCAAAAATTACAAAAAAAATATTTTAAAGGGTTGGATAACTGGTGGAGCCTGAAAAATGAGACCCAAAAGCCACATGTGGCCTATGGGCCATACTTTACCCACTAGACCTAGCAAATAGGCCTTGCATGAGCACCTAGGCTCACCGCAGCCTCCTTTTCTTCTAACATTGAAATGCATTTTATAGTCAGATATTGGCTGGGCACATAGTTCATACATGCTTATCTTATTAATTTTTTTCAACCTTTTAGATACATTTTACATTTTCCACATTCCTGAGAAACATTCCTCGTTCTTGAGTAACTGTGTTTTAGCATCAGTACAGCAGGAACAAACTTCCTAGAGTCACAGTAATGCAATCACTTTAATGCATTTAGAATGCAAAGTGGGCATGCTCAAAATGTTTATTTATCAGGGCTGGCAAAGTGTTTTTGTTCATTTGTAACAATTATAAACACGCTGAGCTTACTTGGACATGAAATGCAAAGGATACAGCTCGGGACAACTCATAGTTTAGACAAGTGGAAAAAAGTGTAATGCCAATTTTCAACAATATTGAGTGGCAAGACAACCAGCCTAGCATTGACAACTTGAATAAAATATGTGACAGGGCAGGAAACAATTTGGTTTCATCCAAAATTAGTCAAGGCTTAGCCCAGGCACATAAAATGTCTAGTTTATACTGTATTGATTTCACTTGGTACATTCTAAGGTCAACTAAATCAGGCTTTAACCTACTGTTTTATATATACGTAGACAGATACCATAGAAATTCATGCTATCAAAATAGTTTAATTCAGTCTGTGTGAAGTTGAATTGAGACAGCCGTTTTCTATTTCTATCTCACTACAAATGTTCGTGTGCATTATGGAATTTTTTGGCATGTAAGTTTTAACTGAATTATCCCATATCATATGTTTAGCATTTAATGGCCATTTGGCCTCACTGTTTAATTCACCACCCTTTCAGGATTGTTATGTGTTTTCAAGTCATTTCTGATTTATGGCCACCCTTAGAAGAATCTATCGTGAGGTTTCCATGGCAAAGTTCAGAGGTGGATTGCCAGTGCCTTCTTCTAAGGCAAATTATTATTATTATTATTATTATTATTATTATTATTATTATTATTATTATTATTATTCCACCCTTCTCCCCAAAGGGACTCAGTGCAGATTACAGCATATAATAAACAGTCACAGGCAAACATTCAATGCCTTGTTACAATGAAATACAATGAAACACAAATACACAGACAAAGACAAGGGCTTCTTCTCCTTATTTTCTGGCTTCTGGAGGCGGTGCTCATCTCCTGCTCTGGGGGAGGTGCTCATCTCCGTTTCCAAGCCAAGGAGCCTGCGTTGTCTGTAGACACCTCCTGGTTATGTGGCCGGCATGTCTGTATGGAGCGTCTTTTTGTCTTCCTGCTGAGGTGGTACCTATTGATCTACTCACATCTACATATTTTCAAACTGCTAGGTTGGCAGGAGCTAGGACTAACAGCAGGAACTCACCTCATCCCGCAGATTAGAATTGCCAACCTTCAGGTCAGCAATCCAGCAGCACAAGGGTTTAATCCATTGCGCCACTGCAGAAAGTGTGACTTGTCCAAGGCCATCCAGTAGATTTCCAAGGCTGGTCGCGGATCCAAACTCTAGTCTCCAGTCTATAGTGCAAAGCTCAAACCACAGTCCAATGCTCAAACTGTGTATAGCTTCAGTACAGCGTAGAGCTGAAACAAACTACTAGAGCAGAGCTTCCCAAACTGTGTGTCATGACACAGCAGTGTATCAGTTGCAGTGTGTAGGTTTGTTGCGCAAATGTAACAAAAAACCAGAGTCTATGTGGAAAAAATAAGTCATATACTGTATTTCTAAACCTATAAATAAGTTTTGATGAGGTATGTTGTGTTCCCATACATGTTGCTGTTACAATGTATATATGTCTGTATCTTATAAGGAGTTGGTTTCCCCTTCAGTTTGCTAGCGAATTTGAATTACTGTGTCGCAAAATGATGCATGTCCAAAAATGTGCATATGTCACCAACATGAAATGTTTGGAAATCTCTGCACTAGAGTCATATTATGATTTAACTGCATTTAAAATGGAAGACTGAGCATGCTCAAAATGTTGATCAAGACTGGCAAACATATACATTTAATTAACCACAGATAACATTTCATGCATCAGCTAAGTGAATTCTAAGACAGAAAAGCTAAAGCCATCACATATTTGTTGTCGAAGGCTTTCATGGCCGGAATCACAGGGTTGTTGTGTGTCTTCCGGGCTGTGTGGCCATGTTCCAGAAGTATTCTCTCCTGATGTTTCGCCCACATCTATGGCAGGCATCCTCAGAGGTTGTGAGGTATAAATACAACTTGGAAAACACACAACAACCATCACATATCTGTTAGTCCTTAAAGTGCCACAGGATTTTTTTCTTGATTTGGCTGCAATAGACCGAGGCCTTCTACACTGCCATATAATCCAGATTATCAAAACAGATAATCCACATTTTTTTCTTGGAACTAATTATATGAGTCTACACTGCCATATAATCCAGTTCAGAGCAAATAATCTGGATTTCATGACAGTGTAAAGGGGGACTAAGATGGCCTTCCATCTGTAAGTTATATAATTCAAGTAATTAAGATATTCATTAACTCTTTCCCAACCTACTTTAAGGAGAAGCAGCAAACCCCTTCAATTTGAATGTTTAATTTCAAATACGTACATTAGTAGAGGTTGCACTGGCTGGCCCCTTGGCTTGGAACATAGCTTTGCGTTCTCCCACACACACGTTTGTTGCTTCAGTCCTTTCAACCTGCTAATTCTTCTTTGTTGGTATAGCTTAAATTGGCCCCTCTTGATACCTGCGGAGAAAAAAGGAAATAGTTTTCTGGTTCACAGGTCTAAAACTTAGCTTGGTATTTTCACACAGATAATGCTTATATTCATCTAGCAGTCCTCAAATGTAATCTATATAAACAGAATTTATTTAATCCTTTAAGGATCCCATAAGACCATCAATAATGAAAAAAGCATGAGAGCACCCTGTACTTCATTACCACATTTAAAAAGTGCATTTTCCCAGATACTGTTTCTTGTGTATCTATCTTCTTCTTCGACAAAATGGGATGATAAAACTTCATATCTCTACAACTATCTCTTTCCTGGTTCCAGTAAACGTCTTGCTGAAGCATCCTACCTAGGGATGAAAAAAGCACTCTATTTTCAGTCATGATAATTTTGCATGCATTCAGTTTCAAGTTCCTCCAATCCAATGTTCATACCAACTTGCAGTTCCCGAAACTTTATGAAAATTAGCACTTTGCTCTGCCTCCGTTTCCCTTAATGTGCTTATTTTTACAGACATTTTGGAACCAAGAGTTACAGCACAAGATTTGGAGAAGTATACAAGCTCTCGGACTGTTGCAATGCACATCTAAGTTTGGGAAACGCAAATTTGACCAGTTACAGACCAAGAAAAACTTCCCCTCATTTCTAATCCTACCTAGCCTCAATGTTGCCTGTACTTTCATTGCTACAAGACGTTGTCCTGTTCACTTGGTCATCCCAGGTATGGACATAGTCCGCTCTCATACCTGCTAAGATGCTCCAGCCTTCAGAAATGGGAGATGCACCAAGGCCTCCTTTCTCTACCACCTGAGCTCTTACAACAGAGTTTTGGCTCCTGCTCTGGAAGGCTTTCAGGCCGCTTGAGAAATGGCTCTGATTCATTTCCGCTCCCTTCTGTGGTTGGCTTGTTATTTCCTGCAGACTCTACTGGAGGCCCAGGCTTCACACAGCCAGCCATGACAAGGTCAACATGCTCAGGTTAGATACCAGATGGGCAAGACTGAGGGCTGAGCGAAACCTTCTGCCATTTGACAACAACGCCAACATCCTCAACAAAAGGGACCCAGAGCAAGCTCCATTAATGCTGCCGCTTGAATTTAAAGCTTTCTTGAGCGTAGGCAGGGTGCCAGGTACTGTACTTCTCAAAACAGAAGAGACAGGGTGGCGAGGTTCTTTCAGAGGACCAATCCATGCTCCAAATGAAGGACACATACTCTCAAGGTTCACATACTCTCTCTGTGTACAGTGGCAGGCTGGTGGCTTGCCAGATGTTGCTTGGTAACATCCCTCGTTGTTGGCTATGCTAGGCATTGCATTCCAACAATATCTAGAGAACCATGTCCTTTGACACTACAAAATTGCAGCACTATGATCCCACTTTAGATGCTCTTGTAAAATTTCCTGGGATTGGCAGTTTAAGGCTCAATTTTCTGCCAGAGAACCTTTTAGTGTCTCGCCACACTATAGAATCCCAGGATTCTGTCATGGTTTACAAAGGCACTGTGCTGTAATTGGAAAATGAAGTGCATGAAGCCGATTGGTTGAGCCTGCAAAGACCTGGAGATTGATTTGATACTGTTTCTGTTCTGCTGCTGCAGAACCAGTTTGGACAAGTGTTCAGTTTGGACAAGTGTTCCGAGCGGGCCCGGGCTGTGGCGCAGGCTGGAGAGCAGCCAGTTGCAACCAGCTGCAATGAATCACTCTAACCAGGAGGTCATGAGTTTGAGGCCCACTCGGAGCCTATGTTTGTCTTGTCTTTGTTCTATGTTAAAGGCATTGAATGTTTGCCTATATGTGTATGAGTCCCCTTCGGGGTGAGAAGGGCGGAATATAAATGCTGCAAATAAATAAATAAATAAATAACTGAGTACGGCTGGAGAGAGAGCTGTGTACTCAGAGAGGCCTTGCTATTTTGAGGCCTGTTTGCTGCTGAGAAAAGAGGGAGAAGAACCAGGACTGTATTCTTCTCTGAAGCAGATTTGTGGACTGAGAAAGGACTATTTGTGACTGTGGACTTCTGTAAGTGATCAGAGGGACCATTGTAAACACTACTGTTTTTTATGGAATCAGTAAAGTTCCTGTATTTTTGATCTGCAAATCTGAGTGGCATGTTATTGTTCTGCGGGTGACTCTGGATCACAGGCACAAGTAACAGCTTCCACTTATCATCAATCCGTAACAGATTCTACAGGATGCAATCATGGCAGTTGAAGTGAAATGTGGGTGCAATAATTTTGTAGTGTCAAAGACCCAATCAACACTGATCACTTAATGCAGTTTCAAAGTTCCTCTGTGCAGATGATTACATAGGAAATCCTGAAGCAAGTTTGAGGCCTGGGTGGTGATTACACAAATCTTAGAGCACTGATGCATTGTAAGGGCTTTCATTTGCATGCTCTTGTGGGAGTTTATTGTCTGTCAACCACAGTTGGAATCAAGCTTCGAACCACATCAAATGATCGGTGTAATTCCACCTCTAACTTGCCCTCTTCCCAAATTATTCCTTAGCATCTCTTCCCGATAACACTAGAAAATAAAGTGTAAAATAGGCTTAATATACCACTCCATTCCACACATAAAATCCCATTAGTGATCAAAGAAAAGTTTCTGTTTTAATTCTGAAATAACAATTTTCTACTTGTCTAAAATTACACTATGGCCTACCATAAGTCAATTCCACATTACTACATGCTAGTCTTGTTTAACATAATATCATTCAGGAGAGGGACCCTAAAAACCTTGCTGATGACTTTTCTTTCTTTTTTTTCTCTTTAAGGTGTTATTATTCTAGTTATTTTCGTTTTAATACATTTAAGTTTTAAAGCAAAACACCAAACAAAAATAACAATATCCCCTTTCACAAATAGTAATGATATTCAAGGTACTACCTAGTTAGTAATGAAACTCAGGGTTATCCTGTTGATTTAGATGAATGCAATATATCAGTGGAAGCCCCTGGAGCTGCTGAACTTTCTGACTGAAAGGTTGGCAGTTCGAATCTGGGGAGCTGGGGGAGCTCCCGCTGTTAGCTCCAGCTTCTGCCAACCTAGCAGTTCGAAAACATGCAAATGTGAGTAGATTAATAGGTACCACTCCAGCAGGAAGGTAAAAGCGCTCCATGTATGCACACCTGGCATACACAACCATGAATTTTAATGTTTATGTAAGGATGATTTTACTGTATCATTGTCTGTGCTGTAAATTTTTATGCTTATGCTTTTCATGTATGGTGAGGGTTGGACTAGATGGCCCATGAGGTCTCCTCCAACTCCATTATTCTATGATTTTGTGAGTCTATGGGTGTTTAATCTGTGTGTGTTTAAATGGTTTTGTGTGTTTTTAGTTATAAATTGTATATTACTCTCCCTTGAGTATTGGCCTTTTGTTATTATTACCATCATTATCTCCCTCCACCACTTCTATACACCAAAATATCTACAGCAACTTCCTATACGACCGTTTGTGCATGCAGATATACATCCTAGGTAACAAAAATATCCACATTCTTATATGTTGTGGTACTGTAAGAAAAGGATTTAATATTACAGTAATTAATGTAATGTTACAAAACAGATTATGTAATCTGTTCAGTTAATTATGTGAAAATATGCACCATGTTGACAAAACCAGCCTTACATATATTATCTGTAAGGGCTGTCTTCATTAACTTTTAAAATACACCAAAGAAAATGGATTTATTGACCAAAACTGAAACTGTCTGGCTTCTGTTAAATTGACAACATTGCATTGAAATATGATTCTATTTAGCTGATAAACATACCAGTAATTCTATTTAGCATACATAGGAAGATACGTATCAATACATATCAAGTGAAGCAATATTCATTTCTCTCTCACTTTCTCTTTCTCTCTCTTTCTCTCTCTCTCAAATAAATGATGAACTGTAGTTTCCTGTCGGGTTTTTGTGAATTTTTTGACAAAAGTATGATCTTATCATAACAATCTTATAAAAACATTGAAAGATGCATTACACTATGTAACAAAGTTTGAAAAAAATTCCTATTCCTGATTTGAAAGTGTTATTTCCTGTCTAATTGTGCAGTACTGACTTTGAAAGTTGCTATACTCCAGAAACTTAGTTTTTGTGGCTGCCACAAACTATGTTGAATTGGTTGACACTCTTATGAGATATTCATTGAAAAACTATAGCAAAAAACAAACTTGTTACAGCTTAATAAACTTTTCCCATGTTTTTATGACAGAACCAATTACGAAATGGCATTTATAATCCAGGAACAAAAATCGTGTTACATAGTGTTATCACTAAGTACAAAGAGATGTTGGACATCCCTAACATTGCCCTTCAAATTGGATGCCTCGGTTTATAATAATTATGGCAGGCCTGAAGAACTAGGAATGAATTTGGAAAGAGGTATACATTTAAAGACAGATCTGCTACTAGAATGTGTAGTTGGGCCCCAAATTACACAGACATTTTTGGTCTTAGCTATGTGGCCAAAGAGGAAATTACTATATTGGTTTTTCCATTCATTTTATTGGAAGTCCCCACATGGAAATGATCCAGCACCACCTACTGAGCTGGACACAGCCCAGGCTTTGTTCAAAGGCACAGGACTGAATTGAAAACAGGGGTAAGTTTTCCTCTGCCTTGTAAAAAAGGAATGTGACTGAATAAGGGCCATGATCAGCTTCCCCCACTTCTTTCCATATTTGTTCCTCAGCTCTGCCTTGAGGCATAGGCCCCATCTGCACTGCCATATAGGATAAAACTGCATTATATGGGAGCATCAGTGGGGCCACAGTCCAGCCCAGTTTCCAATTTGTTCTTCTAAGACAATGAGGGGTGACATTTGGAGCCTAGAAGGTTACACCACCCACACTTCTCGCACAAAACATCCAAACTTTTTGTTTCAAAATGCAGCCAAGCATTCACTGAGATGCATTGGGGTATTTTGCCATTTTTGCCTCCGTTATCTGGCCATCTGGAGCGGTCATTTGTATAACAAGCAGTGACCTGTAAATAACTTTCGGTTCCTGTTCATTCCATTAGGTAAAATGCTTCAATGTATATTAGAGAGGAAGAAACAATTTTTGCCCCCAATACTGTATTTTACCATGTAATAGTCCACCAAGAGAAGCCCCATATCTCCAAGGGGCAGGGGACAGGGTGCGACTATTATGCAAGGAAGAGCAAAAATAGGGGTGCAACTTCTATGCGATGGCAACCATTATGCAATGAAATACAGTAATTTTAACCGCTTAGGCTACAAAACAGTCTTGGGGACTACAGGTCATTAATGGGCTGCATTTTCCCCATCCTTGAGACTTAGGCCCCTTCTACACTGCCTTGTACACTGGCCCCTTCTACAGCCTGTGTGTGTGTGTGTGTGTGTGTCAGGAGCGACTTGAGAAACTGCAAGTCGCTTCTGGTGTGAAAGAACCGGCTGTCTGCAAGGACGTTGCCCAGGGAACGCCCAGATGTTTTTGATGTTTTTACTATCCTTGTGGGAGGTTTCTCTTGTGTCCCCGCATGGGGCTGGAGCTGATAGAGGGAGCTCATCTGCTCTCTCCCCAGGTTGAATTTGAACCGGCAACCTTCAGATCAGCAACCCAACCTTCAAGTCAGCAGTCCTGCCAGTGCAAGGGTTTAATCCACTGCGCCACCAAGGGCTCTCTCAACTCCATCTGTTAAATATTCATGTTATCCCAACAGCTATCTCAAGATACCTGAAATAGTTTAACTGTCAATTATCATATTGGTGTAGTGAATTATTTCCAGTCTGAGTGATGTCACCTTGTTCATGCCAAGCTATATAGCATTAATTAGTAGAGATGTGCACGAATTTTTTTTACTTTTTTTCCTTCGTGCTACCGTTTTGTTTCAACCATTCATCTACACAAAACGAATGATGACATTTTTGTAAGAAACGAGAGGCGACACGAAAATGAAAGCCGCACAGTCATCATGCTTGCTTTCGTTTTCCTTTAGTTTCTGTCCCATAACAATAAGCAAGTGCTGACAGAGGGCTGCTTTCCCATTACAGCTGATGTGTTTCAATGGGTGCTAATAAGATATATATGTTAAGAATGATAGCTAGCTACTGTGGGAATCTAAGCTGAGCCTGGGAGAGGAAAGCCTCCGCATTACATCTGATGGGTGCCAATGGGTATTAATAATAATAATATTAATAACGATAGTACTCTGGGGAAGATCCAACAGTTTTAAAAGTTGGTACGCTTAAAGGGATCATAATGTCCTCAGTGTGTGGTGATTTTCACCCCTCTAGTCCAAACACTGGGGGGTGGGATAAGCCTTGGAAGCCCTCCCATAGCCACCAATGGTACAAAAAAAATTGTGTTTTTCGTTAGCCAGATGAAAATTTGTGTTGTATAGGCAGCCCATTTTTGTCAGCAGGAACCAAATACTAAAATGAGATGACACAAATGAAACTACACAAAACAAACAGCAATTCCATACAAAAGCACAACACTAGTAATTAGTCTACAGCAGTGATTCCCAAAGTGGGCGCCACCGCCCCCTGGTGGGGGCTGGAGCAATCCAGGGGGGCGGTGATGGCCTATTAGAACATGGGGGCAGGGCCTCTTCCCAAGTGCCAGAGACAGGGCTCAGCACCTGAGGCACCTGCTAGGACACGGGGGCGGAGCTAGAGGAGTGGGCGTGGCTTCTTCCCAAGAGCCCGAGACAGGGCTGAGATTCTATATCTCTCCTGAGGTGCTTGTTGGGACACAGAGGGTGGAGCTAGGGAAGGGGGCGGGGCCTCCTTCCAAGAGCCCAAGACAGGGCTGAGCCTCTATACCTCTCCTGAGAGGCCTTTTAGGACTAAAGGGCGGGGCTGGGGGTAGGGGCAGGGCCTCTTCCCAAGAGCGCAAGACAGGGCTGAGCCTCTGTATACCTCTTCTAAGTCACTTGTTAGAACACGTGGGCAGGGTATAGAGGTTTAGCCCCATAAGGCACTTGGGAAGAAGCTCCCCCCTCCTCTAGCCCCTCCCCCTGTGTCCTGACAAGCGCCACAGGACAGGGATAGAGGCTCAGCCCTGCCTCAGAGCTCATAACTCCGCCCATTCCAGCCCTGGCTGCCCATTTGTGGCCCCGCCCACTTCCCCCTCCCCCTCCCAGCCCTGCATCTTGGACTAGGGGAGAGGCTCAGCCCCGCCCTCTTGAGCAGGAGCCACGCCCATCCCTCTAAGCCACGCCCCCTTTTCCATGGGCGCTGCGTAATATTTTTCCTTGAAAGGGGGCGGCAGGCCAAATAAGTTTGGGAACCACTGGTCTACAGAAAGACTCTGCTCATTAAAGGTGCCTCAAGAGAAAGTTCAGGAACAGAACCACCATTCATCCCATTCAGAAATGTCCTGCTATCCCCTATGTTGCATAGAAGGGTTCACCAGATCTCCATTCTGCAGGACGGAGGGATGGTGAAATTCACTTTCACCAGTCTAGTTGCTTGTGCCTAAACCTAGATCCAACAGTTTTAAATCCAAATGATTTCTTAAGCTCCTTAATCAGATAGAAACAATGATATTGCATGTAAGGGTCCTGGTGTCTACATTCTGCATTAGGTGATACATGTGGACAAAAAGTCCCCTTGGCATACTCTTGTCCATAAATAGGTAAGAGCAAACACAACCAAGGCAGAAGCAATAGGCGTCAATGTGTTGTCAAAGGCTTTCATGGCCAGGATCACAGGGTTGTTGTATGTTTTCCAGACTGTATGGCCATGTTCCAGAAGTATTCTCTCCTGACGTTTCGCCCACATCTATGGCAGGCATCCTCAGAGGTTGTGAGGAAAACCCCCATTATCACAGGAAAATGGGATCTTGTGGGTTGTTTTGTTTTTGCTGTGTGGACAAAACTGTGGCTCCTACAACATTTCCTAAAATGGCATTTTAGAAATGTAAAGATAACGTACTAACTGTTGGGAAATCATCCTGGACTACTCAAGTCCAAATGTAGTTAGATAGATGATAGAGTTAGATTGAGGGAATCCTTTCCCTGTTTCCAAAGCATGCCTAGACAGGCTTTACTGTGTTTCACTCTATCCTGTTTACGTCACGTCCCTTACTTTGAAGTTGGTAGAAATGTGAATCTTTAGGGACACTAACTTCCAATTGGTCTGAGTGTCTTTTATGGCCCCAATAAACTGGACCATGAGGTTGGAACCATTTTGGTTCTCTCTCTTCTCCCTTTGTTCTTCAAACTAACAAGCATCATCCTGCCATCTCTCCTGGCAAGATGTAACTATGTAGATGTTTGTTATTTTTCCTTTCTTATTTTTCCTTAGAATCCAGTCTATAGTAATCTAGACAGCTCCCAAGGCTTTCTATCTACAATGGAGTTCCTTTTACCTGAATAAATACTTTTTGAACTTTTATTGAGACTCTGCAGTCCATTGCAATCCTAAAAAGGCTTCTCTTGCTCGCCAGTGTAAGTAACTGTTGCATTTGAAAGCTTTGTTTTTGCTACTCTGCTGATTTTGGTGGAATCTCCCCCAGAGAGGGTTAAATTGAGTCTAACCGCTCAGAGATTACCACAACAAAGGGTTACGGGCCCAGACACTGCGAGCTGAGCAAAAGGGAAATAGCCTGTTTTTTTAAAAGGATTGAATTGAAATAAGGAGCAGAGGAAAGTTCTCAAAAGATTTGAGACTTAATTTCAAGATTTTTAATTTTTTTTTATTCTTCTGGATTATTCCAAATATTTTGATTTTTTGGAGATTTTTAATCTTTTTTTGGAAATTGAAAGGATGGAGCAAAACAAAGAAACCTCTTGGAGCCTACCCAAGCTGCAGGATAATGGAGAGAACTACCTGAACTGGAAAAGAAGACTGGAAACCATGCTCAAACCAGCACAACTAAAAGTGCTGCAAGAAGGCGGGCCACCAGAAGGAGCCGGGGAGGAGGCTATCCAGACGTGGCGGGAAGATGATCGTTTGGTGAGATGCATAATAATAAATTCCCTATCAGAGAGGGTTAAATTGAGTCTAACCGCTCAGAGATTACCACAACATACTAACAACAAACATACTAACAACAACCCTTAATGAAAACAGCTCTTGAGTAATTAAGCTACAACTGCTTCTAACACAGTGTTGCCCCTTGATAATGTTTGATGGGGTTTTCTGGGGGGAACAAGAGAAATGCAGAGGTTAGGTAAAGCTAAGCAAAGGAAAAAAGCTCTTTTCTTATCATTAGTGAAATTTGGTACCTCTTGAGATCTGTATCATGTCTTATCACACTGCCCTCAAGTTATAAGGCCAAAAAAGTGCATTTGAAGAACAATGCAATGAGATTTGGGCTGTTAACATCAGGGCTGACCATTTTGGCTCCCTAAATAGCACACACATACACACACACCTATTATTTCTAAAAGGACTCATGAAGTTAAATAAAAGTGCCTCAGTTCCAATAAAGATGCACAAGATAAATGGATTGGGAATAAGAAAAGAGATGATTTGCCTCACAAAGGGAAGAGAAGAAAGCATCTCATTATGCTCTTAAAAAGGAAAAATATGTTGCTTCTATCTGACAGAAGAAAGGGTGTGTTGGAAAAGAGAAAAGATAATGCAAAGAGGATCGGAAACTAAGAAGACTCTGCTGTTTCCTCTGGTTTCCACACACATACACCTTTTACTAGAAATAGCATTCAAACTCTTCCTTTCCTAAGAACAGCATGTTGCTCTCAATAACAGTCAGCAAATGCCTTTGCGATCTCACATAAAGGGTAATAAAGGTGATGGATTGTATGCTCTTCTCCACTGCTGTTCCCCAGCATCTGGCATTAGGCAAGTTACGACTTCCTTGCACCCTCCTAACAGAGTAGTAATACCTATTGGCATGTTGATGATGATGATGACAATAATAATAATAGTAATAATAATAATGTCATCCCCCATTAGGTGCCGCCTTGTCGTTGGCGGGGGGGGGGGGGGGGCATTAACTGCTTCTATAATGCTGAGAGCGGTGCTGGAGGTAGTGTAAACTACTAGTAGGTCCAACCAAGCCAGAGTGGTCTCAACTGAGAAGTAGAACTAAATGCACCCAACCTATTTAAATATGGAAAAACAAACCCTAAAGAAGTTTATACTGACTCGGTCATTACCCAGGATAATAAGGACTGTGGCAAGTGTTTCTCCTGGGCACCCGTCGACAAGTGGGCTACAGGAACCAGGACCCACTGCTGGGCAAACAGGGCATCGGCCTGTAGGGCAATTGGAAGCCAAACAACTACAGAAGTGGCATTGCTCAGGTGATCCATTGGAACTTGTGCCATAAATACCATCTGCCTGTGACAAAAACTGGCAGGATCACAAGCTTGAGAATGTTACAGAAAATGAACACATAAAACTACTCTGGGATTTCCGAATTCAGACTGACAGAGTTTTAGAGCACAATACTCCTGACCTCACAATTGTGGAAAAAAATAAAGTATGGATAGTTGATGTTGCAATTCTAGGTGATAGCAGGATTGACAAGAAGCAACTGAAAAAGCTTACACGATATGAGGATTTAAAGATCAAACTGCAAAAACTCTAGCACAAGTCAGTAAAGGTGGTCCCAGTGGTGATCGGCACACTGGGTGCAATGCCTAAAGACCTTGGCCACACTTGAAAACAATTGGTGCTCACAAAATCACCATCTGTCAGCTGCAAAAGGCCACCCTACTCAGATCTACACACATTATTCTCCAATACATCACATAGTCCTAGATACTGTGCCCGGGCTGTGGCGCAGGTGGGAGAGCAAGCCAGCTGAAACCAGCTGCAATGAATCACTCTGACCAGGAGGTCATGAGTTCAAGGCCCGCTCGGAGCCTATGTTTGTCTTGTCTTTGTTCTATGTTAAAAGGCATTGAATGTTTGCCTATATGTGTAATGTGATCCGCCCTGAGTCCCCTTCGGGGTGAGAAGGGCGGAATATAAATGCTGTAAATAAATAAATAAATAATACTTAGGAAGTGTCCGAGGTGTAATCCAATATAAAAGCCATAGTGATCTCGTTTTCTGTGTACTAATCTTGTTTTGTATATAATAATAATAATAATAATAATAATAATAATAATAATAATAATAATAATAGTTGTTGTTGCTGCTGCTGCTGCTGCAAAGTGTCATTTTGACCTTTTATGGGTCAAGGGAGCTTCAAGCATGGTAGAAATGCCCTCCCTATCCCTTAGAGGGGTTTATTCATGCAGGTTTATTCATTACTGAGCTACATACTTGCACATTTCGGATGTTTTCCTTGTTACTGAGCCAAGATCAAAGCTATGGCTCCCAGCCTGAGCTGGTCAAGCTGTTCATCTGAGTGGATGGAATCTGTCTGCATATTCCTTTCATCTACTTTTCTCAATACTCATTCTTTCAGCCTTAGCTCCTTGTCAAATGCACCTTTTACCGGATTTGCATTCTAGCTTTTTCTGATCTGTAATATTCACGTAAGGACACCAAATAAGGTCTTGCCTGGACTCACTTCCTGGCCTTTGGAATGGATAATCCTCTTGATGCAGTCTGAGAAGGACTTTGTGCAGTGACTCATAATACTCACACAATATAAGAGATTCATTTATAAAATGAATACTTTTAACAGGAAAAATGCCATATATGGAAGTTCAGCTGAAGCAAAAGCACCGTCTCTCTGACCATCTCTCTGCCTCCATTTCCTATCTTGTTGTCTCAGAGCAATCTATCTCAAAACTTTAGCTACTAAAGCATCTGAAATTCAGGGCACCTAGAGATATCTTCACATGTCTACCTATCTCTCAAGCCCATATCTAAAGATGTGAATGTTCAGAAAGGGAAAATCAGAGAAAAAATATTTCATTTTTACAAAGTCTTTTCCCCGAGAATTTTTGAAGTGAATTAAATGTTAAAGATTCATATACGTATTGATCCAGACGTCACACTCAACTCCTAGAATGATTCCACCAGTGTTGCCTTCAAAAAAATCCTGCAAATCACTTTTAATTTGTAAAGGGTACATTTTTTTTCTTTAAAAATTGTTTTTCTCTCCCCTCTCCCCAAAAAACCCCCAAGTTTCAGGATTTCTGAAAACGTGACATTTCCAACCATATCATTATGTTTCAATTGAGCCCAAGACAGACATGTTGCTTCATTTCAGGGCATCTCTTCTATCCCATAGGAACACAAACAATCCTATGCATGATGGCTTTACACAAATATCTCCTACGACAATCATTGTGCCCCCCATAAGAACATGCAATAGTCGACAGCATTTGGGGGCTCCATGCCAAGAATGAATGAAATGAGGTGTGTTGTTGTGCATTTTCCAGGCAGCATGGCCATGTTACAGAAGCATTCTCTCCTGACGTTTCGCCCACATCTATGGCAAGCATCCCCAGAGGTCGGGAGGCATATTGGAAAACTAAGCAAGGGAGGTTTATCTGTACTTCCAGAAGAAGTAACTGCTGCAGACTAGGGGTGCATCTGCACTGTAGAATGAATGCAGTTTTGACACCACATGACTCAATGCAATTGAATAGTTACAGTTGCAGCTTTACAAGGTATTTTGCTTTCTTTGCAAAGAGGTGCTAGTGCCTCAACAAATTATCAATTCCCTGATTCCATGGCATTGAGCCATAGCAGTTAAAATTGTGTTAAACTGCTTCATTCTACAGCAGAGCTTTCCAAACATTTTATGTTGGGGACACACTTATTAGACGTGCATCATTTCGTGACAGAGTAATTCAGTTTTAATAGCAAACCAGAGATTAAACCAACTCCTTATAAGAGACATATATATATACATTGTACAGTAAAGTCTCACTTATCCAACATAAACGGGCCGGCAGAACGTTGGATAAGCGAATGTGTTGGATAATGAGAGATTAAGAAAAAGCCTATTAAACATCAAAATAGGTTAAGATTTTACAAATTAAGCACCAAAACATCATGTTATACAACAAATTTGACAGAAAAAGTAGTTCATTACACATTAATGCTATGTAGTAATTACTGCATTTACGAATTTAGCACCAAAATATCACAATGCATTGAAAACATTGACTACAAAAATGCGTTGGATAATCCAGAACGTTGGATAAGTGAGACTCTACTGTATTAACAAAATGTATGGGGACACTATCTCATGAAAGCCTGTCATTGATATTTTTAAAAATATGCGATTTCACACAGACACAGAGGTTTCACATTGTGTTCATGCAACACACCTACACACAACAGTCAACACACAAATGTGTTGCAACACACAGTATGGAAAGTCTACTGTATATAGTTTGAAGAGAAGAGAACAGATATGTTAAAACACTGATACAATGTGTTCTTGATCGTGATATGGAATTTAGACCGCAATAAAATTAAAGCTTAGCCTGGTGAGCATGGCTAACCAAAATTAAAGATCCAGATTTGTGCGATACACCTACACACTGCAGCCGACACACTAACAGGCCCGGTCCAACGTGGTTGGGCGCACGTCAAGAGGGGGTGCTGTCGAGGCCTCAACAGCGCTCCCGTGTAAATTTACCGAGGAGGGAGGCGGCAGCGGCGGTGGGGACCATCATCTCCTTCCTCAGCGAAGGCCTCAACTGAGGCCTAGCTCTTCTCAGCTAGGCCTCAGTTGAGGAGAGCTAGGCCTCCTCAGTTGAGGCCTTCTCTGAGGAGGGAGGCGATGGTCCCCGCCGCCGCCGCCTCTCTCCTCGGCGAATGCGGAAGGCCTAATCTGAGGCCTAGCTCTTCTCACGAGGTCTCACAAGTCCTTGCAAGGACATTTTTACAGCGGCTTTCATTGACCTTGGCTGTCCACTGGAATTCCATTATCTTTCTCTGGGCATTTCGCCTGAGTTTTAACAAGAATAACAGGGAGTTTTTACCTTGAACTGTTGCCAAGATTTTCCCACTATCTTTTTGGCATGAGGCCCAGGTGCAAAGGAAAACTTTTTAAGAAAACAGCCTTTGTTCCTCAGAAATAACAAGGAAAAAAAAAAACTTTCTGAGCCTCAACACCACTTTAACTAAACGAACAGCTAGGCCTCAGATGAGGCCTTCCGCGTTCACCGAGGAGGGAGGCGGCGGGGACCATCGCCTCCCTCCTCGGCAAAAGTTGAGGCCTTCGCCGAGGAGCAAAGCGATGGTCCCCACTGCCACCTCCCTCCTCGGCAAACGTGGAAGGCCTCATCTGAGACCTAGCTCTTCTCGCGAGGACTCGCGAGGACTCACGAGAAGAGCTAGGCCTCAGATGAGGCCTTCACCTCGGAGGGAGGTGATGGTCCTCGCCGCCCCCGCCCCCACCACCGAAGACGAAGGAGGTATGTGCGGGGCCTTGGGGGTGGGGGCGCAATTTCCGGGGGGGGCGTGGCCACTAGGTTCGCTTACAAGGTGAAATTACCTAGGGCCGCCCCTGCACACTAATATGTCCCTGATACACAGTCTGGAAAACTCTCTTCTACAGTGTAGATGCACCCACAGTCATGGATATTTACAGGAATTCCAAAGCTTTTTGGCTTCAATTTGTATTGCCTCCTTTGAGATTTCCCTTTGTTTCTTCCATTTTATTTTTACTTAGGAGAGAAAATCTATTACAAAATTCAGGGACTAGGATAGAGGAGCTGCCCAATACCTTTTAAGCAATAGGAGCTTTCCATCCTGAATCTCTCCTAGACTCCCCTCTCATCTCCCCAAAAGCCCAAGCCCCACAAGGCTCTCCGCCTTAACTCAGCCTGTTCTGCTTTTTCTGATGCTCCCTTCAGCCACAGGAAGATGCTGAGAGGTGAAAGCGCATGCTGGGGAGGACGCCTGCAGGAGTGACCTTTCCCACACCCCGAGTGCCCCTGTAAATCACACTCTGCTCAACCCATTAAGCAGCTGTTTGGAGGGCTAGGCAAAGTCCTAAATCTATAGGGAGAGACGTGTTCCCATGCGCTTCCAGCTCACCTCCCATGACTGACAGGTGCATGGAAGGGGACTGAAACACAGCACTGTGGCAGGGTTTTTCAACTGCTGTGAATTGCTTTCAGTTCCATTAATTGTTTAATTATAGTTTAACTTTTGTACAATGACGGTTTCTAATTGTATTTCTTTTAACTTTTGTAAACTACCCTGAGCTCCGGGAATGAGAAACAAATCACAAAGAAGAACGGCAGGAGGCAGGATTTGTAGGAAGGAACATGTATCCACAACTGAGCTATACTGAAGGCTTCCAGAGGTTGCATATTGCCTGTAATCCACAGAATGCCCATATGTGCTGAAGAGGTCACAGATTTGGCTAGATTTCCCATGTGAAAACATGATGAGGCGGAACGGAAGTTTGCAATGCATTCTAGAGATTATAAAGATCCTGTCTTCCTTGCTACAGTTCTTATTTGTCTCAGTGGATTCATGCCTCAATCTGGGCTCGGCCAGTGTATCCCTAGATTGGAAACTCCCTGGATGAGAAACATATTCTAGATTAGAAATCAACACTGAGATCGTTTTAGATACCATTCAGAAGGAAATCATGACTGCCTTAATGCATGTAGTTGAAGATTTCATTATTTTTATATTATTCAATATCCATCACCACAAAACATTAAAAAAATCCCCGTAACACTGGTATTCTTTCCATAGAAAGGGGGGGGGGGCGGGTTGTTAGATGGTCTGTCATCAATATGAGATTCCTGAAAGATGAGTTTCCATTGGCATGATTTGTACTTATGTTAATGCTCTTTTGGTTTGTGGGATGTGGAGAGAACATGAATTGCAGGGTTGTTGTATGTCTTTCGGGCTGTGTGGCCATGTTCCAGAAGTATTCTCTCCTGACGTTTCGCCCACATCTATGGCAGGCATCCTCAGAGGTTGTGAGGCATGGAGAGACTAGGCAAGGAACGTGAATTCATGCTCACGCCTGGTGACAATTTTGTGGGATGTGGAGAGAACATGAATTCATGCCCGCACCTGGTGACTTATTTTCCTGAGGAGTAGAGGTGGAATGGTGGTTGGAGCACAGGTCATGAAAAACATAAGAAAAATCTGACAGAGCACAGATTAGAGTCCATTTCGGAGCTGTAATAGGAATGATAATACAGTAGAGTCTCACTTATCCAACACTCGCTTATCCAAGCCTCTGGATTATCCAAGCCATTTTTGTAGTCAATGTTTTCAATACATTGTGATATTTTGGTGCTAAATTCGTAAATACAGTAATTACTACATAGCATTACTGCGTATTGAACTACTTTTTCTGTCAAATTTGTTGTATAACATGATGTTTGGGTGCTTAATTTGTAAAATCATAACCTAATTTGATGTTTAATAGGCTTTTCCTTAATCCCTCCTTATTATCCAACATATTCGCTTATCCAACATTCTGCCGGCCCGTTTATGTTGGATAAGTGAGACTCTACTGTAGATGCAACAAAATTTGAAAAATTTTCTGTTCCTGCCTTGAAAGTGTTATTTCCTGTTTAATTGTGTGGTGCTTACTTTGAAAGTAGTTGTTATACTCTAGAAACTTCATTTTTGTGGTTGCCACAAACTATGTTGAACTAGTTGAAACTCTGTGAGATAATCATTGAAAAACCATAGCAAAATGTGCAGCAGGAAGTCTAACAAAAACAAAGTTTTGGGCAGTTTAATGAATTTTTCCTATTTTTTTATGATAGAATCAATTAGGAAATGACATTTGTAACCCAGTAACAAAAACTGTGGTACAAAGCTGTATATCCCATAATATCAAGGCAGATTATCCATAATATCTGCTTTGAAGTGGATTATCTGAGTCCACATAATCCAGTTCAATGTGGATTTTATACAGCTGGGTGGCCATAGTGATATTTCTTGGCTATGCAATGCCACTGAATAGACCTGCATCAGGTGGCTCTTCAATTTCACAGATAGGGAAATCTTTAAAAAAAATCATCAGAACCTCATCATGACTTCATTATGAGCAGCTCATTACCAAAATACATTCTGGCCCAAAACATTAAACCCAAATTATGTCAGCATTCACAGGCCCCTATACACTGCCATATAATATCCAGATGATTTGCTTTGAACTGAATTATATGGCAGTGTAGACTCATATAGCACAGTTCAAAGCAGACAATGTGGATTATCCGGGCCTTAGTGACCTGCCTGAAATTTTAACTCTTGAGTGGCTGTAATTTTTTGTTTTCATGAGCTTTTCTTTCCCATTCTCCTACTTTCCTTCTAACTAAAAAAGACTGTGCTTATGAACAGTAAGTGGATTGAGTATTGAATTATGGCTCTGGAAGCCAGGATTTGAATCCCCTTTGACCACTGAAACACATTGTGTGACCTTGGGCAAATCACATTCTCTCAACCTCTGCAGAAGGCAAAGACAACCCTTCTCTGAACAAATCTTGCCAAGAAAAATACATAATAGGGTTGCCATAATTCATAAGTGACTTGAAGACACAACAACAAGTGTTATCTCTATCAGATTCAATACATCCAGCAGACTGGCAGCCACCTTCTTTGAAAATGTGGGTCAGAATACCCCTACCCTGTTTCCCTGAAAATAAGACATCCCCGAAAAATAAGACCTAGTAGAAGTTGTGCTGAATTGCTAAATATAAGGCCTCCCCGAAAGTAAGACCTAACAAAGTTTTTGTTTGGAAGCATGCCCGCCAAACAGAACACCAGAGCATGCAGGATTGGTAAATGTACATACCAGCTGTAGATGGAAATAATGGTAGTAACAAGAAATTCTTGATAGGATTCAGAGTTTGTCTGGTTATATTGGTTTGTGATGACAACTACTGTACAGTATATAATAAATGTTCATTTTTTTGTTCAACAATAAATGTGAATTCTTCTTCATGGAAAAATAAGATATCCCCTGAAAATAAGACCTAGCACATCTTTGGGAGCAAAAATTAATATAAGACACTGTCTTATTTTCGGGGAAACACGGTAGTAGCAACGCGGCACAATGATGACACTTCGTCATTTCCAGGAAGCATTCTGGGCACATTTTCAAACTGAACGGCAGCCAAACAATCATAGCTATTTGGGAATGGAGCTGAAGTCTTGTCCTTGCCTCCGCAGCACCTGGCCTCACAATGAATAGAGAAATCTACCTGTGAGCAGCTGCTCATGCGGTAATTTCTGCACTACAAGCATCCATGCAAATCCTGAGTATCTTGGCATCCTTCCACACAGCCATATAACCCAGAGTATTAAGTCAGATAATCAACAATATCTGCTTTGAACGGGATTATCTGAGTCCACACTGCCATATAATCCAGTTCAAAGTGAATTTTATACAGCTGTCTGGAAGCAGGGCCAGATGGCTTGCGTGACGCTTGGCGTGGGACCACAAGCACAATTTTACTCTCCAGCGATTGCACATAATGCATAAAGAGACCTTTTTCATGCCATTGGCCTTTACTTTGCTCGTTCCATGCCTCTGTGTGTTTTGCGTCTGCATGCATGCTCGGGATAATACTTAATGCATTCATTAAAGTAGGCTTCAGTGCATGAAACCTCATGCCACAATAAATACGTTAAGCTAAATCCCTGTATACCTGAGAGCAGGTCGACTGAACAGCCAAATGGAGCTAGCTTACTAGCAGATCTTTAAGGTGTCACCGGATTCCTACTAACATACTAACAAGATTTTTAAATCTGTCATGATGGAGAAAAGGGCCTCCCTTTTGCACACAAGATTTGTGGGGAAATAACACCACTGTTTCATTTCTTCCGCTACCCGGTTCAAATTCCTACAATACCCATGGAGAGAGGACCAGTTCACATGCTGTTGTGGGGAGATTAATTTTAGTAAAACCACAAAACATTATAACTGGATCCAGACTGAATGAAGCATAAAGCAGAAGTGAATAAACCAAGAGGAAGACAATGGCAAATCAACTCCGAGTAGTCCTTGCCTAAAAAAAAAACCCATTAAATGAATAGGGTTACCACAAGTCAACTGGTTACTTTAAGATACATACTTTACTTTAAACTAGATCCACTGAAATCAATGACACTTTATCAGGATTACCCGTCTTATTGATTTCAATGAGTCTTTTCTGTTTGGATGTACTCCTGGATATAGATGTCCTTTTAAAGTACATATTGTACCACACTCTTACCATTTATCTATTGTTGTGCCCACATCTCCCCAGTCCCACCTTCTATTGATAATATTGTTGTTGTGTGCCTTCAAGTCATCTTCAGCCTATAGGTTAAACCCTTGTGCTGGCAGGACTGCTGACAGACAGGTTGGCAGTTCGAATCTGGGGAGAGCAGGAGAGCTCCCTCTGTCGGCTCCAGCTCCCCATGCGGGGACATGAGAGAAGCCTCCCATTAGGATGGTAAAACATCAAATATCCGGGCATCTCCTGGGCAACATCTTTGGAGACAGTCAATTCTCTCACATCATAAGCGACTTGCAGGGCATTACCTGGGCAACATCCTTGCAGACAGCCAATTCTCTCACACCAGAAGAAGTTTCTCAAGTTGCTCCTGACACACACACACACAAAAATTCTCCAGCCTATGACAATCCAAAAGCGAACCTATCGCACGGTTTTCTTGCCAATATTTGTTTGGGGGGGTTGCCTTTGCCTTCCTCTGAGCCCCCTTCTACACTGCCATATAATCCAGATTATCAATCCAGATAATCCACATTATTTGCTTCGAACTGGGTTACATGAATCTACACTGCTGTATAATCCAGTTCAAAGCAGATAATCTGGATTCTACACAGCAGTGTAGAAGGGTCCTGAGACTGTAAGAATGTGACTTGCCCAGAGTCACCAAGTGAGTTCCATGGCTGAACGGATTCAAACTCCAGAGTCATAGCCCAACACAAAAACAGTACACAATGTTGGTTCTTTGTTTCCCAATACTCATTTCTACATCAGGAAATAATGAGAAGGCTAAACACAGAAAAATAGTATTACCATAGAGAAGTCTAGGCTGGAACCCTGCCTCTTGTATTTCATTTTCGTATGCAAGAATCTGTTTTGTATAGAAAAGCATTCACCCATAAGTGAACACCCATAGGCAGTGCGTAACCAGACTCAGTTTGACTTCCTTATCTGCTGGTAGTGAAAACTAGGTCAAAACCAACCAGGGAATTAGGATTCCATGCCCATGTTAAACCCACCTGTGTTTTTAATTCTCAAAAGGCAGAAGCAAAATTCTCTCCCTCTGGATTTCCTTAACTGGGTAGGAAATTGTTTTGCCTTGTGTATTTATACCTCTTAAAATAGCCAGAGAATGAGATCAATTAATTCCATTTTGGAAACTTCCCCAATCCTAGATCAAAGTGGTGATAAAGCAGGGTGTTTTTCCTCTTATTTCAGTGTAACTATAGATAATCCCATCTCCCTGTACTGAACCTGGGGTGATGGGGCTGTCTGGGGCCCCTTCTACACTGCCATATAAAATCCATCTTATCTGCTTTGAACTGGATTATAAGGCAGTGTAGACTCATATAATCAAAGCAAATAATGTGGATTATCTGCTTTGATAATTTGGATTATATGGCAGTGCAGAAGGTGGCTGATTCTCTGAGCAGTTCTGAACTTTCAGCAGCTGTCTCTTTCGCAATTACAGTAACCACTACTTTAGCAATATCTTACAACAGCAAAACCACAAGAGAAGTTATTTGATGAACCAGACCTTATCATCAGGCAGAGTGAGAGAAATTTTGTGAGGCAGAACAAAACTGCATTTGGGGCCTCTGGGTAAAAAAAAAAAAGCCATGAATTTCGTAAGAAAATTAGACTGGTCTTAGTAAAAAGACAAGAAAATACCCAAAAGGCTACATGTCTGCCAACCACTGTAAAAAAATGCAATGGTTTGGTGGGAGCATTGAGAAAGGTGTCTGTAGAAAATTCAAGAGCCTCTTCTTGGTTTTCTGGCTCTTCCCTCTTATAGGTCCTGTAGTTAATCTTTACACTCACAAACCCTTCTGCCCAAGATATTTTTACATGACCCCTGGTATATAAATAATATATAAAATGGAGTCCTTGATGGCGTAGTGGATTAAAGCCTTGTGACTTGAAGGTTGGGTTGCTGACCTGAAAGCTGCCAGGTTTGAATCCAACCCGGGGAGAGCACGGATGAGCTCCCTCTATCAGCTCCAGCTCCATGCGGGGACATGAGAGAAGCCTCCCACAAGGAGGGAAAAACATCCGGGCATCCCCTGGGCAACGTCCTTGCAGACAGCCAATTCTCTCACACCAGAAGCGACTTGCAGTTACTCAAGGTGCTCCTTACACGAATATATATATATATATATATAATAAGAATAAAAATCAAACATGCTGATAACAAATCAGCATTGGCAAGGCTTGCTAAACAGGGTGGTTTCTCTCTTAGTGGAGTACAGCTGAAGAGTTTACTATAGAGTCCACAGTAAACACTGCATGTTGTTGGTAACAGATATGTATGAACGGGTGCCCTTCAGAAACCTTTTGCTGCGTCCACATTTTTGTGACCCCAACATTGAGTTAAGGCACCCCATTTCCCCACAGCTCAGATGCAATGCTGTAGACAAGAAGAGAGTCTAAACGTGGCACTCTAATAACCATCTCTCTAACCCACCAAATGCTAATAGCCTGAAGAACATCGCCATGTATGTTTGTCCTGCAACCTTCTAAGGCTGGGCCTGCGCTGTCCTATATGTCAGGATCTGATCTCAGATTTTCTGTTTATCCCAAATTATTTGGCAGTATACACACATATAATCCACTTCAAAGCAGATAATCTAGGATCAGACCCTGGGATATAGGGCAGTGTAGTTCCAGCCGAAGCTACCCTGATGCTGCCAGATGTAGTAGAGAACACCATGTATGCATGTAAGCCTTCAAATTGTCTGTTGGCTTATGCCAACCTTATCCATTTCATAGAGTTCATTAAGTCAAGGAGATCTTCCTTCTTATCACCAAGAGTCATCTGACCCTCCTGGCGTCTGCAGGGGTCTGTCGTACATTCAAGTATCTGGTTCTCCGGACTTCCCTCTTATAGACATATGCCCCTAAAATAAATGTGGGGTGAGGGTCTCAAGGTAGCACTCAGCCAACCATCTCTCTAACCCACTAGATGGCACTACCTTGGAGCAAACCACAGCTTCGAAATTGCCGCATGTAATAGAGGACCCTATGGGTATGATATATGCCGCAAACCCATCATGACATTTTTGTGGCCTTCCAGATGCTAGACAACAACTCCTGCCTCCCTCATCATTCAACTTCATGACGGGAGTCGGGATACGGTCATGCCTGGAAGGCTGCAGTTTGTTCTGTTCAGTCAGGTAGATTTACATGTTAGGTCCCTTCTATACTTTCCTATATCCCAGGATTTTATCCCAGATTATCTGCTTTGAACTGGATTATATGAAGGCCCTTCCACACAGCCATATAACCAAAATATCATGGCAGAAAGACCCACAATATCTGCTTTGAACTGGGTTATCTGAGTCCACACTGCCATATAACCCACTTCAAAGCAGATAATGTAAGATTTTATATAACTGTGCAGAAGCATCTTGAGTCTCCACTGTCAAATAATCTGGGATCAGATCCTGGTATATAGAGCAGTGTAGAAGGAGACTTCAATACAAGGCTTACTGGCTTTGAAAATACCATTTTCCCAACCTCACAGCCGCAGGGGCTGTCAGACTGCAATTCCCATTGTCCCCGGGTCTGTATGGTGGATCATACAAAAGTGATGTGAGTTGTCACTCATGAACAACCTGGGGATCCAAATGTGGGTTAAGAACGAACCGCTATGTGAGAAAACTCTAGTATCTACGGATTCCTTGGATGCATGGCTGATGAAGTCCTCTTTCCATTACAGTTGGACGCTGCTTCATTATGCCATAGAATCACAGAACAATAGAGTTGAAAGAGACCACATGGGCCATCTGGTCCAACCCCCTGCCATGCAGGAAAAGCACAATCAAAGTATCTCTGACAGATGGCCATCCAGCCTCTGTTTAAAAGCCTCCACCACACTCCAAGGCAGAAAGTTCCACTGTTGAACAGCTCATATAGTCAGGAAGTTTTTCCTAATGTTCAGGTGGAATTTCTTTTCCAGTAATTTGAACCCATTGCTCCTAGTCCTAGTTTCAAGGGCAGCAGAAAACAAGTCTGCTCCCTTTTCCTTACGACACCCTTTCACATATTTATACATGGCTATTGTGTCTCCTCTCAACCTTCTCTTCTGTAGGCTGAACATCCCCAGCTCTTTAAGACAGTCCTCATAGGGATTCATGGTCTCCAGACTTTTGATCATTATAGTCGCCCACCTCTGGACACCTTCCAGCCTGTCAATATTTCTTTTGAACTGTGGTGTCCAGAATTGGACACAGTATTCCAGGTGGGGTCTAACCAAAGCAAAATACAAAGGATTCATGACTTCCGTTGATCTAAACACTACACTGCTTTTGATGCAGCCCAAAATCTCATTTGATGGAGCCCAAAATCTCTAAGATCCTCTTCTCGATCCCACCTCCCTCACAAGCGAGGTTGGTGGGGATAAGGGAGAAGGTGGAAGAAAGAATTCTTGTCTGTTGGCAGGTGTTAAATGGAGGCAGGTGTTAAATGTGTTGCAATTGGCCAGGTTTATTAACACCTCTCAACAAAGGATTATCCCAGGCTGCAAACATCCAGGCTTTGGAGCTGCCAGGCTATTCAATGTTACTCAAGCTGGTCAATTACAACATTCACACTTGCCTCAGGTAGACAAGAGTACTTTCTCCCACCCTGGACATTCCACAGATATATAAACCCCACTTGCCTAGTTTCCAACACCTCACAACCTCTGAGAATGCCTGCCATAGTCAGGAGGGAAACGTCAAGTCAGACCACACCTGGAATACTGTGTCCAATTCTGGGCACCGCAATTTAAGGGAGATGTTGACAAGCTGGAAAGTGTCCAGAAGAGGGTGACTAAAATGATCAAGGGTATGGAGAACAAGCCCTATGAGGAGAGGCTCAAAGAACTGGTTATGTTTAGCCAGCAGAAGAGAAGGCTGAGAGGAGACATGATGAGGGCCATGTATAAATATGTGAGGAGAAGTCATAGGGAGAAGGGAGCAAGCTTATTTTCTCCTGCCGTGCAGACTAGGACACAGAACAATGGCTTCACACCATAGGAAAGGAGATTCCACCTGAGAGCTGTTCAGCTGTGGAACTCTCTGCCTCGGAGTGTGGTGGAGGCTCCTTCTTTGGAGGCTTTTAAGCAGAGGCTGGATGGCCACCTGTTGGGGGTGCTTTGAATGTTTCTTGGCAGGGGGACTGGATGGCCCTTGAGGTCCCTTCCAACTCTATGATTCTTTGATTCTATAATTGCAACATTCACACTTGCCTCAGGCAGACAAGAGTTATTTTCCCCACCCTGGATATTCCACAGATATATAAACCCCACTTGCCTAGTTTCCAACACCTCACAACCTCTGAGAATGCCTGCCATAGATGAGGGCAAAACGTCAGGAGAGAATGCTTGTGGAACATGGCCATACAGCCTGGAAAACTAACAGCAACCTAGTGATATCAGCCATGAAAGCCTTTGACAACACATTATTATTATTACAATAGAGTCTCACTTATCCAACATAAAAGGGCTGGCAGAACGTTGGATAAGCAAATATGTTAGATAATAAGGAGAGATTAAGGAGAAGCCTATTAAACATCAAATTAGGTTATGATTTTACAAGTGAAACACCAAAACATCTTGTTAGACAACAAATTTGGCAGAAAAAGTAGTTCAATATGCAGTAATGCTACGTAGTAATTACTGTATTTACGAATTTAGTACCAAAATATAACAATGTATTGAAAACATTGACTACAAAAATGCATTGGATAATCCAGAACATTGGATAAGTGAATGTTGGATAAGTGAGACTCTACTGTATTATTATTTGACAAAGAATTGGCCACAGTATTCCAGGTGTGGTCTGACCAAAGGAGAATTGAGGGGTAGCATTACTTCCCTGGATCTAGACACTATAGTCCTATTTATGCAGGCCAAAATCCCATTGGCTTTTTAGCTGCTGCATCACACTGTTGGCTTACGTTCAGCTTGTTGTTCACGAAGACTCCAAGCTATTTCTCACAAGGACTGTTGTCGAACCAGGCATTATCCATCCTGTATCTTTGCATTTCATTATTTCTGCCAAAGTGGAGTACAGTAGAGTTTTGCATATCCAACCTCCGCTCATCCAGCGTTCTGTATTATCTAAAACAGCCTGCCTTTTAGTAGTCAATGTTTTGTATAAATGTTTTAATACATTGCAATGTTTTGGTGCTAAGTGTGTAAATACAATAATTACTACATAACGTTCCCGTGTGTGAAACTGCTTTTTCTGTCGATTTATTGTAAAACATGAAGTTTTGGTGCTTAATTTGTAAAATCATAATGTAATTTGACGTTGAATAGGCTTTTCCTGGATCCCTTCTTATTATCCAACATTTTCGCTTAGCCAAAATTCCGTCAGGCCTGTTTATGTTAGATAAGTGAGACTCTACTCCACTTTGGCAGAAAAAATGGAATGCAAAGATACAGAATGGGGGACGCCTGGCTTGACAGCAGTACATGTGAAAAAGATCTTGGAGTCCTTGTGGACAACAAGTTAAAGGTGAGCCAGCAATGTGATGCAACAGCTAAAAAAGCCAATGGGATTCTGGCCTGCATAAATAGGGGTATACTGTGTCCAATTCTGGGCACCGCAGTTGAATGGAGATGTTGACAAGCTGGAAAGCGTCCAGAGGAGGGCAACTAAAATGATCAAGGCTCTGGAGAACAAGCCCTATGAGGAGCGGCTTAAAGAACTGGGCATGTTTAGCCTGCAGAAGAGAAGTCTGAGAGGAGACATGATAGCCATGTACAAATACGTGACGGGAAGTCATAGGGAGGAGGGAGCAAGCTTGTGTTCTGCAGACTAGGACGCGGAACAATGGCTTCAAACTACAGGAAAGGCGATTCCACCTGAACATCAGGAAGAACTTCCTCACTGTGAGAGCTGTTCAGCAGTGGAACTCTCTACCCCGGAGTGCGATGGAGGCTTTTAAGCAGAGGCTGGATGGCCATCTGTCGGGGGTGCTTTGAATGCGATTTCCTCCTTCTTAGCAGGGGGTTGGATTGGATGGCCCATGAGGTCTCTTCCAACTCTACGATTCTATGATTCTATTTCACATCGGTGCTTGTCGAAATGTATTTTGTTAGTTTTGGCCCAGCTTTTTAATCTGTTAGGGTCATTATGAATTCTGGAGTATTAGCCATCCTGATCAATGTCATCAGGGCAAGCGGACCCCCTTTCCATCATGACATCCTCCTGGCATCAAGTCTACTGGGTTCATTCAGGGAATGATAGAGAGGGAGAGAGGGACATGGGGGGGATTAGACACATTAGACATCCCTAATGTGGAAGAAGGATGGGCAGGAAAGGAGATAAGGGAGATTCTCTTTCCTCTGCAACAAATGCTTCCTATGATAGAGGCTTGGGGGGAGAGAAAGGGGCGGCCGTGGGTGGGGTGGGGGGCTCATGGGGGAAAGGGGCGCTGCCGAAGGCAGCGCCCCTTTCCCCCATGAGCCCCCCACCCCACCCACGGCCGCCCCTTTCTCTCCCCCCCCCCCCCAAACAAACGCTTTCCCTTCCCAAGAATGGGATCTCCCCCTCCCTCCCTCCCTTCCCTGACTCACCCAAGGGGTCTGCTCCCTCGCAGAAGCCCCCCAGGCAGGGCTGGGTCTCTCCTCCTCCGTGGCTCCCCAAAGACAGGCGCACAGAGCCCGATCCACGCTTTTTCCCTTTGGTCTCAGCACACAAAGCGCAGCTCAGCCCCTTCTTCCTCCTCCTCCTCCTCCTGGGCACCTCCTTTGTGTGGGTGCGCGCGCAGCCCCTTCAGCAGCCCCTCGGCTTCCCATTCTTTCCCTCTCGCCTCCCCTTCAATCCCCACCCCCAACCCCTCCTCACTTTGCCTCCTCCGAAGCAGGCAAAATCATCATCATCATCATCATCGTTTAATTACTGATTAATCGCCCTCCATCCACGATGCTCTAGGCCAGGGGTCCCCAAACATTTTAAGCAGAGGGCCGGTCTACAATCCTTCAGACTGTTGAGGGGCCGAATTATCATTTGAAAAAAAATACAAACAAATTCCTATGCATACTGCACATGTCTTATTTGTAGTGCAACAACAACAACAACGAAAGAACAATACAATATTTAAAAATGAAAACAATTTTAACTAACATAAACCTATTAGGATTTCAATGGAAAGTGTGGGCCTGCTACTGGCCAATGAGATAGTCAAGTTAATTAAGATTGTTGTTGTTGTTGTGTGCCTTCAAGTCATGTCAGACTTTGGCCGAGCCTAAGTCTAAAATTAATTATTTATTTACTGCATTTATTTACTGCATTTATATCCCACCCTTCTCACCCCAAAGGGGACTCAGAGCAGCTGTATATACATACAATATATTATATTATTAGCATAACACAATATTAGCATTATATATTACTATATTGAACTATACCACTATACTATTATATAATATGTAATATATAACATACAATTAATATTATTATATGGTATTACTATTAGTATTATATTGTATAACACAATATTATTATCAATATTATATGTATATACAATATATTATATTATTAAAACTGATTCCATAAGGCAGGGGCAGAGATAGAAAAAGCTCTGCGCCTGGTCCTTTCCAAGTGCACTTCTCTAGGACCTGGTACATAAAGTAAGTCGCGTTGGGATGGTCGTTGCGACCTCCGATGATGGGAGAAGGAGAGACGGACCCTAAGGTACGATGGGCCCTGGCCGTAAAGAGTTTTAAAGGTCAGAACTAGCATCTTATATAGACCACGGTAATCGGTTGGAAGCCAATGCAGATGCTGCAGCACTGGTGTTATATGGCATTTCATGGGTGTTCTTGTGAGTAGCCTGGCTGCCGCATTCTGAACAATACGGAGCTTTCGGGTCGTGGACATCGGAAGGCCAACATACAGGGCGTTGCAATAGTCCAGCCTAGAAGTGATCGTGACATGGATGACTGTTGCCAGAGCCTCACCAGATAGATAGGGTGCCAGTTGCCTCGCTTGTCGTTTGTTATTTCATCCAGGATTCCACCCCCCCCCCCCGCTCTCAACAGTCCACCCCTAACAGTGTGAAACTGCATCAGTCCTACAGTATGGACCAGATACATCTTGTAGAAGTGCGTCTTTTCGCGACACAGTAATTCAGTTTTACTAGCAAACCCAGAGGCGGAGCCCAGGTTGTCAATACATACTATGAAGACCAAAATCCACTGCTTGTGGTGATATGAAAATAATCAAACAAACAAATTTTTGTATATCCAAAAATCTCAATATACAGTAGAGTCTCACTTATCCAACGTTCTGGATTATCCAACGCAATTTTATAGTCAATGTTTTCAATATATCATGATATTTTGGTGCTAAATTCATAAATACAGTAATTACTACATAGCATTACTGCGTATTGAATTACTTTTTCTATCAAATTTGTTGTATAACATGATGTTTTGATGCTTAATTTGTAAAATCATAACCTAATTTGATGTTTAATAGGTTTTTTCTTAATCTCTCCTTATTATCCAACATATTCACTTATCCAACATTCTGCTGGCCCATTTATGTTGGATAAGTAAGACTCTACTGTATATCCAAAAATCTCAATATATATCCAAAAAACAGAACTGTCCCAATCGCATATGAGTAGAAATCAGCGGTTCTTCTCTTGAAGCATAAAGACAAGTTTTTCATGTGAGTAAATGTCCTGTTCTTTATTATATGAGTAGACTCCAGTTTCCATATACAGTAGAGTCTCACTTATCCAAGCCTCGCTTATCCAACATTCTGGATTATCCAACGCATTTTTGTAGTCAATGTTTTCAATATATCATGATATTTTGGTGCTAAATTCGTAAATACAGTAATTACTACATAGCATTACTGTGTATTAAACTACTTTTTCTGTCAAATTTGTTGTATAACATGATATTTTGGTGCTTAATTTGCAAAATCATAACCTAATTTAATGTTTAATAGGCTTTTCCTTAATCTCTCCTTATTTTCCAACATATTCACTTATCCAACATTCTGCCGGCCTGTTTACGTTGGATAAGTGAGACTCTGCTGTATATCCAAAAATCTCAATATATATCCAAAAAACAGGACTGTCCCAATCGCATATGAGTAGAAATCAGCAGTTCTTCTCTTGAAGTATAAAGACAAGCTTTTCATGTGAGTAAATGTCCTGTTCTTTATTATATGAGTAGACTCCAGTTTCCATATAACTTGACTCAAACCTGCAACCGGTTTCGACTCACAGGAGTCTTCATCAGGCGGTTGGGTGTACAAATAATACACATCATAAATATATACTTGCAAACCAGCAATTTGTAAAGAAAGTTTACAAAAAAGATTACAACATACTGTCAGGGCCATAGCCAGAAAAAAAGATTCCTGGGGAGGGGGGGGGGGACATTTTTTGTAACAAATTATGAAGAGTAGTTCCATAACGCAAAATAATTTAGAAATCAGGTTCCATCGATAAACTGCAATGGACACTCATGGGGATTTGATTAACCAGTTGAAATTCATAAGTAAACCAGGTTGTTTTTTTAATCTGCTCCCTTTTCCTTATGTTGAACCCCTTAACCCCCCCCCCCCCTCCTTGGCTACAGCACTACATACTGTAGACCTGTGTCACTGTGCAACACAGTTGGTTTTAACCAGTAAGCCCAGCGATGAAACTCTCTTTCTAAGAGATGTGGACACATACGTACGGGGTCACGACATAGCGAGCAAACCCAGAGGGGAAACCCATGTTGGTGATACATATTGTACGCCTGCATAGTTTTGCGACACAGTCATTCAGCTTTACCAGCAAACCCAGAGGGGAAAACAATGTTGGTGATACATATTGTAGGCCTGCATTATTTTGTGACACAATCATTCAGTTCTACTAGCAAACTCATAGGAGAAACCCATGTTGGCAATATATATTGTAGGCCTGCGTCATTTTGTGACACAGTCGTTCAATTTTACTAGTAAACCCAGAGGTGAAAACCATGTTGGTGATACATATTGTAAGTCTGTGCCATTTCATGACACAGTAATTCAATTTTACTAACAAACCCAGAGGTGAAACACATGTTGGCAATACATATTGTAGCCCTGAGACATTTCATGACACAGTAATTCAGTTTTACTAGCAAACCCAGGGGGAACCCAATGTTGGTGATAAATATTGTAGGCCTGTGTCATTTTGTGACACAGTAATTCAGTTTTACTGGCAAACCCAGGGGGGAACCCCATATTGGCGATACATATTGTAGGTCTGCATCGTTTCATGACACAGTCATTCAGTTTTACTAGCAAACCCAGAGGTGAAACCCATGTTGGCAATACATATTGTAGGTCTGCATCGTTTCATGACACAGTGATTTGGTTTTAGTAACAAACTCAGGGGGAAACCCATGTTGTCAATACATATTGTAGGCCTGTGTCATTTTGTGACACAGTCATTCCATTTTACTAGCAAATCCAGAGGTTAAACTCAAGAGATTCAGACACATACGTAAATTATAATGACTAAATGTACAAGGGCATGGTATATCTCATGAAAACCTTTCGTGTATTTTTTTTAACATATGCAATGTATGAGAGACTAATGTCAGTGAGTGAGGTTTTTTGTCACTTAGGAATAACTATCTGTAAATACAGGTGAGATTTATTGATTTATAAATGTATTATGCTAGTAAAATAGCTACTAATTTTAAGGAGATGGAGAAGGTTGGAATACTGGAATAATTATTTCTTTGATGAAGTCCAATCGGACATTATGGCATGTATAACCCAAGATGATGTGTAAGAGGATAATCATTATTATTATTTCTTGCCCGCCTCTCCTCACTGCTCGAGGCAAGTTATAACATTGCTAAAACACACATTCATCTAAAAACATTCTTTAAAATACACATATTAAAACATATTTCCACAAAATACATAACTATGATTAAACATAAGATACAAGTAAGACAAAAGAAATGAAAGAAAAGTGGCTGATCTACATGGAATGGATAAAAAGTGGTGACAGCAATGCAAACATATTGTACAAAGACTAAGAAAATTGTCTTCAGATATAGAAGAAAATGTGGTAGGGGTATGGAGTAAAGGGGGAGAAGAAAAAATGCAAAGACTATGAACATTCTAAAGATGAATAGATAATATAGAAATGCTCCATTATGTATAATGTCAATTGCAATAGCTACTTAATAAGAATGACTTTTGAAAAAAAGAAAATGGAGGAGGTTGATAGGATGGACCCTGTTTTTTAATATTATAGTGCCAAGGCACAGGGATATTGAGAGAGGAGAGGCTGACTACCCAATAAAGGCGCAACAACAAGCCTCCTGACTGCTGCTTCTCCTCCTCCTCCCTATTCCATGTGGTGCCTGGAAACGGGAGCGCCTTGGTGTCTTTGATTTTAGACCTGTTCCTGGGGTTATTTGGGGTGCTGATTCAGAAAATTGCATTGGATAGACCACATGAGCTCTAGATTATTAAGTATGGTTTTCTGTCGATGAGCAGATGGCAGCTACTGGATGGCATGAGTTCTGTATCAGAAACTAGAGCTGATGTGGTCTATCCAATGCAATTTTCTGAATCAGCACCCCAAATAACCAAACTGAATCTAAAGTTGACCAAAAACAGATTCGTAACCCTTTTGGTATTAATGTTGGAGAGTGGTCTCTGGTCAAGTTGTCCCTGGTCAACGTGGTCCCTAGTAAAAAAAAACCCACTGTTATATACCATGGCATAGTCACCCTTATATAAAATGACAAAATCAAGGTATGCTTTTTGATTTAAAAAAATTCAAGCCATGAATTGTTGAATCTATGAATATAGAATCTGTGGAGATGGGAGAGCCAATTATGTGGTGCCCACAAGGCAAAATGTATCGAGACTGAAAATTTCTACATAATATGATGAACCATCTCAAAGAGAAATTGTACAAGCTGCTGGTTACGTTTAATAAAACCTGATCGCTCTACAGATACAAGGGACTACCAAAACAACAAATAAATGAGTCTTAGAGCAAACCAAGCCTGAACTCTCCATATAAGAAAAAAAAATACTAAACCAGGACTGTCATATTTTGGATACATCATGTGACAACATGACTCATTAGGAAAGACAGTAATGCTCAGTAAGGTGGAAGGCAGTAGGAAAAGAGGAAGAGTGCACTAGAGGTGAATAAACTCATTCAAGGAAATCATGCTCTTGGAGGTCTATTGTACATAGCTCTGTTGTAAGACAAAGCTGATTTGATGGTAATTAACAACAAAACCTCATATTTATTCTCTTCTCATATAAACTTTATGAGAACCCAAAGCTTAAGGTATATTAAAGGGAAGTAGTGGTGTTGATCTACCGGATACACAACACTGGGGGGTTTAGGTGACCAAAAGTGATAACCGAAACCCCGGCTTTTAAATTAATTTAAAAACGCAGCGGAGAGTTCCGCCGGTCACCCACCAAAGGAACGGAGCGGGACCGCAGCAGACTATTATTAAAAGACTTTTTTTCTTCATTTTCCCCTTCCCTGAACTATGTAACAAATCCCCCCAATAAAAGTAGCATTTATTTTAACAGTAACCCTCTCTATCTGGTTATTTTGTGTCATTCTCTGACTCTTTCTTTCGCATGCAATCTCTCTCTCTCTCTCCCGTCCCTTTAACTCCGGCTGAGGTCTCTCCGCCATAGATTAACATGGCGGACGATATAAATTGGCTCATATCTCTATCAAAATTACCCCTAGAACGCTCCTTTTTTAGTCCTAACCCTTTCTAAGGCTCCTGACTCGAAGACAACCAGCGGAACCGGAATCGGTCCAGTTTTCGGCACCTCAACAGCTGACTGTCAAACGGGACCGACGGCTCCTTTCAAGCTAAACTGCTGCCTTATCCCGGACTTTCCTCTCCCCGCAGCCCGCGGAATGGTTTTAAGAGATCCCTAGCCCCTTTTTGTGAACTGGGGATGGGGGGATCGCTCTCTCGCTGGGGAAACATAGTTCTCCAAGAACCCTTACCCTCTCTACAGCGGCCAGGGGGTGCCCGGACGGATGCCCTCCACGTTTCATTCATACCTTCATAATTTTATGAAGGAGAAGAACACCCTTCCCCAGACCTATCCCTGGACTTATGAAATCTTATACTTCCAAAGACTACGACCCACATGTGCCCCTTCCCCATGCCATCTCTATGAATTCCTTATGAACTCTTTTTCCTCATGTATTTGTGAATTTTCATATTCTATGTACTTGGACACTCTCATGACTCACTGTTGTATGAACTTCTAATCGTTGGGCTAACTTCATGAATTGTGAAATCATGCTGCTAGAACTCCACTTCTATATTGGGTTCCCCAGATGTTGTAAACTTCGTTCTTATCAAATGTTTTCTATTGTTTATATCATTCATGATTCCCCTTTATGCAATGTACCTTTATGGATTCTCCTTTATTTCCTTGAAATCTATCCATCTGCCTATATGTATTTGTACTCCTTGGGATCTCCGGAAAATATGTATTTTTCCCAGCAGGGTTTATGTTCCAACTTTATTTTAATTTTCATTCTATCCCATATAATTGTCAAATCATGAAATCAAATGGGAAATATTATGACCCCAACGTGAACTCTAGCCCTATGACCCAGACCTCCCTTCCCAAAAACAAAAGGATAATCTGCCACCGTTTAATCCAATCTCATTCCGATCGCATGGACAATATAGGGTTTGAGTCACCAAATTCCTAAAGGTGACCCGCCCCCAAGGCAAACATTGTCATATCCCAGGCCAGGACGCCTCAGGAAGGCACCCCTGTGGAGCCCGTCAATGACGGCTCATCACCACCCTTCTTTACTTCCCGTCTGACACCCCAAAGGCATATCTAAGATCTGTGAACGTGACAGGACCCCGGACATCCTTGATGGGTGCCATTAATTCCTTTAGAAATCGGCTGGGCCAGAATTAATCTGATATTTCCTGTCCTGTCACCTCATTGTTTCAATAGCTCCCGCCTCCTCCTCTCTGATTGGCCCGAGTGGGGACAAAAAGCGGCTCCCCATTGGGCCGGCAGAGCAAGGCGGGAAACGAAAGCCCGCCTCGTTCAACCTCTCAGCCTATCCGCGATCAGATGGGCGGGGGAGCGGGGCGGGAAATTCAAAGGGCTGTCAGACCGAAACATTGTATAAATATGGCTTTATTTGAAACATATGTTACGCTAGTAGATTGAATGATCGCTACTAGTGTCCATTCAGCTGAATCGCTCAATAAAGACTCCTTGGCGGATTTTCCTTCACTCTTGGCGGACCTTCTTCATTTCAGGCTTCAGGTTGTATTGCGGCTTATATTCTCCTTTTGGCTTCGCCAAGGTCCGTTCCCTCAGGACCGGGTTGGGTCTCTCCTTAAGGGCCCGATCCCCTAAAACGCGGTCGACAACAAAAGGAACTCTAGCCACATAGGGATTAACAAACATAAGGCATTAGACAAAGAGCCTTTGAGGAAAGAGAGTTGTAAAATCAGGCCTGTTTCAACAAGAAAAAAACTACCAAATATTTCTGCATTTAAGAGGGGGGAAAACCAAGAGAAGAAAGACCTATATAATGTCCCCATCCGAATTACCATCTTTACTATCATCAAACAGATGGTGTTCACAGCACTTCACAAAGTTCAAGAATATGAATTACTACCCAAAAGAATTTAAATTTCCACATAGGGTAATGAACAGAAGAAGGGGTAGATGCAGGGATAAACAGAGACAGGATCTCTGGTGGACCCATACATTTTGTGTCCTAAAAGTAATAAGAATGATTTTTTAAAAATATTGAATATCCATGCAATTACAGTTAATCCCCTTCAAAATAGACTCCTAGTGATCAAATACAACAGTTCCAGCATTGCTGCTACTCATCCTTGCAGTGGAGGAAGTCTTCACATGAGATGTTGTTCAAAGCCCCCGTTGCAGCTGTCTGGATGTTTTGAACTGTCCTAAAATTATGTCCTTTGAGATGGGATTTGATCTGTATGGTGGGTGGGGAAGCATTCAGAACTGTCTTCACACTATGAGCTGCTTTGTTCTCAGTATTTGAAGTTGAAGGACGCTGCTCCAGACTCCTCTGCATTTTTGCCCACGACAAGACAAAAACTGCGACACACTTTGCTAGCCTTCCAACTGCTACAAAAGGTACAGACTCAACCAAGGAAGCGCAGACTGTGTGTCCGGATTCCCCTCCACCTGCCTCAGCTCCTACTTTCCTTTCATGTTTTTTTTTCTGGCTGTGCAAAACATTATCTACTTTTGGAACTTTTGGATTCTTTATGCAGAATCACTACGCTGTACTGAACCAGGTGTGATTCTGGCCTCATGGTAGCAATGTTGTTGTTTATTTGTTCAGTCGCTTCTGACTATTCGTGACCTCATGGACCTGCCCATGCCAGAGCTCCCTGTCGGCTGTCACCACCCCCAACTCCTTTAAGGTCAAGCCATTCACTTCAAGTATACCATCCATCCATCTTGCCCTTGGTCGGCCTCTCTTCCTTTTTCCTTCCATTTTCCCCAGCATCGTGATCTTTTCCAAGCTTTCCTGTCTCCTCATGATGTGGCCAAAATACTTCATCTTTGCCTCTAATATCCTTCCCTCCAGTGAGCATCCGGGCATTATTTCCTGGAGGATGGACTGGTTGGATCTTCTTGTGGTCCAAGGCATTCTCAGGATTTTCCTCCAACACCAGTTCAAAAGCATCTATCTTCCTTCGCTCAGCCTTCCTTGTGGTCCAGCTCTCATATCCATAGGTTACTACCTTCCTGTCTTGGATGTCCCTTCACTGTTTTGCCAGAGGCATCAAGGCACTCAAGCTCCAGCACCACGACAAGGTAATGATCCTTTGCAGGAGCGTGATAGCAATATATTCAGGAAAAAAAAATCAGACTTTCACGTTACTTTGGAGAAAGAAGTCAATTATATGGTAGAGGAACTGAGGTCTTCTCAGGGGGCAGAAAAGACAGCCAATACATACATTGGTAAAGGTAAAGGTTTTCCCCTGACATTAAGTCTAGTCGTGTCCGACTCTGGGTGTTGGTGCTCATCTCTATTTCTAAGCCGAAGAGCCAGCGTTGTCTGTAGACACCTCCAAGGTCATGTGGCCAGCATGACTGCATGAAGCACTGTTACTTTCCAGCTGGACTGGTACCTATTGATCTACTCACATTTGCATGTTTTCGAACTGCTAGATTGGCAGAAGCTGGGGCTAACAGTGGGTGCTCACTCCACTCCCCAGATTCAAACCACCAAGCTTTCAGTCAGCAAATTCAGCAGCTCAGCGGTTTAACCCACTGTGTCCCCAGGCTATATATACATCCATACAGTATATAAAGTTAGCAGGACAATCCAGGAGGTCTTCAAAAACACGGCCTTAAAATCATTTCCATAAATATTCTACCACAATCTTTATTTTAGAAGTAACCATTTAGCATAGATTTCTTTGAGGCGCTCATATTTTACTCCAGCTCACACTCCACTGGATATAACTGACCTTCCATTTCCACAGACTCTATCTAATGATTCAATCATCCATTGCTTGAAAACAGAATGGAAATAGAATAACTTTATTGTCATTGTACATTGTACAGTGAAATTAAATGCTTTCCCCAGCACACATCACAAAAACAACACACCCATCCCTCCACTCTCCAGCCTCCAATGCTACGTCAAGAAGAATGCAAGCAAAGAAAGAGATCACCTTGTTTCTCTCATCACTAATGTCATGGCTACAACAACAACAGATGATATGTTTTGCAGCTTATCAGAGCTCATGATGCTTGAAATAAATAGCTAGATGTATTTATTTGTTTCTTATGAACTATGGTGAGCTGCTTACTAAGGAACTTGCATTCCATATGGTAGTGAGCTGCATATTTCCAGTACTATCAACTTTGAGTCATATGTGTTCCACAGAGAAAGGGGAAAATCCATCTGGACTTGGGTGGGATGATGGAATACCATTTTCCATAGCATATGAGCCATATTGATTTGAAATTTGATAGGAAAAAAAATCCAAACTCTCCATAATTCCATGACCTCTTCAGGAGTAAGCTGAACAAACATTTACAAATACAGTATTGACTCCTTTCATACTTTATTCTAATTAGAACTATTTGATGACTATTATAAATGTGGATTATCTGCCTTGATAACCAGAATTACATGGCAGTGTAGAAGGGGCTTTAAACTTGGGTCTGCCAGTTTTACATTCAGCACTTTAAACATTACTCTGTAATAGTTCTCCAAATTTTTTGCAACTGCAAAAAAAAAAAAAAAAACTGGTACGAAGGATGAAACATTGTGGAAGGAAAGTGCAACATAATTAGAATGCAAATTAGGGTAATTTGTGTGATCAGAATAATTTGAATAACAGGTAAATTATGGGTTTCAAGAAGTGATACATGGCAAGCCTACTTAAATACCTAAATAGCGGTCAAGGAAAAGGCATCAAGGCATCTGAATTATATTGCTCTCTTCTTGTAAAAGCACAAGCTATTAGCCTTTGCCTCAACAGTTCCAGTGGAAAATCTCCAACAGATCTTATCACTTTAAGTATTTGTAAAAGGATTTTATTGGCTGCAGAGATGATATTTCTCTCTTCTACTTCTCTAAATGCAACTTCCCCATTCTATAATACACCTCAGTATAGTCACACTTTTTCAAATGCTAGATGCGGTGAGACTGTAAATATTTTATTATAAAATTAATTTATAATATCAGAGACCCCAGTTTTTTTAAGATAATATAATGTGCTTGTTCCATGCAGCAACAACAGAGAAGAAAACTGTATGTAATGGAGCTTCTCTTTTCACTTTTAAATAGTTCGACGTGTTCCGACTGAAGTGTCAGAAGTACTTGCTATTTACAGAACAAGAAACTGATTATAGCAAATGCTTTGCTGGTAACCATCTGTTCTCTGACTGTTTTTCCTACTCTGCTATTTCTTGTTATATTTGATTTAATTGATGTGCCTGAGTTTTCTTTCTAAGTAATTTCATAAACTTTTTAAAAGTACTGTACTGGATCTTACCTTGTGTCACCTTATAGCAGCCCCATGAATTTCATAGGGTTATCTTAGGTAAACAACAACAACAACAATTTTATTTCTTACCTCCTCGTTGAGGAGAATACCCAGAGGTCATATGTACACTGACCATTTAATACAGTGTGTAGTCAGCATCAAACTGCACTAGCTAGACAACAAACTCCAACAAAAATGCATGAAAGAAAGCTTATAATGTGTATCAGTTTTCTGTGGTTTGTGTAATCATCACCCAGGCCACAAACTGGTTGCAGGATTTCCTTTGTATGTATAAGCAGTTCCCAAGTTACAAACATCTGACTTACAAACGATGTAGTTAAGAACGGGGGTGAGACAACAGAAAGTGAGAGGAAATCTATCCCCAGGAAGGGAAATTAACTCTGGCAGTGTAGACTCATGTAATCCAGTTCAAAGCAGATAATCTGGGATCAGATCTTGGGATATAGGGCAGTGTATATCCAGCCCTAGTCTCCATGGCTGTAGAAAACAAGCTCACTCTCTCTTTCTTATGACATTCTTTGAAATATTTAAACATGACTATCATGTCTCTTCTCAAACTTCTCTTCTACAGGATAAACATACCTGGCTCTTGAAGCCACTCCTCATAGGGCATGGTCTCCAGACATTTGACTGTTTTAGCCCCCTCCTCTGGACACATTCCAGTAGGTCAATATCTCTCTTAAATTGTGGTGCCCAGAAATGAACACAGTATTCCAGTTGAGTTTTGACCAAAGCAGAATAGACAAGCACCAAGGCTTCCCTTGATATAGACACTATACTCCCTTTGATGCAGTCCAAAATCCCATTGGCTTTTTAGCTGCTGCATCACATTGTTGGCTCATGTTCAACTTATTGTATACTAAGGCTCCTTCTAAAGGTAAGGTAAAAAAATTCCCGACATTAAGTCTAGTTGTGTCCGATTCTGGGGGTTGGTGCTTATCTCCGTTTCTAAGCCAAAGAGCCAGCATTGTCCGTAGACACCTCCAAGGTCATGTGGCCGGCATGACTGCATTGAGTGTCGGAGTGGTACCTATTGATCTACTCACATTTGCATGTTTTTGAACTGCTAGGTTGACAAAAGATGGGGCTAACAGCGGGAGCTCATCCGCTCTCTGCCCTCCCTCCAACAGCCATTGGAGAGCAGAAATCTGCACCAGAAGTGGCGAATGTTCTTTGATTGGCCGGTGAATGCCGCAGTCCCACCTCTCCCAGGGATTCCTCCCCTGCTGGCGATGAGGTCAACGAGGCTCCTCCAATCAGCGCAGAGACGGCTCCAGCTGGGACAGGAGTGGGAAAGACAAAATATTTAAATGTATAAAAATGCTTGTTTGACTTGTAAATTGTATCTCAGCTTCCTTCTGCGAGTTACCATGAGCTGGCATCCAAATCAGCTGACTTGAATGAACTACTTCAGTGGCTTCTTCTTCAACTTGGTGAGATTTTTTAATTGGGGAACATTGGGGTAGCTTCTTCTTCTCGCCAGGCGCACAGATCCTGCTGCCAGTGCCAGTATCTGCTTATCGGAACTTGGTATCCGCGCTCCGGGTTTTGCTATCTGTGGCCCGGATCTCACTATCTGCAGCCAGTCCAAAATGCTCCATTTCAGAACTGTAGTCCCCATGACTCTACAGCATTCAACCAAGGCAATTAAAGTGGATTCATTCTACAGCAAAGATGCATCCCAATATTATTTTCCATTAGTGTTCTAACACATTTGTTTTCAAAGAAGAAATTCTAAGTGTGCAACAGCTTCAATGGGCAAATTACAAAGGGTGTACTTTTTGCTGCTGCACATTACATTCGGCAGCAAATACTTTTTTTTTGGTTTCAGGGTTTTGACAATTGAGGTGCATATTAGATTCAATAGTGCATTAGACTCCAGTAAATACAATACAAAAAAGCTACACTGAACCATTTGAAAAAAATTTGTGATATATAATTCAGTATGCAAAAAAAAGATGATTTTGTCACCTTCTGGTTGTTTATTGGAGTCAGAGTTATTTTGGGAGTCAGAGGCCTCTAACTATCAAAAAACAGTTTGGGGATAATCCTAGAATCACAATATCAGTGGCAATTGGGACAATTAAGAAATCAGAAAGAAAGAAAAACAGTGTAGCAGAAATGTTCACAGAATTTTTAAAAGATGTAACGGAAAGAACCACATCAGTAGGAATTGCTTGTTGGCCTCGCAAGGAAATGAGACGTTTTGCAAAAGCATGTTTTGCTGCTGGTGGTATGGAAATTTTTTACTTAACACAACTTGCTTTCTTTGATCTTTGTTAGATAATCAGTTACAACGAGAAACTGTTTAGCACTTGGGGAAATGTTTAGAAAGGCAAAATGTAGACAGAATCATTTCAACTTGATGTAGGTCTATCTGAAAGACATTAGAAACAAGAGAACAAAAGTAAATTCTTGTCAAATTATGGAAGGAAGAAAACCCAGATGAGAGTCAAGCACGGAGGGGAAATCCTCAGCCTTTGGACTGGTCCTTGGAATGGAAAAAGATCCCTTAAGTCAGGGGTCTCCAAACTAAGGCCCAGGGGCCGGATGCGGCCCTCCAAGGTAATTTACCTGGCCCTCGCCCTCATTTATAATATAATATTTTAATATCCGTTTTAATAATATAATATATTGTATATACATATAATACTGATAATAATATTATCATTTTATACAATACAATACTAACAATAACATCATATAATAATATTAATTATATGTTATATATTACATATAATATTACAGTATAGTGGTATAGTTCAATATAGTATAATGCCAATATTGTGCTATGCTAATAATATAATATATTGTATGTACATACAGCTGCTCTGAGTTCCCTTCGGGGTGAGAAGGGTGGGATATAAATGTAGTAAGTAAATGTAGTAAATGAATAAATAAATAATTTTGGACTTAGGCTCGCCCAAAGTCTGAAATGACTTGAAGACACACAACAACAACAACAATCCTAATTAACCTGACTATCTCATTGGCCAGAAGCAGGCCCACACTTCCTATTGAAATCCTCATAGGTTTATGTTGGTTAAAATTATTTTCATTTTTAAATATTGTATTGTTCTTTCATTGTTATTGTTGTTGTTTTGCACTACATATAAGATATGTGCAGTGTGCATAGGAATTGGTTCGGTTTTTTTCCCCAAATGATAATTCGGCCCCTCAACAGTCGGAAGGATTGTGGACCGGCCCTCTGCTTTAAAAGTTTGGGGACCCCTGCCATAAGTACTCAAGAGACGTGTTTGTTGTTTTGATGATGCATTTTTTAAGGGAAGTTCCTGGTTTAAGCATCAAAGGGAAGAGATTCTAAAGTACTGAGGATTTGCCAAGAGAACGAAAAAAGTTGATAAAGCATTCTTTGTTGTGAGATATTCATTGATGTCCCGCAAAAACAAAGTTTTTGAAGTTTAGTAAGCTTTTTCCATGTTTTTATGATCAAACCAATTAGGAAATAACATTGATAACCCAGGAACAAAAATCGTGTTACATAGCGTTATAAAAACTGCATGATAAAAACCCAAAGAAAATACTGGAACGGACACGGTTACTCCCTTCTTCCCTCCTGGGAAAGCTTGCTACCCATATGCATCCCAGTTCTTCCTTGGACCCAGGCAGAAAATAACAGAAGAAGTTTTTTTCCCTTCTCATTCCTCTCCTAGTTACTAGGCTTTGGCTGCCGAAACGATGAGAAGGATGAAAGATCTCCTTCCCTCTCTCTTTGCCTTCTTCTTCACTCTCCCTCCTTGGCCATGGAAGCATTTTAGGTGCTTTCCCCTGATTTAAATGCAAACTAGAAAATAACTGAACTCACTTTGCTCTTCCTAAGACTCTGATATTTCTGTTTCCCATCCAGATATATGAAGCCACCAAGTACTGCACACTTTTCTAGGAGACCTCCCCAAAATCTGCCAACTCAGGCCCCTTCTACACTGCCATATAAAACAGATTATCAAAAGATAATCTACATTATCTGATTTGAACTGAATTATATGGGTCTACACTGCTGTATAATTCATTTCAAAGATAATCTGTATTGTCAAAGGCTTTCACAGCCGGAATCACTGGAGTGTTCTGTGTTTTCCGGGCTGTATGGCCGTGTTCTAGCAGTATTTTCTCCTGATGTTTTGCCTGCATCTGTGACTGGCATCTTCAGAGGATCTAGATTTTATATAGCAGTGTAGAAGGGGTGTAATCGTACTATTGCTGGAGGTTTGGAAGTTCAAGGAAAAGTTAGTGGAGAAAGACCACACAGTTTCGGACCCCCAAGGGAAGTATGGCGCAGCTGGTTAATAGCCATCTGCAATAAATCACTACTGACCAAGAGGTCATGAGTTCGAAGCTAGCCCAAGTCGGATTGAGCACCCAACCATTAAAATAGCCTAGCTTGTTGTTGACCTAAGCAACCTAAAAGATAGTTGCATCTATCAAGTAAGAAATGTAGGTACTGCTTATGCGGGGGAGGCTAATTTAACTAATTTAAGACACCATAAAAAATAGCCCAGCAGCGTGTGGAAGAATGAGGAAGTATTCCATAAAGGACTCAGTGTCACAGTGAATGATGAAGCTGTGGCCAGAATCGAGCACACCCTCATGAAGTCAGAAGCTGGAAAGTGTTAAATTGCCTCTGTGTCTTTGTCTCTGTCTATATGTCGTACGGCATTGAATGTTTGCCATGTATATGTACTTTGTGATCCGCTCTGAGTCCCCTTCAGGGTGTGAAAGGCGCAATATAAATACAATATAAATACTGTAAATTCAATTTGCTTGGAATAGATAAATCGATGACCTTCTACTCATTGTAATTTAATAGTGTATTCATGTACCAAAAGACGGAAGGAAAGAAGATAGCTTGCCTCCTCTAAATCCCCATTCCTTATTCTCTTATTCTGATCCTATTCTGCTACCATTCTTCAGACACCTCTTTATGTGCATATGTACTTCAAGTCTCCTGTCAACTTCTGCCGAGTCGCGACCCCATGAATTTTATAAAGTTTTTGTTGGCAAGAAATAGTCAGAGATGTGAACATTTCCCCATAAAGGATATGTAAAAATTACAATCTCACAAGGAAATGGAGATCAGCCTAAAACATTCTGCTACTTAAAATTAACATCATGACCCTTATACACACAAACACACCAAGTCTTGTTGTATGGTATGCAAAACTGGTGAAGCCACTTTGGCAGGTGGGGTAGAAAAACCCCATACACAATACATCTGGGACTGAAAACACAACAATTATCTCTGAGGCTAAAAATAGAAAAAAGTAATAAAGTGCTGTGTGGCTCTTTCATAACATCCCAAATGAATGGCCTCATTTTGCCTAATGATAGGGCTAGTCCTGGGCTTCTGACATGAGAAAAACAGAAATAAATTAGTCTTATAGCAGAGGACAGAAAGAAGGCAAATACATCACTAACTGCCAACTTCTTTTTCACAATGATTTTATGCCCATAGCAATTTATGGAATTTGCATTGCAGAAGGACTATTTTTTTTTCTAATTCTCTTTGGTTTCTTCTTATGGTACTTCCATAAATACCACCAGTCTCACATTTTCATAGGCCCAGAACACATGGACTACTAGGGCCCCTTCTACACTGCCATATAACATCCAGATTATCTGCTTTGAACGGGATTATATGGCAGTGTGGACTCATATAATCCAGTTCAAAGCAGATAATGTGGATTATCTGTTTTGATAATCCGAATTATATGGCAGTGTAGATCCATCTTAAGAGTATTGTTTGTATAAAAGCTGCCTTGGAGAGTGTTTAAAAATCAACACTGTATCACCATGAACGTATTGCATCAGTGTTTCAGCATATCTGTTCTCTTCCCTTCAAACTACATACAGTAGACCAGAGTTTTCCAAACTATGTGTTGGGACAAATTTGTGTGTTGGCTGTAGTGTGTAGGTGTGTTGCATGTACATAGTGTGAAACACCTTAGTCTATATGGAATCATACATTTTTTAAAATATAACTGAAGGTTTTCATGAGATATGGTTTCATGGTTAGTAGCCAGCTGCAATAAATCACTACTGACTGAGAGGTCATGGGTTCGAACCAGCCCAGGTCGGATTGAGCACCTGAACATTAAATAGCCTAGTTCGTTGTTTACCTAAGCAACCTGAAAGACAAGTTGCATCTGTCAAGTAGGAAATTTAGGTACCACTTTATGTGGGAGGCTAATTTAACTAATTTACGTCACCATAAAAAATGTCCAACAGTGTGTGGAAGAATGAGGAAGTACTCCATCAAGGACTTGGTGTCACAGTGGATGATGAAGCAGCAGGTTCCCCTGTGGCCGGAATCAAGCATACATTCATGAAATCATAAGCTGGAAAAATATTAAATAGCCTCTGTGTCTCTGTCTGTATGTCGTATGTGTAATGGCATTGAATATTTACCATCTATATGTACATTGTGATCCGCTTTGAGTCCCCTTCGGGTGAGAAAAGCAGAATATAAATGCTGTAAATAAATAAATAAGTAAATATGTTGTGTCTTCATAAATGTCATCATTACAATCTATACAATCTTATAAGAGGTTGGTTTAGCCTCTGGTTTGCTAGTAAAACTGAATTCCTGTGTCGCAAAATGATGCAGATCTAAAAAAAATTTTCCCCAGCATAAAATGTTTGGAAGACTCTGCAGTAGACTCTCAGTTAACCGGCACCCATTGGGATTGGTAGGTACCAGATAAATGTCGTTTCTGGTTGCTTGAGAGTTACTATTAAAATAAGCCTAAGACTCCTTCCACACAGCTGAAAAAAACCATATTATCTGCTTTGAACTGGAATATATGGCAGTGTGAACTCAGATAACCCAGTTCAAAGCAGATATTGTGGAATTTTCTGCCTTGATATTCTGGGTTAGATGGCTGTGTGGAAGGGCTCTAAGTAATATAGGCCCTCCTTGAGTTACAAACATCTGACTCATAGGAAGTGAGGAAAATCTACCTCTCAGAAGGGAAATCCACTCCTGGAAGAGTTATCATAGAGAAAAGGAGTCTCAACTGGAGCTTTATCACCAATCCTTGTTTCCATGACAAGTCAAAGTTTTCAAAATCAAATTATCACAGGGACTGAAAGTGAGGTGAAATCCTCTGAACAAGGGGGCAGAAAACAAAACAAACACCACAGGAGTGTTTACCTTTCCCTATGCTATCCAAAGCATGCATATCCTGTATATATATTCATGTCAGGAGCAACTTGAGAAACTGCAAGTTGCTTCTGGTGTGAGAGAATTGGCTGTTTGCAAGGACGTTGCCCAGGGGACGCCTGGATGTTTTGATGTTTTTACTATCCTTGTGGGAGGCTTCTCTCATGTCCCCGCATGGAGCTGGAGCTGATAGAGGGAACTCATCTCTCCTCTCCCTGGGTTGGATTCGAACCGGCAACCTTCAGGTCAGCAACCCAACCTTCAAGTCACAAGGCTTTAACCTACTGTGCCACTGGGGGCTCCTATACATACACACACACACACACACACATATATCCACACACAATCTATATGAATGGTTCCCAACCTTTTTTTGACCAGAATCCACTTGACCAGGACCACTCTCCAACATTAGTACCAAAAGGGTTACGAATCAGTTTTTGGTCAACTTTAGATTCAGTTTGGTTATTTGGGGTGCTGATTCAGCAAATTGCATTGGATAGACCACATCGGGTCTAGTTTCTGATACAAAACATATGCCATCCAGTAGTCACCATCTGCTCACTCACAGAAAACCATATTTAATAATCTAAAATGAATGTGATCTATCCAATGCAATTTGCTGAATCAGTATCCCAAATAACCCCAGAAACAGGCTAAAAATGAAGGCACCAAGAAAAAATTTTTTTTTGGTTGGGCTGTGTTATTATCCGTAGTAGTACTTATTCTGACCTATATACAAGTTCATCTTAAGAACAAACCTACAGAAAGTGTCTTGTTCATAACTGGCAGAATACCTGTATTATAAGAGATTTGTGAATGTAGTATGCAATTTTAGTCAAAAAAAATTTCCGGTTGCTTAAGAATTCTGGTTGTTTGATTTCCAATTAACCGAGAAAATTTAGTTTAGCAAGAAAACAGATACGGTTGAAGCATTGTTGCAATATGCTCTGTTGGTGGCACAGTGTTGATTTTTGACTGCCACAAACGGCTTTGACTTAAACATCAAGACCATAACCCCTTTTCATAACACCATGTAACATGATTTTTGTTCCTGGGTTATAAATGTCATGTCCTAATTGGTTCTATCATAAAAACATAGGAAAAATGTATTAAACTGATTTTTTGTTTTTGTTTTTGCGGGACACCCTACAGCACATTTTGCTATAGTTTTTCAATGAATAGAATCTCAACCAATTCAACATAGTGTGTGGCAGCCACAAAAATGAAGTTTCTGGAGTATAACAACTACAGTAGAGTCTCACTTATCCAAGCTAAATGGGCTGGCAGAAGCTTGGATAAGCGAATATCTTGGATAATAAGGAGGGATTAAGGAAAGCCTATTAAACATCAAATTAGGTTATGATTTTACAAATTAAGCACCAAAACTTCATGTTATACAACAAATTTGACAGAAAAAGTAGTTCGATACGGAGTAATGTTATGTTGTAATTACTGTATTTACGAATTTAGCACCAAAATATCATGATATATTGAAAACATTGACGACAAAAATGGCTTGGATTATCCAGAGGCTTGGATAAGCGAGGTTTGGATAAGTGAGTTTCTACTGTACTTCCAAAGGAAGCACCATCCAATTAAACAGGAATAACACTTTCAAACCTGAAACATAATTTTTCTCAAATTTTGTTACATAGTGTAATCTGGCGGTTTCCAGTTTCCCTTTCTTATGCTTCATCCTGTTCTCAGCCGCAACCATCCCGTTACATAATCTCACAAGTGGAACATTATCTGTGAAGGTCACCCAAATTTAGAAATGGCTATAGCGTCCTTTACAAAAAAATAAAAAAGGTTGCAAATCCCTTCAAAGCTTTCCTTCTTATGATCCACCTTGACCAACCTTTGGGCTTTTTAAAAAGAGAGATGTGAGAATGGAACTATAGTACCATGCATTCGTGTATTTATATGTATTAGTGTGTGAGGGTTAGGGTGCATCCACATTGTAGAGTTAATGCAGTTTGACACCACTTTAACTTCCGTGGCTCAATGCTATGGAATCACAGGATGGAGTATGGAAAGGCACCAGTACTCTTTGACAGTGAAGGCTCAAAATCTTGCAAAACTACAACTCCCAGGATTCCATAACATAGAGTCGTAACAGTTAAAAAGTGGCATCAAACTGCATTCATTCTATAGTGTGGATGCACCTTTTGAAGAAGCAGAAAGGCCCTTTCTCTGTTGCTACTTTGTTTTGAGGAAGGGGGAAAATGCAGCTAGGATATATTTTTGCAACATAAATTCTCATTATACATTTGATGAAATCAATTGAAATGTTTATACATCACTTGTATTACACTATGTAACACAATTTTCTGTTCCTGGGTTGAAAATGTTATTTCCTGTTTAACTGTGCAGTACTTACTTTGAAAATACAGTCTCACTTATCCAACATAAACGGGCCAGCAGAACGTCAGAACGATAAGCGAATATGTTGGATAATAAGGAGAGATTAAGGAGAAGCCTATTAAACATCAAATTAGGTTATGATTTTACAAATTAAGCACCAAAACATCATGTTATACAACAAAGTTGACAGAAAAAGTAGTTCAATATGCAGTAATACTATGTAGTAATTACTGTATTTACGAATTTAGTACCAAAATATCACGATTTATTGAATACATCGACTACAAAAATGCGTTGGATAATCCAGAATGTTGGATAAGCGAATGTTGGATAAGTGAGACTCTACTGTAGTTGTTATACTCCAGAAACTTTGTTTTTGTAGTAACTATATTGAATTGGTTGAGACTCCATGAGATATTCATTGAAAAACTATAGCAAAATATGCTGCAAGATGTCTCGCAAAAACAAAGTTTTGTCAGTAAATGTTTTCCAAGTTTTTATGATAGAACCAATTAGGAAATGACATTTATAACCTGGGAACAAAAATTGTGTTACATAGTGTTATTTATATATATAGATAAAGGTTTTCCCCTGACATTAAGTCCAGTTGTGACCAACTCTGGGGGTTGGTGCTCATCTCCATTTCTAAGCTGAAGAGCCGGCATTGTCCATAGACACCTCCAAGGTCATGTGGCCGGCATGACTGCATGGAGCGCCATTACCTTCCTGCTGGAGCGGTACCTATTGATCTACTCACATTGGCATGTTTTCGAACTGCTAGGTTGGCAGGAGCTGGGGCTAACAGCGGGCGCTCATTCCGCTCCCGGGATTTGAACCCGGGACCTTTTGGTCTGCAAGTTCAGCAGCTCAGCGCTTTAACACATTGTGCTACCAGGGACCCCAAATTTATATATTTTTAGTATCTCTTTGTTTGCATACACACACACACACACACACACACACACACACACAAATACATTTTATATATGCACGGAGTTATACTAAAAGTCATATATATATTATATACAGTAGAGTCTCACTTATCCAAGCCTTGCTTATCCAAGCCTCTGGATTATCCAATGCATTTTTTTGTCAATGTTTTCAATATATCGTGATATTTTGGTACTCAATTAGTAAATACAGTAATTACAACATAACATTACTGCGTATTGAACTACTTTTTTCTGTCAAATTTGTTGTATAACATGATGTTTTCGTGCTTAATTTGTAAAATCATAACCTAATTTGATGTTTAATAGGCTTTTCCTTAATCCCTCCTTATTATCCAAGATATTCGCTTATCCAAGCTTCTGCCGGCCCGTTTAGCTTGGATAAGTGAGACTCTACTGTATGTGCATATATATTTTATGTATATATTTTATATATGTGCAAGAGTTATATTAAAAGTCCTATATTTTTTTATATGTACACACACATATATGTATAATATATGTGATATATGTGTCAGCTCACCACAGCCGCTCCTGAATGAACACACGAGACTCTCTGTGATATCACCAGAAACTTTACTGCAGGAAACATAAACATCCGAAAAGCCAAGAATGGGAGACTCCGGCCAACCATCCTTTATATACCCTCCCCCTCATTTGAAAAGTCTCTTCCCGCTCAGTAAAACCCCGCGCAAATTCCCCGCCAAGTCCAGCAGCCGTTTCTTCTCCGAGTCCTGAGACGCAGGTGTCTTATCAATGTCAGTGACCCTGAAACTCAGAGCCACATACAGGCTCTAGTAGCAGGGTTCTGACATGGCGTCCTCCTCCCCTTCGTCCTGGAAGGAAAAGATTAAACACAACTATTGTTCTCCGCTGTCCAGAGTTCCTTTATACTTTTTTAACAGGCTGCAATGGAATACCGGGTGTACCTTCCCTAGGTCCTTGGGTAGCCTCAGCTCATAGGTCACTTCGTTTATTCTTTTCGCTACCCTGAACGGCCCTATATAGCGTGGAGCCAATTTCTTAGATGGGAACCCCAATTTCAGGTTTTTTGTGCTCAGCCAAACCAGATCTCCTTCGCCCAATTTGTCCCCCTCTCGGCGCCTACGATCTGCAAAGAGCTTGTACTTCTTTTGTGTTTCCCTCAATGCCTCCACCACGGTCTGCCACCCTTGCTTAATTTTGGCCGGCCATTCCTTGTCGGTCTGGCCCTCTCCTTCCTTCCACTCGGGTAGCCTGGGGAAAGGTGCCACCTCCTGTCCGTATACTATTTCGAATGGGGCACGACCTGTGGCCGAATGTACGGCCCCGTTAAAAGCCATCTCAGCAAACGGAAGAAGGTCCGCCCAATCGTCCTGTCTATAATTGGTGTACATCCTCAAGAATTGGCACAGTGTCTGTTGGGTACGTTCGACCCCCCCGTTGGTCGCGGGATGAAAAGCCGAGCTCAGATTCCTTTCCGCTCCTAACAGCTGTAAGAATTTTCCCCAAAATTTTGCAGTGAATTGGACTCCCCGGTCGCTAATTATTTTGTCGGGGCACCCATGTAGGCGATATACATGCTTCACATACAAATCAGTGAGCTTTTCAGCCGAGGGGAGTTTTGGCAGGGCCACAAAGTGTGCCTGTTTTGAGAATAGGTCCAATATTGTCCAAATGTATCTGTGGCCTCTGCTGGGGGGTAGTTCGCCTACAAAATCCATTGCCACGCATTCCCATGGCCTCATGGGCTCCACCACCTTCTGCAATAGCCCCTGGGGCTTCCCAGGTGGTGTCTTGCCCTCTGCACATAATTCACACTGCGTGACGTACCCCCTGGCGTCTTTCCTCATTCCGGGCCACCAGCATTGTTTGGCCAACAGTTTAATAGTCCTGGTGGGGCCTAGATGACCTGCACCCTTGTTATCGTGGCATTTCCTTAACATTTCTTGTCTTAAACATTCAGGAATATACAATTTCTTATTAACAAACACCAAATCCCCACACAGTTCTCCCTGTTCTTTGTTCGTTTGTAACCATTTGTCCATTCCATATGCTCGCTTCAACTCTTCCTCCCATATTTCTCCTCCCCCCGTGGAAATGGCAGTGCGTTTGTTTTCTTTGGCTGCTTGTGCTCGAGTCAGTACTGCCAGGCCCCATTGCTTATCTAGGAAAAGGCTCCCCTCAGATTCCTGAATTCCTCCCCCGTGCTGAGGCATCCGAGAGAGAGCGTCAGCGAGTATGTTGTGTTTCCCCTGGAAGAACTTGAGTCTGAAATCAAAACGGCTGAAATATTGGGCCCATCTAATCTGCTTCGCTGATAGTTTACGAGGGGATCTCAGATACTGTAAATTTCTATGATCAGTCCACACCTCAAACGGTGTTCCACTTCCTTCCAGAAAGTGTCTCCAGCACTCTAGTGCTTTCAGAATCGCTAAGGCTTCTCTCTCCCAAATCGGCCAGTTTTTTTCTGTCTCGCTAAACTTTTTCGACAGATAGCCACATGGCTTCAGGTTCCCCCCCTCGTCTTTCTGCAGCAGAACTGCCCCATATGCCCGGTCTGACGCATCGCAATGTAGTACAAAGGCCTTAGACATATCAGGGTGCTGTAGGACAGGCTCCTCGGTAAAACGCTTTTTTAGGGCTTCGAAAGCTTCCTGGCATTCTATTGTCCAGGTCAGTTTGGCCCCTGGGGCCTTCACTTTGGCTGTTTCTCCCCTGCCTTTAGTCTTTAACAAATCCGTTAATGGCAAAGTGAGGCGCGCAAAGTCCTTGATAAATGTTCTATAGAAGTTTGCGAACCCCAGGAAGGATTGCAGCTGCTTCCGTGTTCTGGGGGCTTCCCACCCCCTTACGTCTTCCACCTTCGCAGGGTCCATCGCCACTCCCTGGGAGGAAATCCTATACCCCAGAAAATCTATCTGGTCTTTATTGAACTCGCACTTGGCAAGCTTCGCATACAGCTTCGCTTCCCTCAACTTTTGTAGGACTTCCCTGACTAGTTCTACGTGTTGCTCCTTGGTCCGAGACATTATCAATATGTCATCTAAAAAAATAAAGACTCCCTTGTACAATAATGGATGCAACACTTCGTTGATTAATTGCATGAACGCGGCCCCTCCCCCGCATAAACCGAATGGAAGCACACAATAATTGAATAATCCGAAGGCGCAGGAGAAGGCCGTCTTCCACCTGTCCTCTGGTTTGATCTGCAATTTATGGTAAGCCTCAATTAAATCCAATTTAGTGAATATCTGTCCCTCCGATAACTGGGCGATCAAGTCCTTCACTAAGGGTAGAGGGTATTTATTTACAGTACTGATTGCATTCAGGCCCCTGTAGTCAATGCAGAGCCTCAGCGTTTGGTCCTTTTTCCTCCTAAACAACACAGGTGCCCCTAAAGGGGAGTTCGAAGGTTCTATGAAACCTCTCGCTAGGTTTTTATCAATGTACTTTCTCAGTTCCTCCTTTTCCCTAGCCGACATCGGGTATATCTTTGCCTTGGGAAGCTCTGCTCCTGGGACTAGCTCTATTTTCACTTCAACTCTCCGCTTCGGTGGGAAATTGTCTGCTTCCTTCTCGTCAAACACGTCCACAAAATCCCGATACTCTGGGGGTAATTTATCTGCCAGTTCTGCTATTCTGATAGAGTCTTCCTCCCCCCTTTTCCCCGGCTCCCTCTCAACTTCCTGGCTCCCTTCTTCCAAACTCATCCCGAAAATCATGCTCTTATCCTCCCAGTTGATTTGCGGGTTGGCCTGCCCCAGCCACGGCATGCCTAGTATGACATTATAGCTGGCTATTTGTGATATCACAAATGACACCTTTCCTTCCCAACTCCCTATCTTACACTTTACATCTTCGGCACTGTACCTAGCTAACGATCCTGATGCTGTGGATCCGTCCAACTGCGAAAATGCTATTGGGGATTCTAGGTTCGTCCTTTCGCATCCTAATCCCTCGGCTAATTCAGGGGAAATGATGTTCCTGGAACATCCACAATCCACAAACGCTTTGCAGGTTGCTTGTTTGCTGCCATTTTCAAGCTGAATGGGGACCACTATCATAGCTTTGTCCTGACTTACCAACCCCCCCGAATGGTGCCTCATCGGTGTTTCTTCCTCGGCGCGTTTTCCTGCCACGGCTCTTGGTTTGGGCTGGCCTCCGCTTTCCCCTTTTCTCTGCCAGCACTCGGCAGCTCTGTGGCCCAACCGGCCGCACACAAAGCAGCCACTCCTGCTGGCGCTCACGTTCCCTGTCGGCTCCGCTCTCCTCCCGGCTGGGGCTGATCCCTCCTTCCGGCTCCCCTCTTTCATCTGCGGCCGTTGCTGTAGCGCTCCTCGGTGCCTCCTCGCCTGGGCCAGCGATGTCTCGACGCGCCCCGCCAGCTGAATCCATCCGCGCAGTGTGTCAGGCTCATCACGATGCACCGCCCAGGAGAGGATCTCCCGCCTGAGCCCCTCTTTGAAGAGTTCCATCTTTGTCACTGCAGACCATTCCGGCACCTTTTCGGCGAGGCATTGGAATTCCTCCGCATACTCAGATACCGACCTCTGCCCCTGGGAGACAGTCTTCAACTTCTCCCTCGCCCGGATCTGCTCCAATGGATCTCGGAAACGGGTCTCCAGGGCCCCCATAAAGCGTCGGACTGACCCCAGACATGGGTCGCGCCGCGCGTGCAGCTGAACGTACCAGCTAGCCGCTCCCCTCTTCAACACTGCGCCAATGGCCCGTATCCGGCTGGATTCCGTTCTAAAAGTGTGAGCATTGTCCTCCATATAGCCCCTCACCGTGGTAAGGAAAAAATCCAGTTCAGAGGACTCTCCCCCAAACTCGATCCTTAGTTCCTCTCGTCTCGGTAGGGGTCCCTGTGGTGGCAATCCCCAATTCTCCGCCCGTCGCAAGCCCCCTTGCGGACCAGTGGGCCCCGCTGCTGTTTCTCTTGGCCCTGTGCCACGCCCGGCATTCGCCAGGGGCACTAGGGTCTCAGCTGGGAGCGTAGCCGGGATTCTCGGAGGCTTTTCCCCTTCGTCGTCACTCTCCTCCACCCACGTCAGGCTTGTTTGGGTCTTGGGCCGGGCGCCGGGCTCCTTTCGCATTTCCCTTCCCTTCGGTGCTGGGAGGTCTGCAAAGCCCTGGCTGCTTCCCACGCTCGCGTCCCACATTGAGCCAGCCCGAAGTTCCCTTCCTCTCTCTGGCTCCGCCAAAAACGCCAGGCGCTCCATCGCCCTCGACATTACTGCCAGGGTGGTCTCCATCGCCGACATCCTCTCCTCCAGAAACACCATCCTTTGTGGGCCTGGGGAAGGTGAACCTTCCTCTCCTCCGGTGCTGTCTCCCCGCACCACTCCACGCCTCTGGGTTACCCCATTTGGCTGGGCATAAGCGGTGGATGACGCCAGGGCCGCCAGCTGGTGGAACTCAGCGTCCGGCTCGGGAGTGGCCCTTCCCGACCTTCCTCCTCCTGCGCCCAAGAGTTCTTCATCCTCCACTTGCATGTTACACCTCACCGCTACGGCGGGATGGTGTCTATATTCTTGGCTTAGTGTCAGCTCACCACAGCCGCTCCTGAATGAACACACGAGACTCTCTGTGATATCACCAGAAACTTTACTGCAGGAAACATAAACATCCGAAAAGCCAAGAATGGGAGACTCCGGCTAACCATCCTTTATATACCCTCCCCCTCATTTGAAAAGTCTCTTCCCGCTCAGTAAAACCCCGCGCAAATTCCCCGCCAAGTCCAGCAGCCGTTTCTTCTCCGAGTCCTGAGACGCAGGTGTCTTATCAATGTCAGTGACCCTGAAACTCAGAGCCACATACAGGCTCTAGTAGCAGGGTTCTGACAATATGTATATAAAATACATGTAACAGGAAGACAAAAATGTTATGGAAATGAGCAAAGTGTGTTATATGAACTGACAAAACCCCACATCAATGCTTATATATCATAGAATCATAGAATCATAGAATAGTAGAGTTGGAAGAGACCACATGGGCCATCTAGTCCAACCCCCTGCTAAGAAGCAGGAAATCGCATTCAAAGCACCCCCGACAGATGGCCATCCAGCTTCTGCTTAAAAGCCTCCAAGGAAGGAGCCTCCACCACGGCCCCGGGGAGAGAGTTCCACTGTTGAACAGCTCTCACAGTGAGGAAGTTCTTCCTGATGTTCAGGTGGAATCTCCTTTCCTGTAGTTTGAAGCCATTGTTCCGTGTCCTAGTCTGCAGGGCAGCAGAAAACAAGCTTGCTCCCTCTTCCCATATATTCATGTCAGGAGCATCTGAAGAAACTGCAAGTTGCTTCTGGTGTGAGATAATTGGCCATCCACAAGGACGTTGCCCAGAGGACACCTGGATGTTTTTACCATCTTTGTGGGAGGCTTCTCTTATGTTTCCACATGAGGAGCTGGAGCTGATAGAGGGAGGTCATCCGCGCTCTCTTTACATTTTATATATGTAAATAAGTTTTATAGTTGCACAAAAAGGAGTTCCAAAAAAGTCCCATACATAATATATATGTATAACATATTCTATAGATGGATAATATATTTTATATATCTGAATGTTTTATAGATGCACATACTAAAAGTTCTATATACAATATAATTTATATATGAATATATGTATATATGTGTGCATATATAGTTGTATATTTTATACCTGCGCAAAAAAGGGTTTTACTAAAACTCCCATATATAATATATAAATATATATGCACATACAGTAGAGTCTCACTTATCCAACATGCGCTTATCCAACGTTCTGGATTATCCAACGCATTTTTGTAGTCAATGTTTTCAATATATCGTGATATTTTGGTGCTAAATTCATAAATACAGTAATTACAACATAACATTACTGCATATTGAACTACTTTTTCTGTAAAATTTGTTGTGTAACATGATGTTTTGGTGCTTAATTTGTAAAATCATAGCCTAATTTGATGTTTAATAGGCTTTTCCTTAATCTCTCCTTATTATCCAACATATTCGCTTATCCAACATTCTGCTGGCCCGTTTACGTTGGATAAGCGAGACTCTACTGTATATATGTAAGGAGCCCCGTTGGCGAAGTGGGTTAAATCGCTGAGCTGCTGAACTTGCAGACCGAAAGGTCCTAGGTTCAAATCCCGGGAGCGGCTTGAGTGCCCGCTGTTAGCTCCAGCTCCTGCCAACCTAGCAGTTCGAAAACATGCAAATGTGAGTAGATCAATAGGTACCGCTCCGACGGGAAGGTAACGGCGCTCCATGCAGTCATGCCGGCCACATGACCTTGAAGGTGTCTACGGACAACGCCGGCTCTTCGGCTTAGAAATGGAGATGAGCACCAACCCCCAGAGTCAGACATGACTGGACTTAACGTCAGGGGAAACCTTTACTTTAACTATATTTTATATCTGTGCGAGTTATACTAAAAGTCCTATATGTGTATATAATGTATATTTTATAGATGCGCAATAGTTGTCCTAAAAGTCCCATGGATATTTTATATATGCATATATGTATATGTGTGTGTGTCTATATAGTATAATACATTTTATAGATGCACAGAAAGAGTTCTACTAAAATTCCCATATATAATATATATGTGTATATATACAGTATTTGTATAATATATTTATATATATGCCCATATGTATAATATACTTTATACATGTAACTATATTTTATACTAGCTGTGCCCGGCCACGCGTTGCTGTGGCGAAGTCTGGTGGTATGGGAAATAAAGTATTAAGGAATTGGTGGTAGTTAAGGTAAAGGGTAAATGTTTTCCCCTGACCTTAAGTCCAGTCATGTCTGATTCTGGGGGTTGGTGCTCATCTCCATTTCTAAGCCAAAGAGCCGGAATTGTCCGTAGACTCCTCCAAGATCATGTGGGATGACTGCATGGAGCAGCATTACCTTCCCGCCGGAGCAGTACCTATTGATCTACTCACATTTGCATGTTTTCGAACTTCTGGGTTGGCAGAAGCTGGGGCTAACAGTGGGGGCTCTCTCCGCTCCCCCAATTCGAACCTGCGGCCTTTCAGTCCAGAAGTTCAGCAGCTCAGCACTTTAACACGCTGCGCCATCAGGAGATATTATTTCCTAAAGGTTGTGAATATACAATATTTCTGATTGGTTTTTTTTGTCTGTTGGAGGCAAGTATGAATGCTGCAATTAGGGAAAATGATTAGGATGTAATGGCCTTGCAGCTGTAAAGCCTGGCTGTTTCCTCCCTGAATGAATTTTTTGTTGGGAAGTGTTAGCTGGCCCTGATTGTTTCCTGTCTGGAATTCCCTTGTTTTCAGAGTGGTGTTCTTTGCGATATTTTATGTACTTCTACTGTCTGTGGCCCTGAGAATACAGAGGATTTGCCAGACTTTGATGATGGGAATACTTTGTTGGGAGGTGTTAGCTGGCCCTGATTGTTTCCTGTGTTGAATTCCCATTTTCAGAGTGTTGTTCTTTATTTAGTGTTCTGATTGTAGAGATTGTAGGGCTGAGGCCTAAGTCTGCCTATCCCCTGGGCTGAGTTGGTTGCTAGGAGACCAAGTGGGCCTGTAACTGGCAGCAATTGGATAAAAACAATTATTCCTTTCCCTATAATTAGGACTTTATTTTTATTTTATTTTTGTTGTATCAACCTAGAGGCGTAGATGATGGGTTGCGTTGCCAAATTTCGAGGTTGGGGGGCCTGTAGTTTTGTTGTTTTGTCTGTCGCCGTGATGCCATCACTCATTTATATATATAGATGTGTGCAAAAGAGTTATCCTAAAAGTCCTAAATATAATATAATATAATTAATATAATATAATATATGTATATTTTCTAGATGCGCAAAAAAGAGGGTTATACTAAAACTCCTCCCCTTTTCTCCTCTTGTAGAGCCAAGCGTCCTCGGAAGCTCTTAACTGTGCGTGACTCTCTCAGACACAGTGGTACCATCTATAGAACGTCTCACATTAGAGACGCAAAGTTCTAGAGCGCCCCAACGCGGTGCGGGCCTTCTTTCCTTCCGCTTGGACTCGCAACCAAGATGGCGGAGGAGCAGCCTGTTTGCAGCTTCCTCTTCAAGAAGCGTCGCCCCGCGCCGGGGAGGGCTCAGCGCAAGAGACCCGCCAGCGACAGGGAGTCCGGTGAGGGGCCGAGAGCCGGGAAGGAGCGGGTCCCGCGGAAATGGGGGAGCCTTAGCCGACTAGTGTGGCGTCTCCGGTCCTTTAGGGAGGGACTATTCGCGCCCTGCTTTAAACAACAACGCTGGGGCCTATGTTTCGAATCAGGCATTGGCGAAGTCACCTATAACTGTGTTGTTAAAGGCTTTCATGGCCGGAATCACAGGGTGGTTGTGTGTTTTCCTAGCTGTATGGCCATCTTCCAGAAGTATTCTCTCCTGACGTTTCGCCCACATCTGTAGCAGGCATCCTCAGAGATTGTGAGGCAACTTCAGGACAGAATACTTCTGGAAGATGGCCATACAGCCCGGAAGACACACAACAAATCTGGATTTTATTTGGCAGTGTTGAAGGGGCCTTAAGAGTCCATAGAAAAGGTAGCATGTTTTTTGCTGTAGGAAAGAAAGGAAAATATATTCCACAATACAAATGTATTGTGTGGGAACAATGCAAAAGCAACATATTGTTTTTTTACTGAACAAAACTGCTTGCCTTCATTGCTTTGGACACAAATTCAGGTGTAATTGAGGGGGGGCGTGTCTCTTAGTTAAACAATATAGTTGAACCCAAAGGTCTGAAGAGGAGCCTTGAGTCCCCTTCGGGGTGGAGAAAGGCGGGCTACAAATGCGGTAAATAAATAATATCAGTGTTCAATTGCTTTGGTTCCATGAGCCATTTGATACCAAAAGTTTTGTATGCTCAAATCTCATTGTGTGTTTTCTTGGATCCCATCTCCAAGATTATGTATCTATATGCAAATACTGCTATTTTAAAATTGGGGTGGTGGGGAGCGGATCCCAAATCCCAGATCCAAAGCAAGCATTTCAGATAGAATGATAACAAGGGCCATCTAGTCCAGCTCCCAGCCCTGCCAGAGTAAACAATCAAAGCATTCCCCTATAGATGGTCATCCAGGCTCTGCTTTAAAACCTCCAAAGAAGGAGACTCCACTACTCTCTGAGGCAGCATATTCCACTGACAAACAGCTCTTATTGTCAGGAAGTTATTCCTAATATTTAGATGGAATATTTCCCCCTACCATTTGAATCCACAGCTCTTTATCCCAGTCTCCAAAGCAGCAGAAATCAAGCCTTTCCACTCCTCAATGTGACATCCTTTCACATCTTTAAACATGCCTATCATGTCCCCAATAATGCCTCTTATATAAAATGGTGAAATGAAGATTTGCTTTTGGGAATTTAAAAAAATATTTTCAAGCCATAGGCGGTTGAGTCTTTAGATACAGAATCCATTGATATGTTGGGCTAACTCTAGTTAGTTTTGTTTTTGTTTTTGGTAATTACTATCTCTACGTGTCTTTCTCTATTCTGCAGGGGAGAGTAGTGATGAAAGCAGTACGGTCGTCAGGAAGGAGAGGAAAAAGGAAATTTCCAATCCTATGATTCAGAAGGTATTGCACATCATTCAATAATTCATCCTTTCCCAAGGAGCCCCCGGTGGCACAGTGGGTTAAACCCTTGTGCTGACAGGACTGATGACTTGAAGGTTGGGTTGCTGACCTGAAGGTTGCCAGTTAGAATCCAACCCGGGGAGAGCGTGGATGAGCTCCCTCTATCAGCTCCAGCTCCATGTGGGGACATGAGAGAAGCCTCCCACAAAGATGGTAAAAACATCAAAACTTCCGGGCATCCCCTGGGCAACGTCCTTGCAGATGGCTAATTCTCTCACACCAAAAGTGACTTTAGGTTCTCAGGTCAGTCCTGACATGAAAAAACCCCTTCCCAAGTATAGATAAGGATCTGCCCCATCTCAGTCTAAAATCCACTCTTCTGATTATTTTTTTCCAGACCAAAAAAAGTGTGAAAGATAATACCTCATATGGCACGAGTAGTAGTGATGATGAGGGCAAGCCTGAAGGAATTGGAGTGGCCTATAAGTCTACAAGATCTGCGGTATGGATATTTTATGATAGCAGCAACCACTGTGTACTTTTAGATGATGTCTATAGATTGACATGATTTCTGCCTCCCAACAGTTTGAGCAATAGTAGCTTATCTTTCAGCCTCATGTTCTTTATCTGTAAAATATTTTTATTAACTGGTGATAATTTAGGTTTTGCATACTAACTCAGATGTAAAGATGAACTTGCTTATGCAGGTTATCTCAGTTGATGCCAAGGAATATAGTAAGCAACTATCTTCACTTTGAGCCAATATTGTATGCCTTGCTTTCCTAGCCACTATTTGCAGCTGGTATTGGCTGGAAGGCTCTAGCACTCTAATAACAGAAAAAAAGATAAATGCTGAAGACTTGAACGTGTACATCTCTTGTGGTGAATTATTCAGATTGTGCTATTGTAAATTACTTTTTAAAAACATTTTATCCTAATAAGATGATACTTATATTTTAGAAACCTGTAGGTCCAGAGGACATGGGAGCAACAGCTGTATATGAGCTGGACACTGAGAAGGAGAATGATGCCCAAGCCATCTTTGAACGCAGCCAACAAATCCAGAACGTAAATATCAAACTTGTTAAATAGTACCTTTTTATTGTAAGCTTTCAAACAACTTCAGGAAATGAACCTATGTTCTTGTTAATCTTCTGCATAGTACAGTTGACCTTCGATTTAAGACTGTCTCGACTTAAGAGTTAAGAACTTTTTTCTCTGTTCAGATTTTGCTTTGACATAAGAGCAGTGTTTTGAGTCAAAAGCTAGTGCCAGAGGGAGTGCTAGTGTCAGAGAGGGCATTAGCACCTCAGTACAGGGCTTTAGGGCTTCAAGAGAGCAGCCTCCGTGTCTCATGCTCTTCTTCTCTTTGGGAGATTGCTCCTGCTTTGATCTTGTCCGCTTTGAAGAACTTGGCTTAGTTGATTTTGTGTGGTTTTTATTCCTGGTATGTTTAACTTCATGAAGAAAGAGAGCAAGAGAGGGAGGCTGGAATGAGTACAATTAGGAAAAAACGATGTTTCTGCCTCTTCACTTTGTACTTTATGCTTCCTTGCCACAACTTTGTGCTTCTGTCATTTAAAAATTGAGCTTTTTATTGTTTTATGTGAATGTGCTCCTGGTGGCGCAATGGGTTAAACCGCTGAGCTACTGAACTTGCTGACCAAAAGATCAGTGGTTCAAATCCGAGGAGTGGGGTGAGCTCTCACTGTTAGCCCCAGTTTCTGCCAACCTAGCACTTCGAAAACATGCAAATGTGAGCAGATCAATACCGCTCCTGTGGGAAGGTAATGGTGATCTATGCAGTCATGCCGGCCATGTGACCTAGGAGATGTCTACGGACAATGCCAGCTCTTTGGCTTAGAAATGGAGATGAGCACCAACCCCTAGAGTTGGACATGACTAGACTTAATGTCAGGGGAAATCCTTTACCTTTTATGTGAATGTGCATTTATACATTGTTTGTTATTTATAAAGTACATTTTCCTATTTAAAAACATGTACCAAAAATATTGGGGGGTTTTCGGGGGGGCAGAACGGATCAATAGCATTTCAATGGAAAAATTCCCTTTGAGATAAGAATATTTTTGAGTTAAGAGCTTAGTTGTGGAATAAATTAAACTCTTAACTCAAGATATCACTGTGTTTTGCATTTCTTGTTCACAATCCCGAAATGAGTAGAAAACTTCTATTTCTTAAAATTGTTTCATATGTTGTTGTGTGCCTTCAAGTCATTTTTGACTTAATGGCAACCCCAAAACAAACCCATCAAAGGCTTTTCTTGGCAGAATTTGTTTGAAAGGGGCAGGGCTTCCCTTGCCTGCCTTTGAGGTTGAGACAATTCTCCAAGATCATCCAGTAGGTTTCTGTGGCCAAGTAAGGATCCTTCATTCTCTTTTTAAGGTACAACAATGTCTTTATTACTCTTCTTAGTTCTGCTTCCTGTCACCTGTCTGGTTTCATCTCTTGGGTCCTATAACCTGTTTTTCTGCCACACTTAGGGCTACTTAATGGCACTCATGCATAGAAAGTAACATGATCCTCAAGGAATACCGGTTAGTGTTGGCTATATTTTGGAGGAAGGCAGTGGCAAAACGCATCTGACTATTCCTTGACTGAAAAAAACCTATAAAATTAATGGAACATGCTGAGTCGACTGGTTACTTGAAGCTATGTGTGTGTGCACACACAGATGGCGATAGATGTGCAAGAGACACATGTGATGTCAGTCAAGCTGCAGTGCTAACTGGATGCGTGATTGGTTGTTCTCTCCCTCTTTCTTCCCCCATTCAGGAACTTAGAGGAAAGGAAGATGATAAGATTTATCGTGGGATCAATAATTACCAAAAGTATGTGAAGCCAAAAGATACATCAATGGGAAATGCTTCATCAGGCATGGTAAGGTAAGGAAAAAGTAAGGTCAAACCCTGTGACATTTATCGCAGAATATAAGCATTTGTACAGGAGTGGAAACTACTAGTCTCTCTACTAGTCTTTGTGTACCATATTCTGTTCTTAATTACCATTACTGCTGCCATTTCCAAGTGGCCTGTAATGGTTTTGAAAAATCCTGCACTTATTCTGTGCAGTTATTCTCAAGAGATCAGTAGTGTTGTGAGACATCTAGCAATACACACATCTCATGGTATCTCAGCATTTATCCTCTCTCACCTTTTTTGTAGTTACAGTCTTGAAATTTAAATAGCTGTTCTGAAATCAAGCTACTTCTTCCCACTAATACGTTTTTTATTTTCTTCACATTTTTCTAGAAGGCAAACCCACCGAATTTTGGTTTTTTCATTTTTTGTTCTTCCTTTATCATCCTTATCTTCTTTTTGTGGCCAGCACACAGTGAACTGCATTATACTTGAATTTCTCATTTCAGGAAGGGACCTATACGAGCCCCAGAGCACCTCAGGGCCACTGTACGGTGGGACTATCAACCTGATATCTGTAAAGACTACAAAGAAACCGGGTTTTGTGGCTTTGGAGGTAAATGGCTCTCCCACATACTTTCCGCATTAAAGATTTTGCTTCACTCTGCCAGAATTGTTATGGAAGATTCTGAATCTCCACAAACGTGCCGTTTGCTTGTATGTGGGGAGCAGTTGATGACAAATCATTTCTTTGTTTTTCTGTAGATAGCTGTAAATTTCTCCACGATCGATCAGACTACAAGCATGGGTGGCAAATTGAGCGAGAGTTGGATGAGGGACGCTACGGAGTTAACGGTATAATCTCTTTACTTCTGGTTGTAGTTAAGTGGTTTAGATGCTGAGCTTCTTGTATGGGACATTGTAAACAATGTGGATGACAAATTTAACATTAAAGATTTGATAAAACAGTGCCAGCCTTTACTAGACATTAATTTTGAAGTTTTGTCCTATTTTAATGGGTGAGTTCAAATATAACTGGGACTTTGGAATTGCTTTCTATTGTGAACTTTCATTTAAAAGGTTCTCTGATAATTTTAACATGCAATAGTATCAGTCACATAATATTTCTGTTTTTGTACATGTTATTCTTAAAGAAACCATTAGGGTTAAAAGTTCTTTCTCCAAAATCTACAGCTATTTTGCCTACATAATGAGATGTCACATTGCCTACAACCTGCTTTGAAAATGCCATCTAGTGATCCTCAGTTGGCCAGGATTTGTTAAATTTGTCCAGGACAATACAGGACATAGGAAGAAGCTGTGATTTTTAACTTTGAATGTTTTAATGGATTTTAGCTGTGATTTTAAAATACTGTTTATATTTAATTCTGTTTAAATGTTTACATATTTGTACAATTTAAGTTGTATGCTAATGCTTTTATGTTAAGCTTCTTTGAGTCTCCTTCGGGAGAAATAAAGTGGGGTATAAATAAATACAACAACAATAATAATAATCTTACTACACCAAGTCAAACCAGTATTGTTAACTTTGAGTAATACTGGCTCTCCAGGGCTTCAGGCTGAAATTCCTAGCTCTATCTCGACATTTTTAGTTTGATTCTCTTGTGGTCTCAGAGGAAAGTACTAAATAGGCCCTATCCTGCTTAGTTTCCCAAATAAGGAAATAAGAATTTAGGTGTGTGGGTTTTTTTCAGGGTGGTGTGGTATTGCAGAATGGGAAATGGCACATAGTATTAATATTGTACTAAAACTGAAGGTGACAAGGATTGTGGGCTAGAAACGAAGGAGTACATAAATACTGAAGAAGAATCCCTTTTTTCTGTTTGCAGTGTTTGCCTAATGAATGTGCTATAGCAGAGTTACTCCTCCCTTAATAATAAAGGAAGAAGAGTACAAGGGCAGATGGTTTAAAAGTCTAGTATAATTAGCGGATTAAGCCCAATATTTTCATAGTATATGCTGGTGACTTCAAAGGCATCTAGATAGGTAAAGTAAAGGTTTCCCCTGACACTAAGTCCAGTCGTGACTGACTCTGGGGGTTGGTGCTCATCACCATTTCTAAGCCGAAGAGCTGGCGTTGTCCATAGACATCTCCAGGTCATGTGGCCAGCATGACTGCATGGAGCGCCGTTACCTTCCCGCCAGAGCAGTACCTATTGATCTACTCACATTTGCATGTTTTTGAACTGCTAGGTTGACAGGAGCTGGGGCTAACAGCGGGCGCTCATTCTGCTCCCGGGATTTGAACCTGGGACCTTTCAGTCCGCAAGTTCAGCAGCTCAGCGCTTTAACACACTGTGTCACCAGGGGCCCCTCCATCTAGATACTGAAGTCTATTTATTTTTAGCAAGTACACATTCCCACATGAGGTGGGCAGAATGAACATCCTATTAAAATTGGGTGAAACGAGCACTTATTTTCTTATGCAGATGATGAAAACTATGAAGTAAGCAGTGATGATGAAGACCTTCCTTTTAAGTGTTTCATCTGCAGAAATTCCTTCAAGAACCCTGTGGTGACCAAGTAAGATAGCTAGAGGTTTCAGATTCTCCTTAAAAAACATTTTAAGGCTTTGCAGTCTGAGCTACATAGATGTTTCTTTAAAGCGTTCCAAACAAGGTTGCCAATCTTGCATTTTTGAGATCATAGAACATAATTCTTGTAAGAACTGCACTGGCTTCTGATTTGCCTCCTAGCTTAACTCAAGGTGCTGGTATTGGCTTATGAATCCCTAAATAACTTGGAACAATGTGTCTGAAAGACCACCTGTTTGAAAATTGGATTCTGGGGTTTTTTAGACTTTTAAGGGGTTTTTAAGTATTTGAATATGTTTGGATTGGGAAAAAATGCTTTGTACTGTTTAAATTGGGTTTTATTTGTGGGCCGGGAGAAGATACAGAAAGAGTTTAATAAATAGCATTCTGTCGTTGATTAAAGCGTGAGAAAAACTAAGCAACTTAATATTGAACATAGAATGGCCATATGCTGATTCGCTGATTAAAAGAGATTTTGTGTGCTATTTTTTGATGGCAATTTGAAACTCGTACAAAATCAAAATTATTTGATCAACAAACAGGCTCAAAATGGAATAGAATAGAATAGAAACCTTTTAATTCTACCCCTATGTAAAAGATCTGTTTTAGCTGACTCGTTGTCTTGTGCTTTTTTCAGATGTAAACACTACTTCTGTGAGAGCTGTGCCCTGCAACATTATCGCAAATCTCAAAGGTGTTATGTGTGTGACAAACAAACAAATGGTGTCTTCAACCCAGCTAAAGGTACTGGCACCCCAATTGTGGATTCCTTGATGGGGGACTGAGGTTTATCCTAGTCAAGTATATTGTACTTATTATAATATAGACAGTTTCTCTAGAATACAACTTAGATGGCTAGTGACCATTTAAAAATACCTGACCACTGAAAAAGAACCCTGCAAACAGTGCTAGCACTCTTTGGCCAGGCCAGCAACATTCCTGAGCTTCCCTCCCAGTGGCATAACAGCCGCTGCATTATGACAGGCAGTTTCCATTTTTCTCATCTTACGCAGAATACATCTTCCAGTGCATATTTGCCTAGTGGGTATATGGATGCTTGCAGGATAAGTAGTACTTCATGCAGTGCTTAAGAGGGACAGTGTTGTGTGGTAGTTTCAGCATTGGAAACCACATCTACACTCACCACTTGATGTGGATTAAAGGCATCTCAAAAGCAGTGTTTTAATGACTCATGATGCAGTTGTGTACAGGAACGCGCATTAAGAGGCCTTAAACTGGGAAAAGCAAAATCACAGGATGCTCTGAAATAGGGCCCGTAGTGTAAATTAGTGTGTGTAGGTGCAAACTACATTGCACGATGAAACTGATTAAGGGATGGGTGTACCCGTGATATGCATTGCAACAAGGGCTTTGAAAAAAGAAACCCAAATCCTACATGGCTATGAAGCCACAGATAATATAGATCCTTGAACTCAGTCAGAGCCAAACTTTCTGATGCATATTAGTACTGTCCAGGTTTCAACCCAGTTCCTATGCTTGACATATGATCAAGTCCACAGTCATTTTGCTTCCTGCTCTGCCACTTTTTGTCCCACATTTCTTGGTCAGTGTAGTTGTACCACAGGATTTGAATCCCCACTAAGCCATGGAAACCCACTGGGTGTTGTCAACCTATGGTGACCCTAATGTGTGTGGTTTTCCTGACAAGAGTTGTTCAGAGGGGAGTTACATTGTCTTCCTCTGTGGCTGAGAGTGTGTGACCTGTCCAAGATCACCTGGGCTTCCACAGTTGAGCAGGAATGTGAACCCTGTCTCCACAGTCGCAATCCAATGTGGAATATGGGAAGTACCCAGTTATGCCTTATCTGGATGCACACCACTATATCTTTGAGTCTTCATATGGAGAAAAAAGCAGGATATAAATAAACAGTAATACCTGAGACTACTGGATAGCCACCATGAAGTTTTGGGAAAAGCAAGAAACGGTACTCTAGCAGTAGGGGCAATGCTGCACTTCTGCCTGGGTGGAATTTTATGTCTTTCTCCTCATGCAGGATCCTGGCCAGCATTTGACAGGTTTAATCTTTTGTTTGTTTTTCAGAATTGATAGCAAGACTGGAAAAACATAAGACTGAAGAAGGACCTCCAGATGATGTTGAGGCACCAGAGTAATACTTTGTCATTATTTCTTTCTCGTTCAAAAAGATAGTTCAATAGCTGAATAAATAATTTATAGAAAATTCAGCTGATGTTTCAGGTTTCATACTTTAGACAAAGATAGATCTCTAGCATGGCATACTTATTTTCTGTAGTATTCAATATTCTGTATCACTACAGAATGTTTGAAAAATATGTTGCCTGATATTTGCTTAAGCATCTTCTGCATTCTGCAATCATTTAATTTCAAAGAGATGGAAATCTGCATCCAATTTTAAAGTTCCTATAACACCATGTAACACAATTTGAAAATTTTTTTTTCCTGTTTTCATAGTGTTATTTCCTGTTTTATTGTGTGATACTTACTTTGAAAGTAGTTGTTATACTCCAGAAACTTTGTTTTTGTGGCTGCCACAAACTATGTTGAATTGGTTGAGACTCTATGGGATATTTATTGAAAATTATAGCAAAATATGCTGCAGGATGTCCCACAAAAACAAAGGTTTTGCAGTTTAATAAACCTTTTTTATCTTTTTATGATAGAACCAATTAGGAAATGACATTTATGACCCAGGAACAAAAATTGTGTTACATATTGTAATCCTCTATACTGGGTTGTATCTCCTGTGGGATGAACGAGATAAGGCAAAGCACACTGCACAAAAGTTCCACCGAGAGAACAGAAATCTTTATTGGCAACAAATCTGAAGGACAAATGTGGTTTTGGTTCATCAAGTGCAGCCTGAAACAAGTACATAAGCCTTGCAACACATAAATGGTTGGCTCAATGCTTGAGTAAAACTGGTTAAGAAAACAGCTGATACCTTCACTAAACAGAAACTTAAAAGGTCTGACAAAAGCATTTCAAATGTGAAACTATAGTGAACATGCAAAAAAGTTGGGATAGAATATTTGGCATAAGTATAGCTGGCAGCAATAGGTGAAATTCATTTATTTTTAAATGAAAGGAGTGCATAGCACTCAGCCTTACATAGATCCATTGTTGGAGTAGTAATAATACCTGTGGAAAATGCTGGCTTGGCTAGAAAATACTGATCCTTGCCCCTCTGACTTACAGATAACAGCTTTTAGCACCATAGATTAAGCTACTCTTCCCCTTGGTTCTTACGTAACTAGAGGAAAAGGGGGTGAGGGAAAGAAAGCACAACAAAAGAAGATGAAGTTCAACATAGATAATACATCTGTCAAAATTCAACTTGCATTTTGTTTTGCAAAGCTACTAGCTTTCCACTGGTGACGGAATGAACAAGAATGCTTTGCGAGTAGCAGGTGCATATAAAAGCAGACTCCTACTTGTTCTACGGGAAACCCTAAAACTGAAACAAAACAAATTCATCTGAGGTTCACTGCAAAAGCAGCCATACCTTAAATCTGTATTAGAGGTCTCTAGCACCATACCTTTACCATACGTTTCTTCCTTTTACCACAGTAAGCTCCTTTGTTTCTCCTTTTCTAAGAGAGATGTAAACGACCATGTAACATTCATCAGTTTTATGAGAAATAAATTAACCATGTCCATAGAAAACATTTTCAGAAAGGGTTTCATACGCCCTATGTGATGCCTTCCGTTGGAGGCTTAGAACTCCCAGTCATCCATCTCAAGATGCTCTAGATTGGAAACTAATCCAAAAATGTGACTAGGATCTTGTGATTGCATTCCTTCAAAGCTAGTGATTGGAGTAACTGGATACAGCAGTTCAGGAAGTGCTTCAGAAGCCCGGCGTTTGATCTGAAAAGGAGTAAAAAAAACCTATCTAAAATCAACCCAATTTCATGTGCTCTTCCATTTGAGTTACCTATAGCTGCAAGTTTGAATACTTCAGACATTGAGGTGTATTAGGATGGGCAATTTCTGTGGGTCCAAAGAAGTCTTTGGAAGTCTGTATTCCCCAACACTCACTATCCCCCTCCATGGCATATTGCAACCCCAGAGGCTTCTAGGACACACAAAGGAGAAAGAGGACATTAGAGTGTTGGGGATGACCTTAGGGGGGACCACATGGGTCTTGCAGTTTTATCTACCCCTGAGCTATATTAATTTAACATCCTATGATTATTCACTTGTAACTTTAATAATAAAGCAGCGTTCTCATTTTTGTGAAGTCCACATAAAGTATTTGAAACCAGTATGGTTAGGTTGTCGCCTTAATCCCCAGTCAGTGGGCTCTCATGACCATCTGACTGGTGGTTAGGAGAGGAAAGAGATCCCCTCTTAAAAATTAGAGGGAAACATGCTTACATGGAAAACTGAGAAACCCAAAGGACTTTGAGGGAAGGCCCCTGAGCCGTACTATTTCATGATTCTCTAGCCACTACCTCCCTCTATGCTGGGGCAACATGTGGGCCTTAAACAGCACTTTAAACCCCCTTCTTCTTCAGCCCCATTTCTGAAATCAAAAATCAACTTTGCATTCTGCAAACATCTTACAAAGAAAGAAACTACAGTAGGCCTTCCACTTTTGTTTGTATTAGCACAGAAGGCCATGAAAGTGGGAAAACTGTGAAATAAAAACCATTATTTCACATGCTAGAAATCTCAAGAGTCTTGCTGGAGCACCTAGAGATTCCCAGTGAGAATATATTACTGAAATCAGCAAAAGTTGAATTCTAATATAGGTTGACTGTATTAGAAAAGATGAGCCAACAAGCCAGTTTACCTGTTTGAAAAAGGAATGGTTCAGCAGTGCACTTGCGCTTGGTCTATGCAAGAGAAACACAAGGTGAAGTTATATAATGTATCGATAGGCAGAAGATAAAAGCAGAAAGTGCGGGAGCAGGAAAAATCCTCACTGACCCGAGATATTCAATATCAGATTTATCACTGTCAGCTCTACCTACCTACAGATGGGAATGATCAAGAATGTGGGTGTCAACAGGAAAACACAAATCCAGCATCTGTTGATTTTCCACCTGCCCTTACAGAGGCCTGTACCATTTTGGTTTACTGTTAGAGTACTTATAGTACTGTGGGGATCAGGAAAGAATGTGTTTATATGTTCTACCTCCACTCAGACTCAACTGCAACCACCCTCCTTTCAGTCACCAAAATTAGTCTTCAACAGTGGTTCCAACAACGGTTCTACTGATTTGCATTTATGTCTGCATTCGTGGAAACCAATTATTGCTCCCTTCTGGCCATACCCCATGTAAAATCATGTTAGGTGTGTTCAATAGATGGGCAAGTATTAGCAGGAAGAAAATACTGACATATTTGTCCCCATCTCCGCACAAATCTTTTTATGCAGGATTATGATAATTTATTCTACAGATGCAGGCAGTAGCTGCTTCAAAGTATCTTCCAGTCCTGTGAAATGTTTAAGCTCTGAATCTTCTGGTAACTCCATTCACAGCCATTAAGTGTCCCCAGTGTACTTTAGTAATGTGCTGGAATGGGATCATTTTTTCCCACTCTCAGAGAATGCAAACACTTGATAAATACCATATTAACAACAAATCCAAGTCACACTTTCCTCCCCAAAATTGAGGCTCCAAAGAAGGGGTCCATCTTGGAATTGATGGTGTCCTAGAACCACAGGATTTTGGAAGAGGTCTGGGAGGGAAGCCAAGCATAATAGCCAGCACTCTCTCAAGTTGGGAAGGGGCAGTAGGAAACCCTGTGCTTAGGCACAGAGGGCTTTTCCCTCCCATCTTCTTTCTCCAGAGAGAAAGAGTGAAACCAGATCTGAAGTTGGGGCCCTCCAGCTTCTCTCTCTCTCTCTGCAACTGCCTGCATTCCTGATGACACCAAGCAGCATGTAAAATAGATAAAAATCCAGGATGCCAAGCGGGCTCAAATAAAAACAGTACACCCTAAATTGGAAAATATCCCTTTTCCCAAAGTTAAACAACAAACATAGGCTGTGTTTTACAATCAATATAATATGGTAATCACTGACTGTGTGGCCAAGACAGGAAGGAAACTGGGAAACAGTTACATCTTCACTGGATTGAACTTTGTGCCTGATTTACATATCCCTGACTACTTAAGCAACTGCAAGACCAAGAATATCATTTTCCTGTATAGAAAAAGTAAGTTTTTGAACCAGTTTCCTGCAACTCTCAGCATGATCTGATCAATTTTTGCAGGACCGTAACAGAAGGAAACACACTTTGAATGTACAGGCAGTCCCCGAGTTACAAACATCTGACTTACAGACGACTCATAGTGAAGAACAGGGGTGAGACAACAGGAAGTGAGAGAAATCTATCTCTAGAAAGGGAAATTTACTCCTGGAAGAGTTATCATGGGGAAAAGATAAAGCTTTCTCACTAATCCTTGTTTCCACAACAAGCCTAATTTTTCAAAATCCAATTTTCACTGGGACAGAAAGTGAGGTGAAATCTTCTGAACAGGGGCAAGGACCGCAAAACAAACACTGTGGATGTTAAGCCTTCCTTATACTATCCAAAGCTAGCTTACTTGCTTGTGTGTGAGATAGATGGATGGATGGAATTACACTTAAAAATGTATCTGTTTTGACTTATGTACACATTCAACGTAAGAACAAACCTAGAGAAGCTATCTTGTTCGCAACCTGGGGACTGACTGTATGCCAGACAGTACATCAAGAGTATAATAAACCATTTAGAAGATAAAGCATTTCAAATACTTTCATCTCACTATACCTCAAGTCTGGGTTCCTCTGCAAGCACTGCTCCACGAAGTGGTGGAAGGCAGGTGAAAATGTACGATGGTATGGATGTGGTGCTGCTTCCCCATTAGAGGCCCTGCCACTGCTGGCTGCCATACCGTCCCCAAGTCCACTACTAGTCCCCGAGTGGGAGGGTTTCATAATCAGCTCCTCTGGAGGAATCGTGGTAGTGTCCAGGAGACAAGGGACAGTGCCATTGAGCTTCTCCAAGAGCATCTGGAGCATGAAAAAGGAAGGCACCTGCGATTAGATATGCTCACATCAATGCGCTACTGTAGTGCTACTATATCTTTTTCTGATACATTCCTTCAGTCAAAGGGAATACTGAATCAGGGAAAGGGATGAGAATTTCCTTACCTGTGTTGCAGGCATATCCTTGAAGGGGACATGGCCATTTGCCAGTTCACAAGCAGTTATTCCTACACTGTATATGTCAGATTTTGCATCATAGCCTTGGAGATTCTAAAACCAGGAAATAAAAACAGCGTTGGGTTTAAATTTTTGGAATCCTTATTTAATTGAACAATGAAAGGATATAAACACTATATCTGTTCCAGCTATCCACACCAAGACAGTATTTACAGATGCTTCTATTTCTACTTGTTAAACATTTTAACTTAGTAGAAGGTGAGGGAGGAACACATCATTTTTGTGATTTAAGGATAAATCTACACAAAAATCCTTGGGTGTTTTGGTAGAGTGAAATACTGGCTTAATATTAATTAAAAATAATTAAAGTGGGGTACAAATAATAATTAACAACAACAACAATAATAATAATAATTTGTATCCTGCTTTTTCTCTCTAAAAAGAGACTCAAAGTAGCTTACAGCAAAATCAATACAATTTAAAACATATACAACATATATATATATATATATATACACACACACACACAAATATGAAAAAATTAAATATGAATGGTATTAAAATGAACAGTTAAACTCATTTTTTTATCAAAACCCTATTCATAGCACCCCCTGACATGATCTTAAAAATATCTTTGGAGAATATAAGCCATAAGTAGTTTATTCATTCCATCCATAAAATGTGTACAAATTAAGCAGTTCACCGTACACTGGGTTGGTGAAGAGACTATAATTTATGTATTATATCAAAATACATAATTTCACCCAGTTATTCTTATGAGATTAAGAAAGATCTCACCCACCTGTTGCAAAACCTCTGGACTCAGCCATGGCAGAACCTTGATGCTGTACTTGGGGAAATCATGAACTACTTTGAGACGTTGGCCATGACTGATCATGCTTAGGTTACTGCGCAAGCCAGAAAGGTATACCTTCCCATCTGCAGAAATCAGGACATGACTGGCCTTCACACTCCTGCATATAAAGAGGATAGAGAAAAAGCTGCCACAAACCCCTACCCAAATAAGGCACTTCCATTTGATACTTAAGAATGTGACACTTTTTCTTCAAGGAAGGAATTGTGGATAAGCCCAAAAATTATCTGGCTGAGTGGCAGAGAGAATGAAAAAAAACACACTCATAGGATTTTCTTCTCCCTTCCAAGTGACTTTGCTAAAAGAGTGGAAAGTAAACCTTGGGAACTATTTGGGGTGTCTGTTTTTTGAAGATGTCTTATGGAAGCAGAGTCCCGTTTCTTCTCTCCCCCCCCCCCTTTCCCCAAATTGGGATTCTGGCAGCGGCTTCTTGAGGGGAGTTTAGCAAGCGCTAGAGATGTGACCACCCCTTTCCTTCTACCCAGCATTCACGAGGTATATGCAAATGCTGGTATTCCAAACTAAGAAAAACCTGTGGTCCCAAGTATTTTTAGTTTAGGGAAATTCAACCTGTATAACTTTATTTTAAGACATTTTATTTGGGAGATCTCTCAAGCAAGGAGTCTTAGGAACTGTAGCCCTGTCACAGATTTGGGATGGGTGACACCTGGCTTGGAAACAGTACATGTAGATTTAGGAGTCTTGGGAGACCACAAGCTGAACGTGAGTGAATAGTGTAAAGTGGCAGCTAAAAAAACCAGTGTGATTCTGGGCTGCATCAATAGGGGTATAGTGTCGAGATCGAAGGAAGTCATAGTCCCATTCTATTTTGCTTTGATCAGACCTTGCCTAGAATACTGTGTCCAGTTCTGAGCACCACAAATCAAGGATACTGACCAATGTGATCAAAGGAAATAATAATAATAATAATAATAATAATAATCTTTATTTCTAGACCACCCCCTCTCCCCAGAGGGACTCAGGGTGGTTAACATACATATAAATGGCAAACATTCAATGCCAAAACTACTTCACTAATATCAAAAGTATAAAATAACAATAACACTCATTATAATAGAAATTCCACATTAGAAAAAATAAATTTAAACATGACACTCAGTAAAAACATCATTGCACAGAGTGAGCGTATACCTGGACCGATTTAAATAACCAAGTTGCCGAAAATGTTCAGTATTTGTTCTAGTTTCACTGTCTTAGACAATAGCTACTATGGTTATGTTAATCCTCCTCTCCGTACGCTAAGGTGCATAGATGTGTCTTTAACAGTTTTTTAAAGTAGAGGAGGATAGGGGCCCGGAGGAACAGTTTAAGGAGCTGCGTATGTTTAGCTTGGAGAAAAGAAGGCTGGGAGGGGAAATGATTACTATGTTTAATTATTTTAAAGACTGTCTCATTGAGGAAGAGTCAAGTATGCTTTCTGCTGCTTTGGAGGCTAGGATCAATGGATTCAAATTGCAGAAAAAAAGATTCCATGTAAACACAATGAAGAACTTCCTGACTGTAAGAGCTGTTTGGCAATGGAATATGCTCCTTATAGGGTGATGGATGCAGATTTTCTTCTCTGGATTTTTTTTTTAAAGCAGGGGCTGGATGGTTATCTGTTGGGAGTGCTTTGGTTGTTTTCTTGCAAGGCAGAACTGGATTGTGGTCTCGGAAGCCATAAGTCTGCAAGTCCTGGTCAGTGATGATAGCATGATTTGGGGGTCTCTTATTCATAGGGTCAGCATAACTCAAAATCGACCTGACAGCATCTAAAAACAGCTATTCTCACTACAATCACAACTTCCTGATATTCTGTAGGAAATTAAGATAGTGAAAATTAAGACCATTTAAATTTGTTCTGTATTGCTTTCAACGACTTTCAACAGCAATAGCTCTCCTTACCTGTGAACATATCCCATATGATGAATGTAATCAAGAGCCTTCAACACACCTTGGAGAATATAAGCCATAGCTAGTTCACTCATTCCATCCATAAAATGTGTACAAATTAAATCTTTAGCAGAACCTACAAAGTGAAAGATTACAAATACAAAATATTTTCAAGATCCAGAAAAGATCTTGTTTGCTGTATTATTTAGAGCTGTATTATTTGTACAAGGATATATGCAAAGTCATATCATATTCAATTCTAAGATTATCTTTGTATCTTAGTTTCTTCATATTCAAGCATGACATTTTGTTCTGCTTGTCTTATCTACAAACAATAGCTTCTAAAGAAACAGTTGTTTTATAAGATTAGAAAATAATAAATTCTTTTAATTAAAATTAACCATTCCTAAAGAAATTAATCAGTTTAATTTGTGCATAAATGAAATATCTGTGTACAATACCTTATACCACTACCTTAATCACAATCAATAGGCTTTTATTTCACAACAATACAGTATATTTAAGATGGGAGTGTTAATGTGAAGCACATAAATATGGCATCTGACATGCAAGATACAACTTATCCGCATTAAAAAAAAATGCACAATTTCTATCACATTTTTTCTGGTACTCCCTGACACCAGCAGTGCCTGAATATTGCTTCACGTTGAAGGTGATACAACCTAAGCAGATCCTGCTTCATAGTAGGAGGGTAATTCATATTATACCTACCATAAGCCATGAAAGATGTAATAACCCACAGTTCGTTGTCAGCTATGAAGGCTGCTTTATATGGCACAAGGTTGGGGTGACTGAAGAATTTTGAGACATGAAGCTCTCCCTGAAACGAAAAGAATTATGCATTTTAATAAATTGCTTAATTATTAGAGGGCATCCAAAGTACACATGAACACATATTCCCTGTAGTTCTGCTAGGGAAAACATGTTGTACCTTCAGCAAATAGGTATGGAACTTACAGGGCCCATTTCCACAAGGCCATAATTAAAAGCACTGAGGCCATAATCTATGTACAATTTCCAAGTGAATCCAGTGGAACTCTAATTCTGAGTAAGCATTTATCAGATAATGTGATAAGAAATTTATTTCAGCAGTAGATTTAAAATGCATTGGTCTGGTGTGACTGATTCCCAGCTCTGCCCAAAGAACAGTAACCCCTGTCAAGTGGTATTCTGTCTGAATCAGTATCGCTGATGTCCCCCTGAATTGGAATTGGATCCTATTCCATTGCTTCCCATCTCCTCTTCCTCCATGAAATGAGTAGAAAGGCTTTGGTTTCTGGTTTTTTTCTGCAAAGTAGTTGGGCCTTTGTTTCTTATCTTTGTGCTCTGAACAACTTTGATCAGCTTTATTTCTTCTACCAGTATTTTTTTAAAAACCCTTTGTACTAAAAGCAAACTGATAGGTTGGCTCTAGACCTTTGGTCGGCTTCCCAGGCTTTAAGCAGAGGGATATTCTGCCTATGGCTACTGCAGTAACCAATCTTGTGGAAAAACTACTCTATTGTTGCTGAGCAATCTACAGTGATATGCTTGCTGAACAACTGCAGTGATATGCAGTGAATAAGTCATGCACTGATATCCTCAACATTTCTCAAACCCATAGGACAGCTACTCTTGCAAGAACTGCTGTTGTCAAATTTGTAAGTCAGTATGGGGAGGCAAGAAAAATTCAATTAGCTAGCAAGGCAAGAGAAACTGATGACAAGATGATGATGAGATATTTGGAAGGAGGGTCAACATTTCTAACAGAAGTCCTGCCTTGATCAGTTGGCATGAGAAAGTAATCCACAAGTCAGCTGACTGCTTGTGGAAACATCCAGAGAATGATCAATTCTGTGATTCTCCAGAAAATGATCAGTTCTGTGACAGTGGGTCAAAAAAACAGAAGGGTGGTCTTTTCCTTAATTCCAGAATTATGTGGTCTTAACAAGAGAATGGCCGAAGGGAGGTCTGTAATACTAATTCAAGCCCCACCAAGATAAAACATGTTCCAGAATAGACAAACCAAACTAATTTGTACCTGCAAAAATCCCACCATCTCATTGGTGCAGGTCTCTAAGTTGATCCTCCGGACAGTGACCAACTCTCCTGTTGGTTTATACCGTGCCAGATTCACAGTCATTAGCTCCTCAAAGCCCTTCCCTGAAAAGATAGAGAAAGGGTCACCATCCCAACCATTTTATTTATTTATTTATTTACAGCATGTATATTCCGCCCTTCTCATCCCGAAGGGGACTCAGGGCGGATCACATTACACATATAGGCAAACATTCAATGCCTTTCAATATAGAACAAAGACAAACAAACATAGGCTCCGAGCAGCCTCGAACTCATGACCTCCTGGTCAGAGTGATTCATTGCAGTTAATTGCAGCTGGCCTGCTCTCCCGCCTGCGCAGCGCCACAGCCCGGAGCCTATTTTTAGTTCAATCTCACTGAAATGAAGGACAAGCTGTCTCAGAACTATTTTTACTGCTTTAAATAGCTATTATAAGAAAAAAAATTTAAAAAGTAAAATGTTTATAATTTTACTATCTTTGTTCCTCACACTTCTTCTTCCATTAAGTAAAATGTGCATAAAACCCTTAATCTCAATGCCATTAAAAAAAACTAACAGCCTATCAACAAAAGACAGCATTAATCAATTCAGAAAGCAAGGTAGTTAAGAAAACCCAGGATATCAGTACTTTACAAAGAAACAACCAAAATATTCCTCCATCCCATAAAAAAACATTACCTATTGTAGTCAATTGCTCATAACAGTTACTATCAGGCAGATAACTGCTCATGTTGTCCCTTTTTGGGGAAGATGCTATTGATTCTGAGCTTGCTTCATTGGTCTGGAAAAAAAAGGAAAACAAATGACATCCAGAAGGCTACTAGGAATAAGAAAGAGAGGCTTTTTATGTATTTTAAATTGCAGGATGTATCTACATAAACTTTCAGAAAAATAATTTCACTGACATGAGTTTTTACTCAAATATCATATATGGAAAGCTATCAAACAGCTGCCAAATGCTTTATTAGGCCTGTTCTTCTCATTTAATCTCTTCCCAGAAACAATTGTTACTAAGGTGGTAATCCAACATGCACTTACCAAAAATAAGTTCCACTGATTTTAGTTGTTTTTACTGAGTGGATTCACCAAGCTCTCATTCCAGTTTGTATCTAGATTATTTGGCTGCATTTGGACATAATGATAAACCAGGGAAGCACTGTTTATACTTACTAATCAATTGAGTATAAGCAATATGCAGATGCATTTACCCAAAAGTCATCTGAAATCAGCAGCAGTTTGGACTCTGCCCTGACTGTTCCTCAATATATGGGAAGAATTTAGGACTTGTTTCTATGGTTCCTTGCGAAGCCAGACAAACAAACCATAGAAACAAGCCCTGCCAAGTGCAACTGACACAGTTCAGCTGCTCCTGCTCAAGTGGAACTGAATATGCAACATGTATCAGCCACAGTCCCTGCAATTTTCTTATTGTTTTACATGAATAGGGTTGTATTTTACTCCTAGAACATTTTGTCAGTAATTTTTGTAATACTGAAAATTCAACAAATGTTGACATTTCAAATACCAAATTTCTATATGCTATGCAAACTTGAAATCTAGGTTTTGCCAGAACTTGGAAAAGTTATCATTTTAATCTATAGATCCCAGAAATGGTTGCTTTGCCAGTTGGGGTTATAGGAAAATTTACTTGAACAAGTCCCACATTTCTGAGTATCTTCCAAAGAGATAGGATAACCCTCAATATTTCAGATTCAGTATTTACCTAAGGTGATCTTAGGAAACAGAACAAGGAAAGAAATCTACCTCCAACAGACAGCTGTGGATTTGATGACGCAGGAGTTGTTATATTCTTAATATTAATATTAATCTCCCAAATGTGCAATGCTCACTACACTTCCTTTGAAAGCTTTATGAACAGAATGCTTCCCACCCTTTTTTCTTTGTTGTTTTTGTTTTGCCTACAAAGCACATTGCACACTGAATGGGCCTTACAAATGAATGCCAGTGAGTATGTGTGTATATTTAAAAACATGTAACTCAAATACTAGAAAAGAAAAATAAGCAGAAAATATTATTTGAGACAAAGGCAGCCATCTGTTTACTCCAAAATAAGTCCTTTAAATGGGCTTACTTTCAGGTAAACATGGATGCAACTGCAGCCTGAAACTCTTTGGAAAAATAGGTAGTTGTACATTAAAACAAACACTCTAAAGGTTCACACTGCAAAAAAACCACAGATCTGTTATTTTGACATATAAGCACATTTTGTTCTGAGAAAGTTAACAAACCCAACCTTCCAAAACAGCATTAGTTATTTTCCACAACTCCAAGCAGAAATAACTGCTTGGAAAATTCTATCCATGCAAAACTGTACTAAAGTCTTGATATTTTTTAAAAACGTAAAACGCTCAAATTAAAATGCTTCTTGTGAAGTACAGCACAGAAATAGCCCCTCCAAGAAAAACAAATACAGCTGCTGCCAAGGGTTTCAACACAGGATCTCTTTTGGTGTAAATGGCAAAAATTTAGAAAACAGCAAAAAAGCCCATATTTCTTATTCCAAACATACCGTTTTATAAAATATACTAGCCTCAGAATAGCTGGCTCTTTTGAAACATGTTTAATAACGTTTGCATGGAAAAATAATTAGATTGTGCTGTTAGCAATGCAATGGAAAAAGAGAGCCTGAGTTGGAAAAGAATCTCTGTAAAATTAGCAACCCATGATTGATCTAACTACTCCAGCCTCATTCCACAAATTCTCCCTTTTCTTTCCTACCCAGAGCCCCCTTTCCCCCTAGACTTCATACGACGAATTCCAACAGCTCCACTTGCTCTGGCTCCAAGCCTTCTTAGTGCTTCATGTGCTCAAAATCTCCTTTTCATTCCATTTTGTTTGCTTTAGCTACAATGGCTGTCTGCTTTCTTCCTATTTAACTGCTAAACCTGCCAAACATTTCTGTTGTTTCTTTTTTTCCCTGTCAAGAGTATAGAACATCTTTTATTGCTAGGCCTTTTGAAATGCATTGCCCCATCCTTCCTTCCTTTGCCTCAGCTTCTTATGAATTTTTCCCTTTCCCCTCAAACTTGGGTTTCCTCTTAACAATGATTCTTTCTCTCATTTCACTCCCTAATCTGCTTCCTTTTTTCAGCTGTCCCAGGCTGTTGACAAGGTTGTAACTGACAGTGTTTATGCCTTTTAAAAACAGAATATTTATGACTATTCTATAGTAACACAGTATCTCAACTATTGGCACAGTGAATGTTGCTAAAAGTTTCAAAAGTATGTCTCCTCCAAGATAAATCTCATTTAGTTCAATATGGCTTTCTTCAAGGAAAATGACTACAGATTCAGGAATGGATTTACTACTGAATAGGCATACACGGGCCTATGCTGTTTGTTATTACATACATTGATGGAATAACAATGCTCCTAGGTCTCAATAGTTTGACCAGGCATCTATATCTTTCAGCTCTAGTCAAAACTATGATAAAATAGTTTCAAGTTAAATCTGGCATGTCATTCCTGCCTGAGATTTAATTTTTTGTCTAAGAAAATGTAAGAATATTTCTCTCTTACTGTGTTGATTTTAAATTCCCCCTCTTAAATAGATATTATGCCCATTAAAATATTAAAAGAGATAAATAGAAAGGTCATAGAATTTTTTATACTAGGACTGGGAAGAGCAATTTGAAAATCCAAGATTTATGGCTAAAACAAATCCATGTGCCACACACCAAAACCTTATTTCCAGGGTGAAACCTTGTTCCCACATATGTAAAGCGGAAAACATTTGATGTATAAATAAGATAAAATGGAAAAGAAGTCAGGATGTTCACAAGGAATAGAACAAATTCTCATGCAATAGGCCACAGCACCACAGCCTATAAAAATCACTTACTTTTCTCCGAGAGTCACCCAGAGGCTGCTCTGGAGTAAAAAAATCAATCATTCAACCGTGTTTTCTTATTAAACATGTACCAATTACGAATAAAATTAAAATAAGATTATTAACAAGTGATATTTACTTGAAAATAATATCCAGTCCTATGCTGCAGCCATATATGCAGCTGGACAAAAGTCATATTTTTTTTCAAATCTTTAGAGGGTATACTTGGCTTTATCTGGCTAGGCTACAGAGCTGAGAATCTTGGCAAAATTCAAATTACATTCACCTTTTCACAGGAAGCATACCAACTCTTGAGAATATCCAGTCTAAATCACTTTGAGCAGAAATATGGTTTGAGACCTCTACATGTGGTCTTCAAACACCAACAAATACCCCATAATCACAGGCCAGCAGGAGGGAAGGTAGAAAGCAGCAAAGATGGAAACATAAGGAAATTCTATGACAATTTTACTAGTTTTGTGCTTGCAAGCTTTTTTGAATCTGTATTTTATAGCTACAATTTTTTATATTGCTACAGGATTTTAGAGAAACTTACCGAAGCAGTCATAAAAACACTGGGAGAAAAGTAATAATATATAATCACAAACTTGAAACAGTATACTAAGTTCTAGCTCAAGTCAGCACAAGCTTAGCATTAAGGGCAATTGATCTGGTTGTCTTCACTCTTTCCATGTATACGAGACAAGAAGAAAGAAATATGCAGAAAAGAGAAAACAGAGCTTAAAATACACAAAAGTGTCAAAATGATATAGGAGATAAGTGTGCTACACTTAAAACTCAGAGATACGGGATAGACTCACCAACAATTGACCCTTAATTAATTCACTAAAGTCGCTTTCTGTGATGGCAATGAAATTTGAATCCAAGCAGAAGCTTAGAGGCTTTTAAGAGATATGTCTGAAGGACAGTAAAGGTTGTTTCATATGGGTTTCTGAAGATTTCTTTTAACCGAAGAACTTGGAGTAGGCTAGATTTAGAATATCTGGTGGAACTGATCTACTACATTTCTACAGTTTTAAGACACATTGATAGTAAGATACATAGTCATTTCAGTACCACCAACAGAAAGAGAAAGACCCTGTGATTCTAAGATACACCCTTTTATTAGAGATGTTTATATGGGGAAATGTTTATCAGTGTGTCTTAAAATCGAGGACATACATATTCTTACTTGTTGATTTGGGATATTTATTATATAATAATGCATGTTCTAAGAGTCAACTTATATCATAAATAGGAATTGTACTGATGTTAAATTATTTGAATATTTTCCTATTAATTTTTAATTTTCCAGAATCCTATTTTAAATTAATCGGCTTATTATGTATTATTTAAAGTTTACTTATGTAGAATGATCAGATTAATCATTCCTATATAAATTAATATATTTATTGTTGTAGAAATGAAATCTTGATTTCATGTGCCCATGTGAATAGATTTTTTCCTATCTTTAAAAAATTATCAAAACATTTATTTTAAATACAAAAATACAAAACTCAGTAAAAGTGAAGGCAGGGAGGAAAGGAGAAGGGAGGATGATGTAGGAGAGGCATTGACAATATTGATTTTCAGGATTATAATACTAACAACTCTTTTTATATTACCTCTGGTTCAGAAAAACAATTATGTATGTAGATCTTGAAATGTCCTGATATAAACCGTTTCTATTTGTCAGTGAAAATAAGTATGTTAAACCCCACCCCCACACACAAACATAGTAAATCTTTAACTACTTATACTAGCAAATTATCTTTCACAAAAAGAGAGAGAAAAGTATATAAATTAAAGCTTTTACTGTCAAAGCCTAAATTATTGAGATTAAGTGCTGCAGCATGAGGGTAAGGAGAGAAACAACAGCAAACCTAAATGTTTTGAGCACCTGGGTATGTGCATTTCAGATTTAGATTTTATTATAGATAATTTTGCTGAAGGAAATTTTAAACAAATATAGTGACTAAGAATGTGTTAGATTCAGCAATTGAACTCCCAAAGGAAAACACAATAATGCATAATACAATCACACAACAGCTTAGAAAGAAATGATTATAATGATATGGAAAAGCAAACAGCCACAAATGTTTGTGACCATCTCCTTAGCACAGCATAACATTCTTAGTTCAAAAAAACCTGTGCCACCTCCTCTACTGTAGACGTTCGTTCCCATGCTTTCATCACTAACATTTAAGAATCACAGTTTGGGGGCAAAATCCAACAGAAATGCTCTTTTTGCCAGAGAACAATGCTTCTGGAAGGGGCTTTTAGGTTTTAGAAGAGATTCTGTAACTGTAAAAACTAATGCACAGATGATAAATGCTTTTTGTTTTAAATTTCTGTGGAATGCTAATCATTCTTGCAAAAACTCAAAAGCAGACTAATTAAATTTCTATGGTTAGACCTATACTAAAAAGTTTGTGGACTGCAATCTTTGCATTTTTCACCTTCACCAAACTGAAAAATATAAAATATGGAGTCAGAGTAAAGTATATTTCTAATCTAGTTTAAACTCTTACCTCCAAATAGTTCCAATTCCCTCAAGCCCTCAAAAATGAACTTCTCGGACATCCATCTCTAGAAAAGAAAAACACAAAATTCTGTGACATTAATATTATTTATCCATGTATATACTATATAGATTATTATAATAAATCTAGAGATGTTACAAATTATATCCATCAAAGCAAAACCCTCTGTATTCTTCCTAATATTAGCTAATGTCTGGTATCACCTATTATAATACCTGAAGAGCCTTAGGCTTTTAACCCATTTGTGTAAGAGCTATTTGTGCTCTGAACATAAAGTTTATATTGGGTTAAAATAAAGCAGTCAGGAATGTGGTATAAACAGTATCTGATTATACTGAGAGCTGACATTCTGGGATAAACGAAATGTACGCATTTCCAAAATAAACACAGAAAGAACAAGAACAAAATCTAGAACTTTATGTTCTTTTTCATGAGTCTGAATGTATCTTACGTTTAGCTGTATTGGCAATACAATTTTATGTTAACTTGGAAGAACCTTATCTGCAACTATTAAAACAAAACAAAATGAAACAACACGTCTGCAGCAGAAATGGCAATAAACAGATCTAGAGACGCAAGGTGAAAATTCCCCTCTTTCAGAAATGTATGATTTCATATATTTGTTATTAAAACTTTCTAAAATGAAGGACAAGCTATACAACTGAAAACACTTTAATTGTTGTAGCTCAATGTCAGGGAATCATGGGATTTGTAGTTTGGTGAAGCACCAATACTATTTGACAGAGAAGGCTAAAGACCTTGTGATCTACAATTCCCATGATTCCATTACATTGAACTATAACAGTGTTTAAACCTACAGCATTTCTCCAGGCATGATAGAATATCAAAAGTTTTTGATGTCTTCATCTAATTCAAATAAACTAAATAATACTCCAATAAAAATAATTTCAACTAAAGCTCTAAATTCATGAAAAGAAAAATTTTACTGCATAGTAAGTTTACCACTGTTAAAATGTATGTCCAACATATAAGCTAAATTACTTTTCAATAATCTTAGTGCAGTGGAAAATGTGATTAGAAATAGTATTTATATTTATTCAACTTTTTATTATATTCTGTCCCGCATCAAAGATCTCACAACAAGCATGAAAATAAGCTACACAATTTAAAGCAATACAATAATGAAATTAACTAATATCTAAAAACCTATTTTAAAATAATCCCAATTTTAGAAATTTCTGAAAACCCACATAACTGGATTGAAAACTTTGTAAACTATCACTAATAGTACCACGTTATCAAGATTTTAAAAAGATTAGATAGCTTTTAACAGGTTTTAAGCGTTTGAACACTCAAATGCCGTAAGTCAAGGAGTCAGAGAGAACTGGACTTCAATATGGAAAACATGACCTCTAGTCTCATTTTGCAGTGAAAATTTAAGCAAATTTCCATTGCCTTCTGTTAAAATGGGAGGAAGAATGACATAGAGTGGGAGTAAAAAAATAAACCATGCCAGAAATGAACCTAGTGTTTCCCTATACTCCCCTGTTCTTCCTCTTTTCCTTCACAGTGCTGTTGTGGAACCAGACATTTTGCTTTCTGATTATTTGTAATTTAGGATGCCATCCAAATTCTACATTATGAATATTTTAACTATAATCAGTTCATACAAGAGAACTTCCTAATGAAGTTGGCTCATTTCAACAAACAATAATTAATTTTTGTTAGGTTCAGGCATAATAAAAGGCTGTCATTAATCAAAAACAGAAGTCAAATTTGCTGAACAGCTCACTGTAAGCACATAAACTAATATAAGCTCATAACAATAAACTGTTGTTTTTTGTGACATCCAGAAAAAGTCAATGAACACCCTAAAGCATTTTTTCATAATATATGAAGCCATCCAAATGAGAAAATTACTCTAGTATATAATTATTTTCAGAGTCATCAAAAAAGTCTTTAAATATAGGACTCCAGACATAGTGCTATGGTCTTCCATTTTGTACCACCATAACATTTTTGATACTTTCTGAAAACAAAATGCATAAGTCAACACAGCCCTATTTCATACATCAACCACATGCTTGAAATGGAAAGGGCATGCAGAAAATGCTTGTTAAGTCTTGAAAGTCTTGACACTCACCCTAATTCGTTCTGGTTTACTTACGAGGAAAGACATGGAATCTAGACTGGGTAATACTACTCCACAGGCACGTAATTTTAAAGAAGCCCTGACAAAAAAAGAAAGAAAAGAACAAGAAACGGTTTAGGAGCTGATAAAGTTAACATTTTCTACTCTATATCTTGCCAACAGCAAGGCCACTGTGTTTGGCAAGGTAAATCACCTGGTATAAAACAAACCAGGCTGATCATACTCAGAGTAAATCTGGGATAGTACAACATTTTGCAATAGACCAACTACTGGCATTGATGTCTGGCCAGCAGGGTTAAATGTACTATTTCCTTGATCACAAAGATCACTAGGTAGTCTTTAAGAAAATCAAAGCAATAGACTTTCTGTAGTTTGCATTGTCACCTCCATGGGAGAAGAAGTATGCATCTGCACATTCTCCCGAACTCCATGCTTTGAGATCCCAGTATACAGGTAGTGCCCCAAGTTACAAATACCCTACTTAAAAACAACTCAGTTAAGAACGGGGGTGAGAAAACAGTAAGTGAGAGAAATCTACCCCTATGAAGAGCAACTCACTCTTGAAAGAGTTTTCAAAAGGAAAAGGTGTCTCCACTGAAGCTTTATCACCAATCCTAGTTTTCAGAACAAGCTATTTTTTTCAAAATTCAATTACCAGTATCAAAACAGGGACATAGACAGCAAAACAAACACCGCAAGGGTGTTGGAAAGGAGATTATGCTATCTTATTTCAAGAGACATTTCAAGAAGGGTGTATCTGACACTCACGCCTCGTCAAGTATATGCTGCTATTTCTGCTATTAATCCCCTGTTGATACAATGCCTTCATAGCTCACATTGACAGTATGTACAAATATGGGTGAACCTGTCTCCTCCCAGGTATTTGTGTGGAGTAGTTGTAGCTACTGGGATGTATAGTTCACTTCACTTATAATCAATGAGCACTCTGAACTCCACCAAAGATGGAATTGGACCAAACGTGGCACACAGAGCCCCCATGACCAACTGAAAATACTGGAGGTATTTGGGGAAAATTCACCTTGATTTGAGGGAGTTGTAGTTCACCTACATCCAGAGAGCACTGTGAACCCAAACACCGATGGATCTGGACCAAACTTGGCACACATACCTGATACACCGAAATTTGGTTACTGGAGGGGTTTGGGGGGAAACTGACCTTCCTTTCTGGGAGTTGTAGTTCACCCATAACCAGAGAAATTGTGACCTCCACCGATGATGGACCTGGACCAAATTTGGCACACAGAACCCTCATGACTAACTTGACCTATTGGAGGGGTTTGAGGGGACTGCCTCACTATAGTGGGAGTTGTAGTTTACCCTACAGCCAGAGAGCACACTGAATCCCACCGATGATGCATCCAGAGCAAACATGCCCAGCATAACAAACTTTAAGTACTGGTGGAGTTTCTCGGGGTTAACCTGGCATGATGTCAGTTCTAGTTCAACCACAACCTGGTGCATTTTGTACAACTAAACATTGACTTTTTCAAATAACCCAGACAATGCAAGGTACCCAAGATAGTCTATCTATACACATAATAAAAATGAAAAATGTATATTTGTCTATGTGGTGGAGGTATCCACTTACATACTGCCTCCACAAACAGCTATAGTTCCCACTGAGCAGGAGACACCAATGGCCCTCCCTACACTGACATGCATGTTATAGTGAGTGCCATGAACATATAGCCCAAGCCCTGCCAGTGTCCTCCACAAACACCATTCTGTCCCCCACCCAAGCCCTGTCAGTGTCCTCCACAAACACCATTCTGTCCCCCACTGGGGACAATTTCATCTTAAATGTTCTGTTTTTCCTCCAGAATGGACATCCCAGCTTTCCTTAATTTGCATGACTCAGCCCACTGCCTCGACCTTAACCCTTTCCTACTCTCTCCTATGGCACACAGTTAACAGAGGAATTGTTCAGCAACTGAACAAGAGGTTTTGGGAGAATTCACCATGATTCACAAGAGTGGTGCTTTACCTACATCCAGAGAGCACTGTTAACACAACCAGCGATGGATCTGGACCAAACTTGCCACAGATAAAGGGACTCGAAGTACCTTCATTGATACTGTGATCCCCACAGAAAAGCCCCATGACCAACTGAACGTACTGTAGGGGTTAGTGGGAATGGACTTTGATTTTGGAAGTTATAGTTCACCTGCATCCAGAAAGCACTGAACCCAGCTGAGGTCAGATCTGGACCAAACTTGGCACACAGACCCAACATGGCCAACTATGCATACAGACCTGCTTTGGGAGTGATTGACCTCGAATCTGGGAGTTGTAGTTCACCCTTATCCAAAGAGCCCTGAACCCAGCTGAGATCAGATCTGGACCAAACTTGGCATACAGACAAGACCTGCTTTGGGAGTGACTGACTTCGAATCTGGGAGTTTTAGTTCACCCTTATCCAAAGAGCCCTGAACCCAGCTGATTATGGATCTGGACCAGACTTGGCACACAGACCCAACATGGCCACTGCGAAATACTGGCAGGGTCGGGGGTGATTGCCCTGGGAATCTGGGAGTTGTAGTTCACTCTTATCCAGACAGCACTGAACTTAGCCAGCAACGGATCTGGACCAAACTTAAGTGATATTACCTAACATCCCAAAACAAACAATGCCTTCTTCTAATAACCCGGGCATCGCTAGTAGTCAATAAAAAACACTATCAGTTCAGTGTGTATTTTCTGCAGCTGTGTGGAAGGGGCCTGGGCTATATGTCTGTGTGGAAGGGCCCATAAGACTCCATCAGAGGGCGCCCCCCTCCCGGAAGAGGACAAAATGGCGGCCAAGCCAAACGCTCCCTCTCCCCCCTTAAGGGTCCCGCTCACCTCAGTCCAGAGGGCTCCTCCTTTGGGCCGGCGCTGTCCCTCGACGGCAACCCGGGGAGAGGCTGCCCGGCTGGCTGGGCCGCGCGGCTTGGGGGGACCCTCGGGGCCACCTCTTCCGCGGCCTCCTCCTCCAGTATCTCTTCCTCGCCCCACACGGGCCGCCCCCACACTCACCCGAAGCGCCCCAAGCGAGAACGCCCGCGGGGCCGGAGCGGAAGAGAAAAGACAGGCGGGCGAGCGAGCGAAGACAACAGCCCCTCAGAGACACTCCCCACAGGCTTGGCCGGCGGAGGCCAAAGAGGCAGGAAAGACAGAGCGGCAACGCAGGACGGCACTTCCGGGACTCTTGTCGCCTTCCTGCCTCCTCGCGAGCGGAAGTGACTTCGGCTATAGAGAACATGACTGAAATTTGAGCCTTGAGTGGGAGGGAGGATTTCTCAGGCGCCTTCCACACCGCTATATGGTCCAGATTTTCAAAGCAGATAACACTGGTCAACAAGTTTTGGGGAATACTTATGCTACAGTACAATATATTCTATAATACTAATACAGTAGAGTCTCGCTTATCCAACATATTTGGGCCGGCAGAATGTTGGATAAGCGAATATGTTGGATAATAAGGAGCGATTAAGGAAAAACCTATTAAACATCAAATTAGGTTATGATTTTACAAATTAAGCACCAAAACATCATGTTATACAACAAATTTAACATAAAAAGTAGTTCATTACGCATTAATGCTATGTATTTACGAATTTAGCACCAAAATATCAGGATGTATTGAAAACATTGACTACAAAAATGCATTGGATAATCCAGAACGTTGGATAAGCGAGTGTTGGATAAGTGAGACTCTACTGTAGTATATTATTCTGGCAGTGTAGTGTTTTATTTTGTAGTATACTAATATACTGGTGGCACAGTGTGTTAAAGCACTGAGCTGCCGAACTTGTGGACCAAAAGGTCCCAGGTTCAAATCCCGGAAGCAGAATGAGCGCCCGCTGTTAGCTCCAGCTCCTGCCCACCTAGCAGTTCGAAAACATGCAAATGTGAGTAGATCAATAGGTACCGCTCTGGTGGGAAGGTAAAAGCGCTCCATGCAGTCATGCCGGCCACATGGCCTTGGAGATGTCTATGGACAACTTCGGCTTAGAAATGGAGATGAGCACCAACCCCCAAAGTCGGTCACGACTGGACTTAGCATCAGGGGAAACCTTTACCTTACCTATACTAATATAGTTCACATCGAGCCCTCAGTGGTGCAGCAAGTTAAACAACTGATCTGCTGAACTTGCAGACAGAAAGGTCCCAGGTTCAAATCCCGGGAGCGGAATGAGCGCCCGCTGTTAGCCCCAGCTTCTGCCAACCTGGCAGTTCGAAAACATGCAAATGTGAGTAGATCAATAGGTACCGCTCCGACGGGAAGGTAGCGGTGCTCCATGCAGTCATGCCGGCCACATGACCTTGGAGGTGTCTACGGACAACGCCGGCTCTTTGGCTTAGAAATGGAGATGAGCACCAACCCCCAGAGTCAGACACGACTGGACTTAATGTCAGGGGAAACCTTTACCTGTACCTTAGGAAGCCTGAACTTCATGACTTCACATGGTTAACACACTGCTTAGTGTGACAAAGAAGAGCCTGATTGACTTATTTGAATAACTTAGGACCTCATCCCACTGAACAGACCATGTGTTTGGAAGAGTGGCTAATACTGGAAGAAATGAATTATTTTGCATCAAGGAACTTTTGGGAACTTTCCCCTGAAGTTTAATGTAGCAGGTACGACTGTAGGTCTGCTTCTCATTTTGGATCTCCATCTTATCTGTACCATGCAGAGATGCACAGAACTGGTAACTCTGAAGCACATGTGCATGTGGCTGGGAAAGTCCCAGGGCTGTTTTGTTGGCAATGATGTCTTTTATTCTTAAGATTTGATCATAGTTGTGATATGGGATGTGGCAAAGGTGTGGCTATTCAATCCTCTCCCCTCCTCCCTCCCCTCCTCTCCTCCCTTCCTTCCCCTCCCCTCCTCCCTTCTTTTCCTCCCCCTCCCCTCCCCTCCCCTCCCCTCCCACCCCCCTCCTCCTCCCTTTCCCTTTCCCTGGACATGAGCCTGCACTCTTCAGCTGTGCACCTGTGGAGTTCGAGTTACTTGTTCTTCTTAAAAGTAGATTTAGAAGCTCAGTAGAAATGAGTTAATATAGGATGTCACAACTTTTACTTTTCAACTAATTGAAAGGAAATTTACAAGCAGCTGATCATAGAATCATAGAATAGTCGAGTTGGAAGAGACCTCATGGGCCATCCAGTCCAACCCCCCGCTAAGAAGCAGGAAATCGCATTCAAAGCACCCCCGACATATGGCTATCCAGCCTCTGCTTAAAGAAGGGACAAAAAAAAAGAAAGCAAGTCAGCGTTCTCTATGGCTCAAAAATGATGTCACCTTAAGTCAAAAAGGGAGCAATGAATGGACAGAGACCAATCTTCCTTCTGAAATAACTTCAGGTTTTCATGGTTATGGAACATCGAAAGCCAATATGCTGGTTTCCATATCTGGGGGATTTGCTCTGAAATTGCCCTATGCCAGGAAGGATTCAGGAATTTGTGCGTTATTGTATGAATTTGCCTTAACTTATTATTTGCATACCTCATGGGGAGCAGGGAAGAATAAGAGACTGACTGTATGTTCATTTGCACCACTTAAGAGCTAAAGTTCAATAGTGTCTTTCATTTTTGGCATTTCATCACAATTATGTTATTGAATGTGTATCTAGTTGTGGGGAAGGTCTGGCTGTTAAATCCTCTTTCCATCCTCTCTCCTCCACTCCGCATACTCTTCCCTTCCCTCCCTTTCTTCCCTCTCATCCTCTCCTCCCTTTCCTCCCCTCCTTTTTCCCTCCCCTTCCCCTTTCCCTTCCCCTCCCCTTCCCTCCCCTTTCCCCTTTCCCCCTTCCCCACCCCACCCCTCCCCCATTCCCCCTCCCCCTCCTCTCCTTTTGCCTTCTCACCTCTCACACCACACACACTTCATACATATCACACACAGCATATACATCACACACATCTTACACCACACACAACTCAAAGACACTATGCACATCAGGCACACCTTTCACCCCAAACCTCTCACATGACACACACACTGCACGTATCACACACACCTCACATCCACACACTACATGCACTGAACACATCTCATATTTCCTCTTTCTCTTTTCTCCTATCTCTCATATTATTCTCTCTACCTCTGCTTTCTCTATTATCTCTCTCTTTCTCTCTTCTTTTCTTTCTCCTTTCTCTTTTTCTTCTCTCCTTCTCTTTTTCTTTCTCTTTCTTCTTCTCTTTTGTCTTCCTTCTTTGCTTTCTATATTTCTTTCTCTTCTCCCTTTCTTTCTTCATCTCCTTCCCCTCCCTCCCCCTTTTCCTTCCCCTTCCCCCTCCTCTCTTCTCCCTTTCTCTTCTCACATCTCACACCCCCCACTCACCTCATACATGTTGTGGTAATCTCTGAGTGGTTAGACTCAGTTTAACCCTCTCTGGGGGAGATTCTACAAAAAATCAGCAGAGTAGCAAAAGCAAAAGCCTTCAAATGCAACAGTTACTTACACGGGGTGAGCAAAGAAAAGCCTTTCAACTTAGGATGGCAATGGAGTGCAGAATCTCAGTAAAAGTTCAAAAAGTATTTATGCAGGTAAAAAGAATTCCATTGTAGACAGAAAGGCTTGGGAGCTGTCTAGTCTACTCTAGACTGGTTTCTAAGGAAAAATAAGAAAGGAAAAATAACAAACATCTAAATAGTTACATCTTGCCAGGAGAGATGGCGAGATGTTTCTTGTTAGCTAGAAGAACAAAGGGAGAAGACTGAACCAAAATAGTTCCAACCTCATGGTCCAGTTTATTGGGGCCATAAAAGACATTCTGACCAATGAGAAGTTAGTGTCCCTAGAGATTCACATTTCTACTAACTTCAAAGTAAGTAATGTGACGTAAACAGGATAGAGTGAAACACAGTAAAGCCTATCTAGGCATGCTTTGGAAACAGGGAAAGGATTCCCTCAATCTAACTCTATCATCTATCTGACTACATTTAGACTTGAATAGTCCAAGGTGATTCCCAACAATACACATCACACAGAGCACATACACCACACACATATTACACTACACAGAACTCAAAGACACACCTTTCACCACAAATCTCTCACATGGCACACACACTGCATGCATCACACACACCTCACACCCACACACTACACACACAGAACACATCTCACATCTGATATCTCCTCTTTCTCTGTTCTCCTATCTCTCATATTTTTCTCTCTAGCTGTGCTTTTTCTATTATCTCTTTCTCTCTTCTTTCTCCTTTCTCTTTTTTTTCACTCTGTCTCTTTTGTCCTTTTCCTTTTCTTTCTCTTTCTTCTTCTCTTTTGTCCTTCTTTTCTTTCTCTTTCTCTTTCTTCTCTTTTATCCTTCTTCTTTGCTTTCTTTTCTCCCCTTTTTTCTTCTCTTCCCCCTCCCTCCCCTCTCCCCCTTTCCCCCTCCCCTCCCCTCCCCCTTCCCTCATTCTCCCTTCCTCTTCCCTTAACCATACCCATGTTCTGCCAGAAGTTATGTGGGGTCCCTTTGAGTCAAAAAGGGAGCAACTAATGCAGAGACCTTCTTCCCAAAATACCATCTGATTTCTGTGGTCACTAGTAGGTGAAAGGTAACTAATATGCTTCTGTTAGACTGGTTTAATTCTCTGGGGGATTTGCTCTGAAATCGCCCTGTGCCAGGAAGGATGCAGGGGTTCATGTGTCAATGTATAGATTTGCCTTGACTAGTTTGCTGCCTACCTCATGGGGAGGGGGCAATAATGAGGCGTGTCAATTCCGTGATTTAGTTTTGCCTTGTGTTCTTATGTGCACTGATGCATCTTTATTGGAAATATGTTTTACGTGAATAAAGTATGGAATATGCTCACGAAGACTATTTATTTCACCAAAAAACATTATTCAAACTAATAGTATGGTACCAAAATGGATTTATTTGTAAACCAGAGCCAAAAAACCAATGGCTTCATTTCCCCAGGAATATGGAGCTTACAGCAGATAGTGTTTTCTGCTATGGAAAGAACAGTAGGGGCCTCCTCTTTACACTGATCGGAGCATGTGGAAGCACTAAGATGTATTGGCCATTTTTCTATATTATCTACATAGTTAGGTATACTCATTAAATTCGCCTTCTCTGGTGAACATGACTCACCTCCGCTCAGATCATTGGAAAAATGGATTTCAAATGGCTCAAGCCTGGGAGTTGCAGTCATCACTCATCATCCACAGTCCAAGTGGTCTTGAAAGGGCTTCTTCACTGATACATCCAGTGCCTGCAAGATAGAGGTTCAGCCAATAGACATGACTAGCTGTTCTATCTTGTTCTACTGTCCAAAACTAGCAAGCAGATGATTCATTTGTGCACTCAGTTTCAATCAAATCCTCCATGAGTTCTAAGTCCATCCAGCCCTTACCTCCACTCATATATGGATCCCACAGGGAAATTGGACTCCCTTAGGCATTGTTTTCCTCTTTAAAATGATTTCAGGTGGTAACTTCCTTCCATCAGCTGTAATGACAAGCGTTATGGTGCAAATCTAATGTTAGCACTCACATTAAAACTGTTGCTGAAACTACACTGTAGAATTAATACAATTTGACACCACCTTAACAGCAATGGCTCAATGCTATGGCATTCTGAGATGTGTGGTTTTGTGAGATATTTACCCTTCTCTGTGAGAGTTCTGGTGTCACAACAAACTACAAATTCTAGGATTTCATAAGATGTAGCTATTGCAATTAAACTGGTATCAAACTGCTATGATTATGCAGTGTGAATGGTTTCTGTGACTGGATCTACATTACTGTCTAATCCAGTTTCAGAATCCAATCCTTTTGGAGGAATTTGGAGTCATATGGTGCAGAATACCTGTTCAAAACCTAGGATGCTGCACCAGTTTGTGTTTGCCTAAGAATGCTGGGAGGGCATGATTCTGCCCCTCCTCTCTCTCTTAAACCTCTTTCCAAGGGCCTGTCCAGACAGTACCTTTATCCCAGGAGCTCCCACAGCAATCAGGAGGGTGGCCAGACACCGTTCCCTGTAAACCCGGAAGCAGTCACTACAAAAGACAAAAAAGCAAGATCTCCAGGTGTGGGAACATTGTGGTTTTTAGCCAAATATCTGAATCTTCGTATGTCTGTGCAATTGGAAATCTCAGAATTTTTAATTTGGGTTTGTTCCCAGGTTTTAGATGTTTGTTCCTGATGGGTCGATTCCTAGAAAGGAGGTGACACTTGAATAGATGGCAAAAACTTTGTCCTGGGAAGAGGACCTTCGTCCTTCACCTGTTTAATGAAGTTTGTGGCAAAAAAATGAAGTTCCTGGGGTGCAACAAGTACTTTCACATTAGGTAATAAACAATGAAACAGGAACAGACACTTTCAAATCAGGAACAGAATGTCATCATTACTGTAATTAATCAGACCTTGGTGTATGGCCATCTGTGCAGACAGTTTTCGTGGTGTGCTTGTGCCAGGGAACAACAGGATGATGTTGCCGGGTTATACATGTCAGTTCCTCATTGGGTGTATGCTGACAACATGGGTACAGTTTAGTAAATGCCAAAAACTTACCACTGGCTGTTGGGGCATGGATGTGCTGGAGAGGAATGCCACATTAGCACCGCTGCCGCCCTTTTTTCTTGCGCACAAGCAAGAAGCCTGACCTTTTGCTGCAAATAGTATTTGCCTTGTTTCTTTAGTCACAAATGCTGGAAGAGGAAACCCTGTCTTCGTTTTAACCGTCGTGTCCCGAGCGGCTGTGTAAATCCGTTCAGGGAGTGCTGTGGTTTTTAATTCAGGGGGTGCTGTGCATGGGATGGGGGGGGCGCTGTAAGGAAATAGTTTTCAGAGAAAGGAAACCTCACTTATTTGCAATAGAGAGGGGCAAAGTGGGAAATAGGAGGAAGGAGAAAACGGGGGGGGGGGGGGGATTTTGTAGACCTCCAGTCTCTTTCATCATGTTTGTTGGATCTTTAGATGTTTCTAAATCTTGTTTGATTCTTCCATACCCAGTCTCTCTTCTTGGTATTAATAGTTTCCCTTTGTATTTTTCCATTAATTAAATTATCATTTTCATTTTTTCTTGTTTCAAAGAATCCTTAAATGGAGTCCAGCCTGTTTTTTTGGAGGGGGGTTGCCTTGATAATTTTTAAGTTTTTGGGTCATATTGTCTATACTTATTATGTCTAATGAGAATGCATGCCCAGTGTGGAACACATCTCTCCACGTTAAAACAGTGGATGTGGCTCTTAATAAGACATGCCGCCTCACCACAGGATGCCTACACCCTACACCACTGGAGAAACTATTGTGTTTAGCCGGTATTGCACCACCTGACATCAACTTCGAATATCAACCAGCACGCCAATGCCTTACATCAAAAAATAGCTTTCTAAGATCTACAAAGATACTCGCAGGAAGACCTCAGCAAGTGAGAGTCCAAAAGTGGCAGGCTAAAACCCGGAAACTCAATCCATGGCTAAGAGCGGATGAGAGACTCCCCCCTGAGCACACAGAAGATTGGGCAACATGGAAGGCACTGAATAGACTACCATCGGAAGCCCCTGGTGCAAATCCCACTCTCAGAGTCAGAGGAAGGCAAAGACGGCAGCCTCCCTCTTCAGGAGCCTCCCAGCATGGCCCCCATTCTTCTCTTTCTCCACAACCGTCTTCCCAGGACCCCCACCCCCAACAGACCCCCTCCCCCTCTGATGTCCCCATCCCTCCCCCTCCCTCCCTCCCTCCCCCTCCCTCCCTCTGATGTCACAATGTCTCCCCAGGCGATTGGACGGTTGCTGCCTCTGGGGCTCTTCCAGCTTCCTCTGGCCTCATTCTGCCCTCGTCCTCCGCTCATCGCTGCCCTGCCCTTAGCCTGTCCTTGCCTCCCATTGCGATTCTAGTATTTGTGTTTAGTTTTGGTTTATTGGTTTGTTGTTGTTGTATTTGTTGTAGTTGTTGTAGTTGTTGTTGTATTTGATATTTGTTCTTATTATTGGTTTGTTTGTGTATTGTTAGACTGTTAATTGTTTTTGTTATTGAGTGTGTTTTTTTGAATATATTTATTTGTAGTATTTGTTAGAGTTTAGAATCTTAATTATTTAGCTTTTTTCTCAGATATAGTATACATTTATTTTATTTTATTTTATTTATTGGTTTGTATTCTTTTTATTTTATTTATTTTATTTGCCGTATTTTCTTTTATTATTTATTATTTGGCTGTTTTTGGTTTGTTTTGTTTTTGTTTTGATTTTGTTTGTTTTTGTTTTGAGTTTTGTTTCTGTTTTTTTGGAATTGTAATGGAGGCATACGACCTGCTAAATACTGGCTGCCTGCTTCCCGAGATCCGGTTGATCTATTTGCGTCACCCCCCTGAGCCCGAGGAAGCCCCCGTCAAGTGGCCAGGGCCACCCGTCCATCCGAAGCGGCCAAGCAGGCAGAGGCGCCCCTTATGGGAACTGTCCCCACGAAAAGCCTCCCAAGCGGAAGTCCTGAGGGAGAAGGTCAAGAAGCAGCGGGAGGAGAGGCAGCTCCGAAGACCGACACGGCAGGAGCCCCCTGCCTTACAAAGCAAGCCCCACGGGCTTGGGAAGACCGGCAAGGAAGGCCAGAAGGCACAGCAGGATTCCATCAAAAAGGATCTCCGGCCAGGGTTTGTGCGCCGGATGGCCAATGTGGAAGAGACAGAAGTCAAAAGGCAACAGTCCTTTCTCCCGAAGATGCCTCTGAGCACGGAACAGTGGAGCCCGCCCAAAATCATTCCTCTGCCTCGAGCCGGTCCACGCCCTCCTCCCGCAAAAACCCTCGCACCTTCCCCTCCCACCTGGCCAGTGACCTGGATGTACCGTCTCCCACCCTTGATCTGAACGTCATAATTCGCAGACCATAATTATCTGATCGATGGGCAACCCTCAGGCAGCGAAGCATTCATCTGAGCAAAAGGAGGAAGAAGCGGCAGAAGTTAGAGAGTAACATTAAGGATCCTCAGGAAACAAAGGGTCCATCCAGCAACATAACAAGAGAAGAAAGAAAAGCCATTTGAGAAAAAGGCCCTGGAAATAGCACCAAAAAAGCCCCTGTATTGTTCCGATATTTGGATGACACCTTCACCATTTGAAGTCATATAGAAGAAAAACAGAACAGGTTCCTGCATCACATCAACAACATCCACCCAAACATCCAATTTACCTTGGAAAAAGAAAATGAAGGAAATCAACCATTTCTAGATGTCCTAGTCATCAGCAAACCAAATCAACCATTGAGCCACACGGTTTACAGAAAGACTACGCACACTGATGGATACCCAGATAAAAACTCCAACCATCACCCAGGTCAAAAAAACAAGCACAATTAAAGGATCTGCAAACCCCACCTGCTCCAATGTGAACTAAACCACCTAAACTGTGCTCTACCGGCTAGTGGGTATTCTACGACAGACATCAGGAGAGCTGCAAGAAGAAGAAAAGCCACAAGAACAAAGACAAAGATCTACCAGAAAGAAAAATATTTTTACCATAGGGAAGCTGATGAAGAAACACAACCTCCAAACAATATACAGACCCACGAAGAAAACTGAACAAATGCTACATTCAACAAAGAATAAGAAGGATCCTCTAACTACTACAGGAGTCGACCGTATACAATGCTGCTGTGGACAAGTCTACACAGGGACCTCAAACGAAGCGCTCGGACACAAATCAAAGAACACAAAAGGCATTGCAGACTAATTCAACCAGAGAAATTAGTTATAGCGGAATGCTTGATGAACCAACCTGGACACAAAATATTATTTGAGAACACACAAATACTAGACCACTCTGACAGCCTTTATGTCAGACTACACAGAGAAGCCATTGAAGTCCATGAGCAGGTGGTCATTTCAACAGGAAGCAGGAAACCGTGAAAATGAACAAAATCTGATTACCAGTATTTTAAAAAATCAGAATCAAGAACACCACTCGGAAACAGAACTCCAGACAGCCTCCAGGCAACAAAGCCCAGGCTACCTCTATGCAGATACTCTCACTGATGGACTTTACAGGTTCATGACTAGTTTTGTTTTGAAGGGATTTGGAGGGGTTTATACTTTTTCAAATAGGGCAAATGGCAAATGCAAATGGGCTTGAAATGGGCCACTGTGTATCCCAGGGGGTGGAGTATAGGGGGCACTCGCGGAAGACTATTGTTATCTCGAGGAGGCAAGCTAGGTGGGGTGCACAGTCGTCCCATTTTTCTATACCCATTGCCCCTTTAAAAGAAACCCTGAAGGAATGAAATCTCTTTTAAGGGAAAAATGTCACCCCCCCCCTTTATTATGCCTAATTAGAACGAATTGGGATGGAATCAGAGGGAGTCCAGCTGGTTGATGTAAAACGGATGTGATCCATTAGATATGGCATTTTCCCTCTCCCGAAATTGAAGTCTGGAAAAACAGAATGGGATCCCAGCCGAAAACAGGACGGATTTTTCCTGAATTGCACACTCCTGACATAAACCCATGTGAGAGCATGCACAACTCAGCCCACATTGTATGAGTAGGTTGTTGCTCTCTGACATTGTGTATGTTGTCAAAATTCAATAAATTGTTACTGTTAAAAAGGAAAAAGTGGAAAAAATAAAATTGGAAAGACAAAAAAGCCTCTTCTGAATGAGAGAATTTATTATTTTTGTTATTCGTTATCATTTCTTGCAAGGTGTCATAAAAAAGGGCTACTAGCAAATCCCATTTCAGCCTCTCTATGCACATTCAAAGAAATCTTGAACAGCTCAATTCAAACTAGTAGCCCTTACATCATCAACTAGGTACTGAAGTGTCTCCCTGTTTCGAGGTGTGCTGTAGCCTTGGCCTCAGTAATATTTCCCTTGGTCCTCAGGACGCTCACCATTGGGAGTGAAGGTGACGTGAGTGCCACTTCCTCTTCCACTGAAGCCATCTGGGGCCCCTTCCAAATGTTGGTGGCTCCATAAATCAGTATCTTAGGTTTCTGTCCTGGGATCAACTGAAATAAGTTTATGTAACCATCAAGTGAAGAGGAAGCTTTGCTTGTCCCCAGAATTTTTCTGCAAAGAGACCGGAGTCTTAGTGACCACAATTTCTCCACTTGACCCCAGGAGAGAAATTAAGCATGCCGGACAAATGTTAATTATTACCTCAAATCGAAAAAGGAAACAGCATCCTCATAAAACTTACTTTTAAGATACTCAAGATGAACCAAATCAAATATATTTGTAACATGTTGTTGATACTGTTAATTCAGCAATTCCTCCTGTTTCCCAGAAAATATTAGAAGTGTCCCTATTTTTACTATCTTTTTACTATTTTTACTATACTATCAAAGAGATAATTTATGAAGAGTCAAATATGGAAGTCTATGCAAATCATCAGGAGATAGAAGAAGGATCAATGTCTCCTCCCAGAGGAGCTTTATTCTCCTTGAAAGGCCCCAGAAACACCTGGGTTTAAAGTAGATGAAGTCTCAGGAGGGATCTTGAAAACAATTTGCCACCACAAGACTTACTCTGTGATATGTAAACTTAATATTTTCATAAAGAATGTATTTTATCACAAGATCTTCATCTCCAGTTTTCTACAGAATGGCATTTTGTATCTTTTGAATGGCAAATATAAGTTAAATGTTAGGTTATTATGTAGAAAAGTAAGGTCTGTGCAGAGTGAGTGATTTCTGGGTGATTACATTTGCCCAGGTTTTCTTCATTTGTTTTCATCCAAACATATAAATGATTCAGATTTAAATAAATTACTGTTTGATGTTTTCTAATCAAACATATAACAATCAATATTAAAGTGGCTTATGTTTTGGTTGGATTGTGTTAATCGTCCCGAGTTGGTTGTGGCAGTGTGGCAAATCTTTCATTATTTTGAGCTTGCTCTTATGCTCCTAAAGCAGTGATTCCCAACCTTTGGCCCTCCAGGTGTTTTAGACTTCAGCTCCCACATTTCTTAACAGCTGGTAAACTGTCTGGGATTTCTGGGAGTTGAAGTTCAAAACACCTGGAGGCCCTAAGGTAGGGAACCACTGTCCTAAAGCATAACACGCATCACAATGCCTAGAGTGCAGTTTGAAATGCATCAAGTGTGTATGACCTGGTGCTGACATGTAGCTGCTATTGGAGGCATAGTTGCCTACTTATCTCTCCAGGCACTCCAGTATGTAAATTCCTAGGCTGTGTTGTTGTTTCACAGAAAACACTGTGCTGGTTTTGATGGTATTGGAGAGAAAACAGACCCAGTTTCCTTATCTTTCCAGATTATCTGATTTGATAATCTGGATTATATGGCAAGTGTAGAAGGGTTCTATGTTGATGTCCCAACCTTTAGTGAGCAAGACATTACACCATGTAACGTGGTTTTTGTTCCAGAGTTAGAAATGATCAATTGTCATTTCCCAGTTGGTTCGATCACAAAAATATGGAAAAAGTTGATTCAGCTGCAAAAACTTGGTTGCGATTTCCACATCATTAAGGTTTAAAATGGCATATTTTCATTAAGGAAAATTACAAAGAAAGTGCTTAGACTGAAGGAAATATTGCTACCCTCAGCCACAAAAATAGAAGGTTCTGGAGTATATCAAGTACTTTCAATGTAAGTACTGAACAATTAAAAGGGGAATAACACTTTGAAACAAGGAATAGAACATTTTTCCAATTTTGTTACACAGAGGGTTATCAATGTAATTTTGGTTTTAAAAGATATTTTATACACCAAATAATACAGACTGAATATTGACTCTTGTATATGATCTTTGGTTTTTTTGGCCCCTTCTACATTGCTATATAAAATTCACATTATCTGCTTTGATAATCTGGATTATATGGAAGTGTAGAAGGGCCCTCAGCAAGCATCCATGCTGTTTCTCATAAATCCCTTCTACACTGTCATATAATCCATATTATCAAATTAAATAATCCATTGATTGTCTTTGAACTGGGTTATCTGAGGCTACACTGCCATATAATCCAATTCAAATCAGATACGATTTTTATGGCATCTAGAAGTATTTACATTCAAAGATTAGTAAACAAAAATAAAAAAGCAGCATGTTTATTTCTCAAAATAAACCAACTTGTAAAGACAGGAATAACACAAGATATTTATTATTTAAATAAATCCCTGAATATCCGATGACACTGATGTCATCTAGAAGTATTTACATTCAAAGATTAGAAAACAAAAATAAAAAGCAGCATGTTTATTTCTCAAAATAAACCATAAACTCTCAAAATAAATCATAACATAAACTCGGGAATAAATTATTTAAGGGGTTGTTTGAGTTCAAACAAGCCAGTTCCTCCCTTGACAACTTTCCCTACAACCAGGCAAGCGGAAGGAGATTGAAGTTCATCATGTGAGCCTAGAACAAAAGAAATTGAAACTGTTTATTCATATTTTAGGATATACAAAAGATATCTCACACTAAAGACATGCTATAAATAATTTAGACAAGGGGTAAGAAGTTTGTGGCCATCCAGATGTTGCTACTGATAACTCTGGATGTTTATAAGCAATGTTTTGGATATTGGGTGCTCCCCTCTTTTCTTGGCTCTAGGGCAGTGGTTCTCAACCTGGGGTCCCCAGATATTCTTGGCCTACAACTCCCAGAAATCCCAGCCAGTTTACCAGCTGTTAGGTTTTCTGGAAGGCCAAAAACATCTGAGGACCCCAGGTTGAGAACCACTGCTCTAGGGAAAAGGGCCTAAAACTCTTGTAAGATACACAGTATGTGGCCCAATGACCATTATTTGATTCTAAGAACTATGTACTGCATAAAGATAGTCAGTTCATATAACTGTCATTATCATGGCACTGAATGCATTCATGTTTTAAATACAGAACTCTTGCATTCTCATCCAAGATTTAAATGATACTCTCAAAACCAGATATCATCCTGAAACAAGAGATCAAAGATTTAGTCTCCATTTCTGTATTTTCAATCTAGAATGTTGGTAGTTGAAAGAATTTAACCTGCCATGTGTAGTGTACATTTCAACACAAGGTTTATATAACAATGCAAGTCAGAAGACATAAAATGCAATAAAAACCAGGTGCTATTATGAGAATAGTTACCCAGCATGGTTGCTTCCTTTAGAAACTTGTAGCTTGTCTCAAATGTCATTTGCTGCAAGGGGGATGAACTGGACTGTATCCCATGCCGATTGAGTGGTTTGTAAATACCTTCAAAACACATGTAATCAGACACCAGAGAGAGATGCCGAGGATCTACCACAATTCCTGTTAAGAAAGAACGTAGAGATTACTGAGAGATGGCTATGGTGAGAGGTAAGGTGAACTTCAGCAAAGCCTATCACCCCACATCTTCATTTAAATCTCATTAAAAAATATGAAATCCTGAGGTTACTGTATCATATGCTGGGAGGAAAAATCCAAAGCAGCCAATACCCATATACGCTACTTTATGAGCACTAAATCCCAGCAACAAAAGTGAATAGTGGTTACATCAAAGGTTGGCAACTGCCTGGGGTCGGGAGCCTGAACCGGTTCTCCTCACAACCTGTATGGGGGTCACATCTTATTAAGGTTTTTTGCTGGGAGGTAAGATCACCAAGGTATATACACCTTGTTTTCCAGAAGAATTACTATTCTGACTGTTTGCTGCACCTTATTTTCAGAAGTGGTGATTTAGGATAAGGGACAGGTTTTGGTAAAAATCGGGGATATAGGAGCAATGCATGCAGCCCACAGCTATTTAACAGGAACATTTTCAGCATTTGGGGTTGTGGAGGGGAAGTGGTGAGGCACTTCTACACTGCATATCTCTATGGCAGATGTTATCCATCTTATCTAAGAATGATGAGGCAGCTCTAAGCCCAACACTCATTTTACACAAACACTATCAAAATATGTAAAACAGGCTAAATATGAAGCATAGTAAAGGTAAAAGTTTCCCCTGACGTTAAGTCCAGTCGTGACCGACTCTGGGGGTTGGTGCTCATCTCCATTTCTAAGCCAAAGAGCCAGCGTTGTCCATAGACATCTCCAAGGTCATGTGGCCGGCATGACTGCATGGAGCGCCATTACCTTCCCGCCGGAGCGGTACCTATTGATCTACTCACATTTGCATGTTTTCGAACTGCTAGGTTGGCAGGACCTGGGGCTAACAGCGGGCGCTCATTCCGCTCCCGGGATTTGAACCTGGGACCTTTTGGTCCGCAAGTTCAACAGCTCAGCGCTTTAACACACTGCACCACCAGGGGCCCCTAATATGAAGCATATGACCTCTTATATTACAGAAGACAATACAAAGCCCAAAATACAAAAATAAGGAGTCCAAAGTTTATCCTTAAACTCTTTTCTTGCTAGGCTGCAATTCATTGACACTAGAGTGACTGCAGTTAAAAGGGGTAACTGCATGGAGATGAGACTGTGATGTTTTCCACTGTTGATCCTGTATTTCATTGTGTACCATCTTCTGTTTAGTTAAACAAAACAGAAAGCTAGGTAAGAAGGAAATTCAAGTTTTTCCCAGCAGCCCATGGTTTGCATTTTGAATTAGATCTAATGTTATTTACAACTGTCTTACCGTAAGCAGCAAAGACATCTTTAATCTCCTTCTCAAGGACTTTCAAGGCGGCTTCAATGCCATAGGTACTGGCCACTGCATGAATGTCATTACAGTAAAGCTTGTTCACGTCTATAATCTAAAATAAAATGAGTACAGAAGGTCACAGCTAGTTGATGCCCATAGCCCTCCCCGACAAATGATTTTTATGAATAGATAAAAGTATGGTGAACAGAACATTACTGAAATGCTTTTAATGTAAGCCACTTTGAGTATCCTTATGGAGAGAAAAAGCAGGTTATAAATAACAACAACACCTCCCACAGAAACCTTGATTCAGTTTTAAGAGCAGGAGTGAGGAAGCAGAATGAGAGGTGGGACATCTTAATGAATTATGATGACTACCTCAAGTCTGGAAACTGAACTTTTCATATTCCCAGTCTTAAGAGATATTTACAAGCTGCCAGTTTGAATTTATCATTTTCATTAACTTCAAGCTATATTATAGCGTGTAAGCTGTATATAGCTTTGAGAAAAAAGGAGAGATAACACTATATAACACAAGCTTTGTTCCTGGGTTATAAATGTTATTTCCTAATTGGTTCTATAATAAAAGATGGAAAAGGTTTATTAAACTGCAAAAACTTTGTTTTTGCTGGACATCCTGCACCATATTTTGCTATAGTTTTTCAACGAGTATTTCCCAGTCTCAACCAATTCAACATAGTTTGTGGCAGCCTCCAGCCTCTGGAGTATAACAACTACTTTCAAAGTAAGTACCGCACAATTAAACACTTTCAAAACAGAAATGGATTTTTTTCCAAATGTTGTTAGATAGTGTAATACATTTAGGAAGGAGTTTAAGCAAATGTTTCAATATTGTGAGTTACTGCCTCTGTTCAACTGAAATTCTTTTCTTGATGCTGTGTGCTCCCCCTTGACAGAAAGCACTAGGAAGATTAGACAATGAGAATAAAATTGTCTAATCTTGTCTAACCACCTTGAGTCCACATGGGGAGGTAGGGCAGGATACAAATAAAGTTTTATATTATATATTCTATTATAAATCTCACTTTCTAAGATACTCTGTTCAAAGACAAAAGATGTTTCACCACTCCCTTCCATCTCCAAACATGCTTACACTTTACCTTCTTTGAGCATGCAGTCAAACAAAGGTAAGACTCACTAAAAAGCAGTTATTGTAGATTTTCTTAAGAGAAATCAGTCACCACTGACCTCACAGTGGTCAAGTTTTAAGTTAAATCAAACACTTTATGACTGCCTTTAAAAGCAGCAATGGAAGTTGCAGGTTTCATCTATGTTTTTTCTCTTTGTCACTCTAATGGGAAACACAGAATCTATCATTACGTACATCAGCATAGCGGAACAACTCTGGGAGATTTATTCCTTCAGTCTGTAAAGTGAGCACCACCTCTCCATTTTTATTGCTGGTTTCATTCAGGAGACACCGAGTAATCCCCTTTGTCTCATGGATAACAATGTTATTTGCCAGAGATGTCACAAGTGAGGGAAGATCGAAATACTCCTTTATCAGAGGAAGCTTCAGTGAAATCTAGATGCAAACACAGTGGAAAGTTGTACTGTTAAAAGGAGAATCTTCAGCCCACTGGGATCAGTCACACCCAAAAAACCAAAATCCCATTCTTATGCCCCCAAACATTTTGAAGTCTTCAATGCCCGAGACACATGGAATGCAGTTCTAAATAGATTCATTGGAAAATATGCTCACTGAGCTCAGTTAGTGTAAAAATTTATAAACCGATTTCCATTTACTGCTTAGTAGTACTTTGTTATGTTTTCTAGATCTTTTTTACTGTTTTATTTGCTGCATATATGGTTTATAAATGCTATTTTAAATAATTGCAAAAGCAACATCCAATTACTACATCTGTATGCTACCTTTCGTTTATAGAACTGAAGGCAGTTTATATTATTTTCCTCCCATTCTACCCTTACAGTATGTCACGTAGAGGCTGAGGCCACTTCTACACTTTCACATAAAATCCAGATTATATGGCAGTGTACTCATATAATTCAGTTCAAAGCAGATCATGTGGATTATCTGCTTTGATAATCTGGATTATATGGCAGTTTAGAAGGAGGCCGCGAGAACCAACAACTGAAGATCAACCAGGGAATGTAACAACATCAAGGATCCTTGAGCCTAGTGAAATACTCCTAAATGCTACACCACATTGGCCCTCATATTTCACCATTTTATTTATATTATTGTATAACACCTTGAGGTCTTGGCAATAAAACGTTAAAACAGTGAATAACAAACTTTTTTTCCTCTTGTAGCCTGAGAACATCTGTATAAACATTTTCCTCCCATTTCCAGACCCTTACCTCACACCACAGTTCATTATCAGTGTCATATGTATAGCTCTCAATAGCACCGTGGCTCTCCAAAACAGCACTAATTCTTTGTTGTGCAAATTCATTTGGCTCCTTCTTTTTTTTATGGCTCTTTCTTCGAAGAGGGCAAGGAGCTGAAGGCTCATCCTGACTTTCAGGTTCGTCTGGATTCACTTCATTCTCCTCTTGTTCTAGAATGTCCTCATCCTCTGTCTCATTAGCATCGTCACTCTCATAATCAACCTGTGACAGAAAGGCTCAAATCATATATACACTAGTGTAAAAAAAAAGCAAATGGGACATTTTTGTGCTTATTAATCCATTCATCATTTTATTGGTGGCCTCCATTGTATGGTTATATATGCTTATCGCCTCCGCTGAACCCCAGTATCAATAAATATAGGACATCATAAAGCAATGTCACTGAAGAGTATCAAATTAAAAAGAAGATCTATTAAAAATGCAAAGTGCCCTTGGTATTCATAAGGGTTTGGTTCCATGACCCACCATAGATACAAAATCTGTGGATCCTCAAGTCATAGACAGACAGTGTGTGTCAAAAAGATGGTCTCAATTTGAAATCACTGTATCTTTGAAACCATGAACCACACAATGAATGAAACTCTTATCATTTGAAAGGGTGGGACATAGAGTTTCAAATGATTACCGCTTTATGCCTCTCCCAGTGCACAAACAGCTCCTAGTCTCAGTCATTCGCAATATGGCGACCACACAACATAAAGCCTAAGGTAACACATCCTCCATTTGCAGAGTTATTTTTAGATATGTTTCTGGCTCAAAATGGTTAGTAAAACTTGATAACTCATTAAAGCTATGGACAGTTGAGTCCGTATATGCAAAATCTGTGGATATGGAGGATTGACAATAAAATCATAGGGCCAGGGAAGGCAAAGTGTGCCCATCCATTTTTATATCAACAGTACTGTAGATATAATTGAGATCATTAGATACCTGTGCTTCAAGGAGTCTATCAATCAGGCCCATAATATCTCCAGAGTCTGAAACTGTATCTTTACCATATATAGTAAATCATATAACCATTCCAATGTGAGCCAGTTCCCCATCCTACCAAAATGTTATATGATTGTGCTCTTAATTTGATTACTCGTGCAAGGCTACTAATGTGACTTTCTTAAAAATCCTCAGCTTTGCATAAAGTCTGGCTATATCATGCATAAAAAAATAGAAAAACAACACTTATTTATGGGATATGAAGCCACTACAATCTGCGCATTGAGATTTCAAGTACTGTAGTGTTAAATTTGCAAAAAACAATCTTCAAGCCCTGTTTGCTCATAAAGGTTTATAATGTTTATATGGAACTAATATATAAAGATCTAATTACTCTTTCAACATGGGAGAAAAGTCCTTGGAAAGTTACTTTTTTTGCTCCTAAAATCACTCAGCCAGCACGGTCTACATGATTCTAGGAACAATACTTAAAATGTGCATCTTGCAAGCGTTTTCTTCAATTGAACCACAAATAGGATTTCCACTTAGCTAACAGTCACGAACAGTCTCTCATATATATATTCAATTCAAAATGGGATATATATGTAAATTGTATCAAAATTCTTATCAAGGATTTTTAATGGTTCTTTGCCCGCATGAAGTCCCCAAGACCCAACCTCAACAGTATGTCATTACCTCCTCTTCCTGGTTAGCTTTTCTTTTTGCATCTGCTGCATCTGCATCCTCTTCGCCTGTTTCACCATCTGGAACTCTTCCTTCTTCCTCAGGTTCAGCTTCATTGTTATCCTGTGCCAAAAGACAAAGGACTGGGTCCAGGAATCTCTGTTTGGATGGGCAATTCTGATCTTTTCATGGTGAGGATTGAAAGCAGCTCTGGTTAGCTAAAATCCTCCATGAACAAACAACTAAATTGTGCAAAACGTCCTTAAATTTGAAGTGGCACTAATATTCAGAAGAGGAATGAGGAACATTTTTTCAGCCCAAATGATGCATTCCTTTATGATAGGCAAACCCTGTGCAAAGGAAAGTATTTATCTAGACTTGGAATTAGGTTGGAAAATTAGGCTTGTGTTTTGTCAGTGAAAGACTTCCCACTCCAGACTAACTGATGTTTCCATATATATGAAGAAAGAGCTGTCGTGCCAATGGATATTAGTGTACATGTTAAAACAGAATGCATGCGCAGAAGGGAGGCCACAAACACCAATTTCCCGCCCTGTTTAGGAGATAACTTATTTAGTAGACTAACAACATATAATATAATACAGCTATTCTAAAAGCAAACCAGATGCTTTCCACCATTAAATAGGACAATAAATATTATTTTGCAGAAGCATTAATAGAAGGTAGGCAGATAGAAGTTGAAAACTGAAGAATAATTTAAAATTCCTCAGCTACTTAGGTAGTCAGGCAAACAACCCCAGTTACTCACAATTGAACTAGTTCTCTTTAACTACAAGGCTAAAGCACTAGCATTTTCTTTAACTACATTTTTAGCCTTGTATTTGGATCCTATAAAATGTTAACAATAGCACAAGACATTTCCAGGAGAAAGTGTATTAAACAATTTTGAAAACTTTATCATCATCTGTGCACAAAAAATGTTCCTAAATTTAAGAGCATTTCATCAGTTCAAGACAAAGAGAATGAGCCATGGATAAAAATATTTTTTAAATATTCATAAATATTAGATATTCTAAACAATGCAGGCTATCAAAGATTCACAACCCTGATTCAATTAAATGGACTAGACTGTTACCTGGTTTTCCTGGGAGGCAACATTTTCCACACCGTCATTTACATCTCTCTGAGCTGCTCTTCGAGTACTGACAGTGTTGTATAATGCCAACTTTGAAGACTTCTTTTTAATTGTTTCTAGCAACATTTTAAAGAATCTATGTGGGAGGAAGTAAGAAGACAGTGCAGATTTATTTTGGATTCCAGACTATGTACAATCACAGCACAGTGTACTGTATGCAAAGTGTGTTCTCTTCTTGGATTCATTGGACAAAGGAGGAAAAATCTTTGAGGCATCAGCCCTAACATCAGCATCACATTTATCACCAACCTTTGGACTAGACAATTTTCAAAGAGCCTCATTAACTAGTAAGTTTACAGGATTGCCTAGGTTCACATAAACACATTTTGTGTATCTACAGAATGATTGTCCTGGTATAGAATCTAGTCTATTTATGGTGATATATGATGTTATTTTATGTGATGTGTTTAATAATGTTTAATGTCTTATTAGGGGAGGGTCAACTTTGATGATTTATACTGTTTTTTATCAAGGGCATTAAATTGTTGCCAACACTGTGAACCGCTCTGAGTCCCCTTCAGAGTTGAAAAGGGCAGTATATAAATACTGCAAATAAATAAATAATAATAAATATAGGTTGGTGAGAAAACCTTGAAGGAGTTGTGGTGAATATAAAGTACTATATAAAAACTGATTGAACTAAATAGGGAATTCCTAGTGTAAATTCAAAATGAAGGAAAACAATTTTCATCTCATTACCTGATAAATTCCCTATTATATTTAAATAGCTGGTAAACTAAAACTACCGTTTGGTGGTTTAGGAATCATACTTTATTAATTTTGTGATTCAAGACCTCACTGAGACTTATAAAGGCACAGACAATACCAAAAATGTTTTGCTTGTTTTTTTACTTCTGTAGCTTGACAGCAAATTCTGGAGAAGCAATAAACACGAGTGGATACTGACCGTGACTCCATAAAGCGCAAAATGTCACTTGGCTTCACATATTTCTCTTCCCGGTAGCATTCATATGGTAGAAAACTAAATCTGATGGTGTAGAAACGGTGCTTGTTTTGCATCTCCTCCAAACGCAGAGACTCTTTGGTGTCAATCTTTTCTAACACCTGAAACAGTAAGAATAACAAACAAACTCAGATGGATGCCAACTGTGTCCTTACAAACACAAAAATACATTTTTCCTTTGTGGTGTCTAAACTCTTATCTCCAACAATATTGGAAAGGAAATGTGTGTGTTTTTAAGGCCTGGAATTGATTCACTGCCCCACTGACATGTGAACCACTGCTGCCTAAATCTACCTACCAGGGATATAGTTCAATTGCCTTCTCCAGCTTCTCCGGAATATTCTTACCCTGTAAAACCTTAACAGTATTGTAAAAATAAAGTTTTGGGTTTGTAAAGTGCTCAACAGGAGCACTCTCATTAGGATTCTGAGAGACAGTTTGTTTTGCATCTCCACATATAGATTAACTCTTGATTCAAGACCTAGAGATTCCATCATTTCTTGAAATTAATACTATAGTGTGTGCAGGAACAATATCAAAAGAGAAGACGGGGGCTGTGAAGAGTCAGAATCCAGTCAATCGATGTTCCTTGTTTAGCACCTGCATATCCTTGGGAAAGGGAATCAGCAGATATTCCTACTGATGTAATTGGTTATTCCTATTATTATTATTATTATTATTATTATTATTATTATTATTATTATTATTATTATTATTATTATTGTATGACACAGCAAACAAGATAGATATGCTGGATTTCGTATCACAAAATCACAAGTCGAACACTTCCCAAGTGTCTAGGACTGTGTGATGTATTTTCGGATGATGCGTGCAGATCCCAGTAGGGTGGCCTTTTGCAGTTGGCAGATCGTGATTTTGTCAATGTGTATTGTTTCCAAATGCCGGCTGCGATCTTTTGGCATGGCACCCAATGTGCCATTCACCACCGGGACCACCTGCACTGGTTTCTGCAAGAGTCTTTGAAGTTCAATCTTGAGGTCCTGATAGCGGCTGAGTTTTTCCTTTTGTTTTTCGTCAATGCGACTGCCACCTGGGATGGCAACATCAATGATCCAAACCTTTTTCTTTTCCACAACTGTGATGTCTGGTGTGTTGTGTTCCAGAAATATGTCATTATTATTATTATTATTATTATTATTATTATATATTATATCCCGTTTCTCCTCTACCACAGGAGACTCAACATGGCTGTGTTGTGTTGCAAGGACACTAACAACAAAATGACTCTATTTGGTTCTATTCTATATATATATGCAAACAAATATCTTTTCTCTTCAGCGTTCCAGTTATGGTAATTGGAGTGATTCCGATTAGTCAAGTCTATATAATGGAGTCCTATGAACCGTGACTTACCTCCCCTAAGCACACTCTTGTAAGCTGTTTCTTGAGCCGTTTTGCTCTCTTGTGAGCTTTCGCAGTATTCAGTACAGGAACGCTCATCATTGGCGTTTTAATATTCGCACTGGCTACCATCAGGATCTCCCTCAACCTGTTGGAAAGAATTGTTGCACATTTATCTGCAAGGATGCCAAACATTTTAATTCGTAACAGACAAAGTTTCTGGCAAATGTAATGTTATTTGCATAGCTAAGAAGAAATTCAACGTATCTGGGAGTGGCAAGATAGGGGGAGGGAGGGAAGCTCTGTACTAAAATATATGACGGATTTTGTTAATTCCCAGGATAGTTGAGAAATAAACAAGGAAACCTATGCAAAGAAAAGCAATAACAAAGGGAGGACGAAGAGGGAAGAGAACTGCCAAGAATGTAGATTGAAGTTAGAAGGGGCAATGCAACCAAAGGCAGGCTTGTGCACAGCAGATATACTTGAGCAGAAGCATTATTTCACGAGCCTGAAAAGAAAAATACTGGTTTCCTTCTGAGGATTTAGTTGTTTCTATGTCAAGGTTTTTCCAGGCGGCCAATGGACAAGGTTGGTTGTAAAGCTTTTATTCCCTTCTAAATAGCAGGGGAGAATAAGCATAGAGAAAACAGACGCAGAAGGACAAAATTAGGCAAGTGGTCAGCAGAACAGCAGGAGACTAAAGAGCAATGAGGTCTTGAATCCCTTGAGGGAGAGGGGGTGCGGTATAAATAAAATGCATTGTTATTATTACTGAGAAGAGAGAGAACCATAACTGGGTCAGCAGATTCTGATATGAAACCAAACCCATATATCATGTGACTGCTTCTTATTCTGGGCAACATGAAATGTTAATCCAAGCTACAGAAAGTGAATAATTAATTAGAAAATAAAACTTGAGTGAGCTTCTGGAATTTGGCAAGTTAGAAACTCCAATTAGTTCAAAACATGGCAGACAGGTTGGTTATAGGAACATCTAGGAGTACCCATATTAATAATAATAATAATAATAATAATAATAATAATAATAATAATAATAATAATATACTTTATTTATATTCCACTCTATCTCCCAGAGGGGACACAAGAGTGGATTACAGGTACATATATGGCAAACATTCAATGCCGTTATACAATTGACGAAGACAGACAGTACATAAACAAGAGGCAACGCTTCTCTCTTTTCATCTCCAGCACCCAGCTGTGCTCAACTCAGCCATGGGGAGGTGCTGTGGTTTCATTATTCAAGCTGAGGAACCTGACGTCCATGGATACCTTTCCTGGTTGAATTTTTGCCGGCATATTTTTCAGGGCGCCTTTTACCTCCCCGCCAATTTATCTACTTACATTGTTGTTTTCAAACTGCTAGATGAGCAGAAGATGGGCTGATGACAGGAACCCACCCCGACCCAGGCTTGAACTGCCAACCTTCCAGTCGGCAGGATCTTCTATAGCTGGCGGTTTGACCCACTGTACTAGCCTGGCCCTGCCTCGCTGCCAATTCGTTTCTCGGCAAAGTACTGGTTTTGACCTGGTTTGGATCCAGGTTGCTAACAGAATCACCTTCTCCTGCACAATCGGGCCTTTAAGACACTAGGTCCTCTGGGTGATGCTTCCTCCAACCAGCTAGAATCTGACTGGTGACTGTCATCCAGAGGACCTTTTCATCAGCTGCACCAAAACTGTTGAATGACCTGCCAGAAGAGCTCCAACAGGTAAATGAGGTGTTGGAATTTAAAACACAACTGAAGACTCAAATCTTCCGGCAAGCCTACCTAGTCAATTCTAAATCATGAGTTTTGATTTATATTCTACTAGCTGTGCCCGGCCACGCATTGCTGTGGCCAAGTATGATGGTATGGGAAATAAAGTATTGAGGAATTGGTGGTAGTTAAGGTAAAGGTTTTACCTTACATTAAGTCCATTATAAATGGGTTATATAGCTGTGTGGAAGGGCCACGAGTCTACACTGCCATATAATCCAGTTAAAATCAGATAATCTGTATTTTATAGGCAGTGTGGAAGAGGCCTAAGTGAGGCCTAACTCTGCCTGTTCCCTGAGCTGAGTGGGTTGCTAGGAGAGCAAGTGGGCGGAGCTTAGCCTTCTAACTGGCAGCAATTGGATAAAAACAATTATTCCTCTCCCTCTAATTAGGACTTGATTTTTCTTTTCTTTTTGTTGTATGAACGTAGAGGCATGGATGAGGGGTTGTGCTGCCAAGTTTAGTGTTTCTGGGATGAGTAGTTTTGTTGTTTTGTCCTAGGACAAAATTTCATTACCCTTTTATATCTATAGATTGTCACTATATGTCAATTCTGTATCTGTTTGTTAAAAGGGATGTGTGTGAGTGTGTATGTAATTTATTGTATATATTTTATGTTCAAATGTTTTTGAACTTGTTGTACCCTGCCTTGAGCCATCAGGAGAGGTGGGTAATAAAACAAATGTATTATTATTATTATTATTATTATTATTATTATTATTATTATTATTATTGTCAATAGTGATGCACTGCTTTCTAGTGCAACATTTCTCTGTGTAAGTATCAATATTTACAAATGTTTATATTGGTGGTTTTTTAAATGATGAACTCTATCTCCATGTAAAACATATGGAGATAGTTCTAGTAAAGCACATATTTCCTAGATAGTTCCTTCTGTGACAGAGAAATTGTTATTTTCAATAAGTTGGTTAAGCACACAAAAAAGACAAGATCTTACCTGGGTATACCAAGTGTGACATTCATTTCTCCTCTTCCAGCAAAGTGAAATGTGTTCAGAGTCATCTGTGTGGAGGGTTCCCCAATACTTTGAGCAGCAAGGAGACCTACGGCTTCTCCTGGGTCACAGAGTGATTGCTGCCACTTTAAATGCAGCAAGTCCTTTAATCTGATGAAAGCAAATAAAGAGTGAGTAATTTAGATTATAAATTTATAAGCTGCATTTTTGGATGAAATGGGTGGACAAGTGTGATAGGGGCCCTATTTTCTCCCACTAAGCAGATCATACCCCCCAATTCAGCTAAATGTAACCTGTAGGTACAGTACAACCTTCATATCTGCAGGGGGACATGTATCTGAACTTACTATGGAGACAGGAAAGTATGGATAATAATGAACTCTTTTCAAATGATTGGCTTCTGCAGGAAGTTACCAGGCTTGCTCTGAAGGACCTATAAGATTCCTAGAGAGGAGTATTCTCTAAGAATGTGCTAGGTTCTCCAACACAACTTTATCATATACCATACAGTTACCTGGAGGATCCAAGAAAAGACTTTTTTTGTCAGATGCAGGTCAGCAAAACCATGGATACTACTGATATAGTGCTACAACACAACACTAAAATGTTTGTGTCTTGCTAGCCCACATTCACCATCCTGCCAATGCTGATACTACTAAAAAATCCAGAGGGATAGGAGAAAAAACCAGTTCTGATTGGATGTAAAAAGGCTTTGAAAAAGAAGCTTCTCTGCCAGTGGCTTTGTTAACAGAGTTATGTCTGTATATTGCTTCAAGTGTTGTTGAGAGGCAATCAACAACAGTCTGATGTATTTCTGTATTAACTTGGAGATATGCTTTATCGTTATGCTGCTTGCATATATTGTTTTAATGATTTAATTTATGGTTGTATGTGACCATTTTTAGATGTGTAATGTTTTTATGTGAGGCACTGATGTGAGGCATTGATTTTTTGCCATGTATAATGCTGAACATTGAGTTCCCCCCAGGGATGAGAAAAGCGGTCTATAAATGAATAAATGAATGAGATTTTCCTGCTTCTTGCAGGGGGTTGGACTGGATGGCCCGTGAGGTCTCTTCCAACTTTATGATTCTATTATTCTAATTAAATAAATAATACCAGTATGTGCATGGTAAACCAGCCCTTTGAAGATTTATGATTAGTATTATAATTGTGTCCTATGAATGAATCTAAGTAAATGGATGTAATCCAGAAAAGCCAATGCTTAAATAAAGCTTGGTCTTAAAGGTAGTTCAATGCTCCTGTTTTTCTTCTTCCCCACTTCTTTTTACAACTGATTTTTTCCCAAATCAACCAAGGTTTCTGTTGAGATTCTGCAACAGGATTTTCTCTTGTCAAATAACTGAGACCCAAGGTATTACTCAGTAAGTATGGCAATCTGGACCCCAACTAAGAAATTCTTATAGAAAACTAAAATGACTACCTCTGAGAAGAAAGTTCAGATTTGCCACAGCTAAGGTCATTCTGAGTGTCCCACTCTCCAGTAAAATTCTCTACTTTATTTTCAAATGTTTCTGATACGGAGCCAAAATGGATGTCTGGTCGCCAGACAGAAAGGCAAGGATCAGGGCATTTCGTTGTCTTTTTCAGATACTTCCGCCGACTCTTCTCATCGAGTTCATACCACATCTTCAACAGCTAAAATTGACAAAATTTTAAAAAAACAAAATAAGGTGCTTTTCCCCATCAGAAGTACTGTATCACATTTCTAAGACCCAAATGTATAAAGATCTGGATATATTGGATATGCAGTTTGTAAGCAACAAATTTACCTTAAAATTACAGAACAGCACAACTCCACATAAAGTTTACATATGTGGAATCAGATACAAATGCTCAATTGCTTTTAGAATAACCTGTAGAGTTGCAGGATCTCGACCATATACATGGTTTCCTGTAGGGATCTGTGCTCTTATACCAGCCGACTTTTTCCGATAGAATTGCAGAAATCCCCCTTCTCTTCTCAATGGCATCTGATGCTTGGCTTGCCATCTTTTGATGCATCTGAAGTGTCCATTTGCTTGCTCAGGGTCCATTCTTGACAGAATTTCATCAAAATGCTTGGATTTTTCTATCACCTATGAGAAACATATACAATCAACTAACTGAAGTTTGAGAATTTCTATCCTTTGAACTTTAAACACACACGTCTGCAATTGTGGGGGACTTGGAAACACTTAGTGGTGCCAAAGATCAACAAGAATCTGTCTCCAACAAGAGGCTTTTGCTTTCCTTGGAACAAGACAGATTTACAAGGGAAAGGCTGCTTTTTCTCTGCCTAAAACTAGGGCATCTATTACATTGTGGATTGCAGCCCTATTACTACTCTAGAATCTTTTTAACTTAGCTAAATCAGATTTATAAACAGCAATTGTCACATCTGTTTCATGCATTTTGGATGGTGTCTTGTACACTCAATGCAGAATAAAAGACCGACATAAGAAGAAAGTGGGTAGTGTTTTGATCCAGCTCTGTTTAAAGTATTTTTCTAAGTAACTTGCCTCCTATTTGACAGAAGGGAGATCAACACAAATCCCTGGACGATTGGATGGTGACAAGTAAGGAAGTTGGAGAAAGAAGGCTACTCAAAATAAAACATGAAGTGGGGCTAACTGCCAATATACACAAGAGTCAGCTTTTCACTTCAAAGTAAAACAGGAAGCACTAATCTGGAAAGTGTGGTCCCTTCTACACTGCCATATGGTCCAGATTATCAAAACAGATAGTCCACATTATCAGCTTTGAACTGGATTATATGGGTCTACACTGCCATATAATCTGAACTACGCTGCCAACGCTGTCTCACACTCAGGTCATAATGAACGATCAGACCTTCCAAATGCTTCATAACACACCTGTGGACATTTTATTATTTCAAAAAAATATTTCTAGTCAAAGATAATGCTTCACATTCCTACCTTGTGGTTTTCTGCAATGAAAGGAAACTGCTTGGGCTGTAAGAACTGTGTCTTGGGGATATCTAACCCATCTTCTCCATAGAAAAACTGAACTACGCTGCCATCGCTGTCTCGCACAGTCAGGTCATAGTGGACGATCAGACCTTCCAGATGTTTTATGACACACCTGTGGGCAGATTAGCATATGTCAGCAAAGGACCATATTGGATATATGCCATTTTGTCTTGTTCAAATAAATGTTAAAAACCTCTCAAGCTAGTGTCTTGAAAAGTGTGAGCAAGAAAACCTTAGAAAAGGAGCAGTAACTCTCATTAGTCTGAAAACCAGAAAGACTGGAATAAAACAGATCTTACCTTTGAAGGTATCCTGATCTGCTGGTTTTGACAGCCGTATCCACTAGACCCTCTCTACCAGCCATACAATGGAAGAAGAATTCCTAAAACACAATTACAACTTCTGTGAGAAAAAGATATGAGCTCCACCTAAGCATGCAACCACATGTGATGGCTCCAAAAATCCCATATTTCTAAAAGCAATTACTTAAATTCTCTATGGACTTCTACACATTCATATTCAAGGAGGAATCAATTAATTTATATTGCTTCATATATTTGAATATCATATCTTCTCTGAAGTTAAGTAAAGCCATACAAAGCAAGTAAAGCAGATAAACTTACCGAAGGTTTGATACCAGTGAGAAATCGACTTGCCACAAACCCCCCTGATTTGGGGGAAAAGTCATACGGCTGGAAACACGGCAATGATTTTCCAGATGGCATTAAGGGAGGCCTACGACCTTCTAACTCAATCTGACCCAGCAAGCAGGATATCTTTAAGGAACCAAGAGAAAAATTGTAAGACATAAACACTGGTGGAAAGGTAAGCAACATAGTTGAAACCAAACTAGTCTCTCAGTTAACACTATGAAAGTGGCTTTGGTCTCCACACAGAATAATAACCATTTAGAAATGCTGACCAAATTATTTCTGTTAAATCCTTATTACACATAAGTTGTGTGCAAAGATTTCCAGTGTTCGTCCTACTACAATGGCCAAAATTTTTCCAATTTCTTCTTTAAGTGCTGCCAAGATATAATGAAGAGCCAATGTGGCAGTCCTGAGTGCAGACTAGAGCTGCATTTACATTGTAGAATCAATGCAGTTTGATCACACTTTAACTGCCATAGCTCAATGCTATGGAATCATGGGAGTTGTTAGCACTATTTGGAAGTGGAAGGTAAAGAGGCAATAAAGCTAAAAGCCTCATGGTTCAATAGTTTTGAGCCCTGGGCCTTAAAGTGGCATCAAACTGCATCAATTCTACAGTGTAGATGTACTCAAAATCTCTGAGTTTAAACTGCCACTCTTCAAAGGATATCCACTGAGTGACCTTGGCTGAGTCACATTTTCTTAAGTCTCAAAGAAGGGCAACAGGAAATGTTACCAAGAAAATCCCATGACAGGATCACTTTAGTGTTGCCATTATTCAGAAATGAATGGAAGGCAAAGAAGAAAGGGCAATGAAACTACCGGGGAACTGGTGATGGTGATTTTCAATAGTATAATGTCTAGCAATGTGTTTTAAATAATTACCAACTTGTAAGCAAATTTCTGTGACAAGTACTGCATTACTGCAAAATGGCTCATGCGTGCTACAATAAGCTATGATTCTTGAAATTTCCATAGTAGTCCCTAGAATTAAATGTGCATGATGTACAGAAACTCTCCACTCCCTATTATGTATTTAAAACATTAGGAAATCCTACATAATTTCTGAATTTATTTTTGTTCCCTGTTTTATTACAGTATGACTCATAAATAGCTTGGATCCAGCCCACTCATACCTATAAAAATATGTCCCGCTGAGACCAATAGATCTACTACCTTTGGATCCAAACTATTTTCAGTACAAAATCACAACATACCTGCATAGTATTCACAGTAGAGCCTTTGGCTCCTGACTGCACCATCAACTGCAAGTTATTCTCTGGAAAACTCCGGTGAAGTCCAAGAGGCATGCACACCTAGTTTTTGGAGAAATAAATACAGACATCATTTAAGCCACACAAAGCCTACCTGGAGCAATGAGGAAAATCTGAAACCAAGCTTCTCAATTTTGGAGTTCTGGCATTGTAAAAATTTTGTCTAATATATAAGATATTGGGACTGTGGCACAGGAAGGTTTGAAGTCAATTTCAATCTGTTAAGTTAGACAGTCTTAAAGACAATGACAAGGGAGTTGTAGTGATTAAATGTTATTTTGTGTTATGTGCCTTTGCGTTTCATGAAGGTTGAGACAGAAAAGGCTCTTCATTTCCTAGCGAAGAGTTCTGGGAATTGCAGGCATTTAAAAAATACTGGGGTACTGTATGGTTTCCGAGCTATATGGCCATGTTCTAGCACAATTTTCTCCTGACGTTTCGCCTGCATCTTCAGAGGATATTTTAAAACTAAAGTACAGGCAATCACCAACTTACAAACAAGTTAGGGTCTGTGGATTTGTTTCTAAGTTAAATTTGTTTGTAAGTCAGAACAGGTTTAGCAAAAAGTGCATTCTTTGTAATTTGATCAAAAGGGGTACACATTATAGTTCCTGTGTGATTAAAATCCCTTAACAAAACACCAAAGCTTCAAAGCAATTGAAAGGAAAGCCATAGAAATAGAAAACGCTCTACTGTTTAACCTGCCTCAGCTTCCTTGGGGCTTACTTATGCTGTAGAATGAATGCAATTTGACACCACTTTAACTGCCCTGGTTCATTGCTATATGATCCTGGGAGCTGTAGTTTTACAAGGTTTTTAGCCTTCTCTGCCAAATAATGCTGTTGCACATAAACTATAAATCTCAGCATTGCATAGCATTGAGCCAGGGCAATTAAAAGTGGTGTCAGACATGAAGAAGAGGAGAGGAGAGGAGGAAGATAAAGGAGAGATCAATAGGAAGAAAAAGGAAAGGGGTTGGAAAGATACACATGCTTTGGTTCAACGCTAAGATTTCATGGCGGGGAGAGGAAAGGGGCCTGTTCATAACTATGACTTGTTCGTAAGTCAGGTAGCCATAATGCAGGAACTTCCTGTATATGAATAAACAAATATGACAATAATATCACATCTCTTCAAACAAACCTTGTTAATTTCATTGCTGCAAAGGTTGGCAACTTCTTTGAATTTCAGATCAACCATGTGAAAATCTCTTTGGTCTTTGTGAAGATGTGCATCTTGCCATTTGCTTCGAAGCTCCTCCTCTGACGCAGTATGGGGCAAATTAAATGCATCTTGAATAGCCTAAGAAAAACAAGGTATTTTTAGCTACCAAGTCATTCATAACAGTACAAGAGCCTTGGTGAAGAGATACACTTCACTCTTTCAGAGTATAAACTTACCTTTGTACCACAGTGGGTACTTTCTTTAATGACCTTGCACCTCTTGCGATCTGCATGGTGTTTGACCAAAATATCTTCTACTCCTAAAAATGGAAAGACTGAGCATGTTAATTCCCTCAAGATTCACTTTTGAGTTGTGCAACTTTGGTTTGCGATAAAATCATATTCTCACAAGTTCATGCACAATTTGTGTTATGCTTGGCTAAATAATTATTATGAACTCTCTTAAATACAATTTTTTTTATCTTTCAAAAGGTTTAATAGAAGGGGGAAAAATCAACATTAACAAATGTTATCACAATCATTATTTATTGTCACCTTTTTACATTCTGTAACCATCTAAGTCAGAAATGGGCAACTGAGGCAGGTCCAGAAACTAACTTTCTGCCCATGGTACCTTCTGAGTGTTGTCTGGACTCCCATAAATACTACAAAAGGCAATAAGCAAAGCCAGAAGGGCACAGAAGTCCACTTCAAATTTTGAAAAAGAAGTATTTTGAGCTGTCACACACAAGCAAGTTCCCTCACTACTTCACGGTTTGCTTTTCGCGGATTCGCTGTTTTGCGGTTTTTCAATAAACTCTAAAAGAATATTATAAATCATAAAACATTACAATTTACAACCTAAGGAAGAGAGGAAGGAGAAGCCAAAGGGAGAGAAAAGGAGCCCAAGCAGCAACGGGAGGAGAAGGAGGAGATTTATTAACACACAATTGGTTGATAAAGACTTAAAATAGTGTATGACTACTAAAATAATGTATAAATATTAAAATAAATATAACGTCCCTACTTTGCGAATTTTCACTTATTGCGGGTGGTCCTGGAACGTAACCCCCGCAATAAGTGAGGGAACACCCTTTTAATCTATAAAAACGATGAAAAGCTATTCATCAGAACTTTTTGGCCACTAAAATGACATCCAACGAAGTTTAGAGTAGTTGAGCACCACAAAAGAGCCTTCAAGGATCACATGGTCATAAGGGCCACACTTTGCCCCATCCCTTCTCTAAACAATATCCACTAACATCTCTTTCAATTCTTAGATAAGTAATACAGTAGAGTCTCACTTATCCAAGCCTCGCTTATCCAAGCCTCTGGATAATCCAAGCCATTTTTGTAGTCAATGTTTTCAATATATCGTGATATTTTGGTGCTAAATTCGTAAATACAGTAATTACTACGTAGCATTACTGCGTACTGAACTGCTTTTTCTGTCAAATTTGTTGTATAACATGAAGTTTTGGTGCTTAATTTGTAAAATCATAACCTAATTTGATGTTTAATAGGCTTTTTCTTAATCTCTCCTTATTATCCAAGATATTCGCTTATCCAAGCTTCTGCCGGCCCGTTTAGCTTGGATAAGTGAGACTCTACTGTAATAATAATAATCACAACTTTATTTTTATACCCGGCCTCCATCTCCCCGAAGGGATTCGGGGCAGCTTACATGAGAAAAAACAACTAATAAAATAAGTTAGCATACAGTATAAAACATAATATAACAACATAATTATACACAACATAATATAATAAAATTTAAAACCAAAACATCCGTTGGTACGTATAGAGGTGATTTGTGCAAAAAGTAATTATTAGCTGAAGACATTTTCTTTAAAAGCAATAACATGCCCACTCAGATAATGCATTTACTATTCAACCCCCCACTGCATCATATATAGAAGTGGATGGAGTCCTTTTAAACCAAGGAATACAGCTCTACTGGTGGCACAGTGTGTTAAAGCGCTGAGCTGCTGAACTTGCAGACCAAAAGGTCCCAGGTTCAAATCCCGGGAGCAGAATGAGCGCCTGATGTTAGTCCCACCTCCTGCCAACCTAGCAGTTCGAAAACATGAAAATGTCAGTAGATCAATAGGTACTGCTCTGGCGGGAAGGTAATGGCGCTCCATGCAGTCATGCCGGCCACATGACCTTGGAGATGTCTACGGACAACGCCGGCTCTTCAGCTTAGAAATGGAGATGAGCACCAACCCCCAGAGTCGGTCACGACTGGACTTAACGTCAGGGGAAACCTTTATCTTTACTATGAAGGGATACTGCAACCACAGTCATCTGACTCAACAGTTAGATAGCAACAGGGCTCCTGAGTATTGATGGCATGGAACAAATCTGGGCAGATCATTTTAACATATTGCAGTACTGTGTAATGGAGTACAATCATAGGCTGAGCCCTGCATTTGTCAGAAAAATCCAGATGCAAACATATGCACTGACCAATAAATGAAATTTATTCTACATAATTTCTTATCCAGCACAGGAACATAGCTTTGGTAAAGTGTCATGTTTCAAGATAGCTCCATCTATCTTTCCAGCTCCCAGCAGCTACGCTGACTGTGAGCTGTAATCATACACAGAGAGACTGGCCAAGTTTTGCCTCTATGATGTTGGACAATTATACATTTTATTTTTTGCTGGAGGTACAGTAAAGTAAGCTGTCTTACTCACCCATTGTAAAACCCTTGTAGAATTGCAAGTAAGCAGTGAAGAGCCGAGCCAGTGCTGTGAGCACCTTTCCACCAGTCTCCCCACCATAAACCTCATGGCAACAGTGGACTAAACCATAGGCAGAGCTCCCATACTGAGCTTTATCCAAGACCCCACAGAGCAACTCCCCATTTCGAATGATAACCTGGTGGATACCAAACAAACAGTATAAATAAGTAGAGTTAGTTCTGGATAGGAATCGTCCCTGTGCCTGCTGCTTGGAATATATACACAAGGGAAACATAGCTGCAGGGATAATACCCACCTTTACTCACAAGCACAAACTCAGGATTTCTCTTTTCCTCCAAGCAACTATGACATTAAATAAGATGAGCCTTCAAGGTTGCAACAACCACACACATTTGCAAGGCTTGCAAGGCAGATTGAAGTTTTTAACTACTGAGTCATACCTCAGATTCACACATAAAGTCGATGTTTGTTCTGTAATTTCTATGGGAAGACTGCTTCATCCAGGCTTTTGCACCAATCTTAGCTTTCCCAGACAAATTCAGTGGAATGTGATCCTCTGGAATTACATTTATTAATAATGTAGAAACAACCTGAGATAAAGACAAGATAGAAGAAAACTTAAGGGATTAAATTGATCCTGTCACGTCAGTTACCTTTCCTTATATGTCTCAAATGATTATTTCTCTAATGCATAATATACTGACCCATGCGAACACATCAGAGCACTTGGTACTATTTTGGCATTATTCAGTATCATTATAACCACCATAATTATAAATCTATAAACATAATAAAAGTGAAAAATGTGTATGTGGAGGAGGTGTCCACTTACACAGACAGCCTCCCACCTCCACAAACAGCTTTAGTTCCCACTGAGCAGGAGACACCAATGGCCCTCCCTCCACTGACATGCAGGTTATAGTGAGTGCCATGAACATGTAGCCCAATCCCTGCCAGTGTCCTCCACAAACACCATTCTGCCCCCCACCCAAGTGAAGGCTTTTATGCAGGGAAAATTTCATCTTAGATGTTCTGTTTTTCCTCCAGAATGGACAAACGGTCTTCACTGTGAGGACAAACTTCGACTAAACCATAATACACAACTGTTGCATAGATTGTTCTATGTAGAAAAGCATAGCAAATGAGCTTACCTGCTTTCCTGTCCACAAACGTTGTGGTTTTAAAATGGAAGGAGGGAGTAGTTTCACTTTTCCCTTTTTGTCTGTCAGCCCTTGATACACGAGTTCTGCATATTGCTCACGAGTGAAGAAGCAGCCCCTTGTAGTCATGCTGGTACCAGAAATCATGTGATCTTGGATCAAACCTGCCAATGGGGTCCCATCCTGGGAAATACACAATGGTTAATGGATAGCTGACAAAGTAGTTTGAAAGAAATGTATACAATCAGCAATCAGACATAAAAGGATTCCAATATATATTATAAATAATATATAGGCTGCTGGTTCAGCAGTAGGAATATAAATACTGTAAATAAATAAATAAATAAATAAATAAATAAATAAATATTAAATTGGGAATTAAAAGCTAACTCAAGCACCTGACAGAAATCATAATTCATACAGAATTAGAGTAAGGAGACATCTTAAGTACTGAGGCCCCTTCCACACAGCTAAATAAAAACCCACATTTTCTGCTTTGAACTGGAATATGTGGCAGTGTGGACTCAAATAACCCAGTTCAAAGCAGATAGTGTTGGATTTTCTGCCTTGATATTCTGGGTTATATGGTTGTGTAAAAGGGCCTTGAGACTCTGGAAGGTGGAGCCAGGAGAAACACAGAAACCACAATACACTCAGTGTAAACTTAAAGCCTTTGTAAGCCTTACTAATAGATTTTTAAAATCAATCTTGAAATACAATATAATTATATTTTAGGGGTGTGTGCTATTTTGCAAGGTGGAAATGAACTCAAAAGATTAGAAAAGTTCCTTTTTGGATGATACATTCCAGAATCCTCCTGCCAGGATGACTATTGGAAGTGTGTTGGGAATTTTTCAAGCTGTGGTAACAGCGTAACGGGACAGAAAAAAACCAGCCTTCTCCCAAAATCACAACAGCCAGCAATATGCCTCTCCATGTCTCCAATAACAACAAAGATAGAGAAAATAAGTTTTATTTATAACATATGTTTTCTTTTATAAGAGGAAAATGCAATATTGATTGTAATTGTGAATGTAGCCCACATTTTTTCAACTTCACATTGCTGTTTGGGAGGAAATTATGGCCCCATCTATACTGACCACTTAAATCAGTTTCAAATTACTACTGAAGAAAGTGGTTTTGTTGTGTAGATGACTACATAGGAAATCCTGGAACCGAGGCCCAAATGGTGATTAGACAAACCACAGAGAAATTATTAAAAATTTTACCCGCTTTTATGGGAGTTTGTTGTCTGGCTACTTCAGCTTGAATCTGGCTTCAAACTGCATTAAATGGACTGTGCAGATGGGGCCGATGATCTGCAACAACTATGAAACGTAGTAGAGTGTCTATATGTCAAGTCAGAAGCAAGGTTGAGACAGTGATGTCGTGTTTTCAATCTTATCTAAATTCAAGATTACTAAATTGTTAAAAACATAGAAAAGGAAACACAAGGAGAGAGCAAACAATAGAGCCATTTGCTCGATGGCTGGGTGATTCACCTTAGGAACAAGGTACTGTTCATCGGTGCAGGCCAATATATAAGCTTCAGCTCGGCCCAGCTCATTCTGAGGGAAGTGCGCATTCATTTCATCACCATCAAAATCAGCATTGTAGGCTTTGCAATTGGCATAGTGGAGCCTCAGAACCTTTTCTCCAGGGAGGATCCTTGCTCGATGTGCTTGGATGGAGGGCCTGTGAAGGGTAGGCTGTCGATTCAGCAGAAGGACATCTCCGTTTTTAATGTGTCGGCAGACCTGGGAAAGATTTAAGTTTAGCCATATGAAATGCTTTATCTCCAAGAAAACTCAAAATTGCTACAAGTGAAAAAATAGAATAGTTGGAATGTTCTGATGGAACAAAGGTACTATTTTAGGCTTTGATACACATTTTCAGTGGCATATGTCACTGTTTTGTGGATTCTGCATTGTGTTATTTTTTTGCTGCATAGTCAACACAGCCTGAATGCATTAAGAGTATGCTAGCTTTGAGATTGTATCTCCAGAATGGCAAAGATGTCTGCCACCAATGTATTATCCTGTCTGTAGTGTTGTCCAGACACTGCAAATGAAATAAAGTTACCTCAATAGACTGTGAAGAATTTCTGCTTATATATAGGCGACCTCTGAACTGTACAATCTTCTTAAATTCTGCTTACTTATTCCAGAAAGAAAAAAAAATGAGGGTGGTGTGGCGTGAGGACAAAGAATCGTCATAGGTGGATCTTCCTTGATGTCTCAATGACTATCTGTATGAATAGTCTTATTCTCCTGTCTACACTATCCCTAAATTGGAACTCCTCTCTTAAGGTTTAGACTGACAATGCTTGCAGACAGGCCTTTCTGTTTCAAGAGGCCTTTGAGGGCTAATTGTGCAAACTTGTCCCATCTAAACAATGTGTTGCACTTTATCTTAGCCAAAAGGCCGTGAAGCAACACGCTGGACGTTTCCACATGTTATGCTGTGTGTGTTACATTTTAACTGGTTTTAGAATTTTTGATAGTTAAACAATCACAAAATCCAAATTTTTAAAAATTAAATTATATTTTTCATCTGTTGTAAGCCACTTTGAGAGGGACATTATAGTCATGTTTAAATATTTGAAAGGATGTCACATTTAGTATGGGGCAAGCTTGTTTTCTACTGCTCTGGAGACCAGGACAGGGAACAATGGATTCAAATGGAAGAAAAAATATTTCATCTAAACATTCGGAAGAACTTTGATAAAAGCTATTTGGCAGTGGAATAAACTGTCTTGGAGTATGGGGGAGCCTCCTTCTCTGTACATTTTTAAGCAGAGGCTGGATGGGCATCTGTTGAAAGTGTTTTGACTGTGTGTTCCTGCATGGCAGGGGGTGGACTGGATGGTCGTTGTGGTCTCTTCCAACTCTATATTTCTGAATTGGAAATATGGTAGGATATAATTAAATATAGCACTATGTAACACAATTTTTGTTCCTGGATTATAATGTCATTTCCTGATTGGTTCTATCATTAAAAAAATTAAAGAAGTTTATTAAACTGCAAAACCTTTGTTTTAGTGGGACATCCTGCAGCACATTTTGCTATATTTTTTAATGAATACCTGATAGTCTCAAACAATTCAACATTGTTCATGGCAGCAGCAAAATGAAGCTTCTGGAGTATAACAATTACTTTCAAAGTAAGTACCACACAATTAAACAAGAAATAACACCGTCATACCAGGAACAGGTTTTTTTTTTCAAAATGTGTTACATGGCACAATTCAAAGTAATAGAAAATAAGGGGTGTCTTGGTCATCTGAACGAAAGAAAAACCTCATATTGCTGTTTCCAGATCTTAGCAATATTTGTTAAGAACAGGGAAAATGTACATAGAAATATATATAGAAAGACTGTGAGCCCAGGTGAACACTAATGCATCAATACCCTAATTTGGGGTTGGATAGCTTCCAAAGAGTTCATAGGCCAAATTTCCACCCTCAGGACCTGAACATATCTTGATACAATAACCATAGGTTTGGCCAGTACTCACAATTTTTATTCCTGGTTTTGGTGTCCCAGTTGAAGGGGTCAGGAGTTGCTTTGCTATGGCTTCCCTCTGGGTCTCATTGGCTGCGCTCAATATTGTGCGAGAACCATCTTCATTAATGATCATGGAAGCACCAGGATGTTGATTGGGACCATTTATAACAGCCTGCCTCAACTCCTGGACATTCCAGGGAGTTACAGGTTGAGGATATGTCAGTTTGGTAGCAAACACCTGCAAGGAATAAAAAGCCAAAATCAAGGTAAACACTTTCTTCACATTTATCCTCTCATACTACGAAGCACCACCATTTCCTATAATCAGCCAGTTTTACTACATTTATCCAGAATATATCCATTTGACTAGAAACAGAGAAAAATATTTAAAACTCTGATCAATTTGTTAGATTAAGATTAGTATAACAGCTGTCAAAACCTTTCCTTTAAACTTTGTGGCAATGACAGCTATTTAAAAAATCTACTTGATCGAGGAGCTAGATCAGCCAGTTAATCTGCATATTTGCTCAATCATAGTTCCAGAAAACATTCATGACAATAGTGATAGAAGAAATCTTTTCATGAAACCAACATAGTATGTTATAAAATAATACATCATGAATTATACCCTTTGTTTCTAAAAGCGCAATTAATTCAGGCACAGATGTTTATAAAACTCTATATTTCATTACTGTGCAGTACACAGGAGTGAATTATACCTTGTTGTTCAGTTTCCTCAAGCAGATTTTATGCAAAGAGATTACAATTAAGTGCAGGTCTATTAAATCACATATTCATAATCTAACTGCTAACATTCTGAAGGATGTTAATACACCGGGTTCTGACTTCCATTTGTGTCAACATCTACTTAACAAATAATATAAAGACACCAAATCAAAGGTTTCCAAGCAGATAATGCCACAGGCTCTTTCTTACCATAGGAATGCCAATTTCATTGGTTCGAATGTACATGTCAGGGCAAATGACAGACCGAGCAGCATAATCCACACGTTTTCCCATCATATGCTTACGGAACAAGCCATCTTTTTTCTCCAGAAACTTATGTTACCCAAAAATAAAACAAAGGCAATCATTTCAGAAAAACATGTTAATTTATTATTTGAAGTATCTGTGTTTTCAACAATAAAGTGCACAGAAATATTCTTCACCTATACATATCATAAGTACAATGTTGTTTGAAGCGGCACAGAAAATACAGCTAGCTAAGACCATTTCATGTTCAAAGTACTGAAGCTGATCAAAACTGTACATACTGCTTCTCTATCTAACTTCAGAGTATTCATTAAATCACAACTTCAGACAGCTCCCGAGTTACAAACATTCAACTTACAAACAATTCCTAGTTGCAAACTGTGATGAGACAACAGAAAGTGAGAGGAAATCCACTCCTATAAGTTATCATGAGGAAAAGGTGTCACCACTGAAGCGTTATCACCAATCCTTGTTTTCACAACAACCCAACATTTTCAAAATCCAATTGTCACAGATAGAAAATGAGGTGAAATCTTCTGAACAGGAGCACAGGCAGCAAAACAAACACTGCTGTTTTATGTTCTGTTATTGTTTTTGCAATGTTATTGATTTTATTGAGTCATGTTTTAATCTATGATTGGATTTAATTGTTGTTGGATTGGGCGTGTTCCCCATGTAAGCCACCCTGAGTCCCTCTGGGGAGATGGGAGGCAGGATATAAAAATAAAGTAGTAGTAGTTGTTGTTTGTTGTTGTTATTATTATTACTACTACAGGGTGATTAACCCTTCCTTATGCTATCCAAAACTACAAAGAAATGTGTTTTTTTGCTAGTTACAATTATATAACTTTTCCGACTTACATACAAATTTAACTTAAGAACGTACAGAACTTACCTTGTTTGTAACCCGGGGACTACCTGTACTTAAGAAATTCTTTTACAGTTCTTACCTGACGCACGCCAGGATATTTCTCTGTTATCACCTTATCCATGTCACTGTCAAACACAATATTTACACGGCTCTGCAGACGAATCCAGATGTTGTAAAGCTTATCTGCAACAGTCTGCCCTGGGATTGTTTGCAGAAAACTGCGGTCCAGAGGCTCTGAGGCCTGTTCCGTCACCTGTGGAATATCAAATGAAGTCTCAGCAGAAGATCACTGAAGCTATTCAGAAACTCCTTAAAAGTTGTGGTTCAGTGATGAACTTAAAATGAGAAAAAGAGCTAAAGTGCTGGGGAGAAGGGCACCCAGGGTCTTTATTGTCCCAATCTTAGAAAGTGTTCCTTCCTTCTCAAAAGTAAGTGTGGCTGGGGAAAGGGGGAAGAGGCCTGAACCCAACGTTTAAAACATTGACTTGTTTAAAAATGACTGCATACTATAATGTGGTTCACTGCACAGGCAGCCCTTTAAGGCATTGAAGAATTTTATTGTACACTCTGACTGACAGAGAAAGAAAAGGCAATAGGCTAGCAAGCATCTTCTAAGTGCTCCACTGTGTGTTCTTTCTATGTTGAAAGAACAACAGTGCTGTTGCTTGGAAATCGGGAATTGCCTGCAGTCCTTTCAGCTGCTCTTTCCACATCTTCATGGGAATAGAAACCCAAACAGGACGGAGACAGGTTGCCCAATTTTCTTTATTTCAGTTATATCCTAGTTTTCCTCCAATGTACTCAAGGCAATAGTTTTCTTCCATTTAGTTTATCATCACAGCCACTGTACCTATGTGTGGCAGGTACAGTCAAACTAAAGGGCCAAACTCTTTTAGTGACTTTCATGGCTGAGTAGGAACTTGAAGATCTTGAAATCAATACACAACATTGCCCTTCAAGGAAGCATACAAGGGAAAGACTTTATGGACAGGTTCAGAGACAGACAACATTGGGATATTCACTTGTAAATGTTAAAACCAACAGCAGTAAAAGGTTTGCTAGATATAAAGTGGAAGAAAAAATATTAAATTTATAGCAAAACTGAAAAAAGAGAAACTGGAAATCCACTTTTGAAACTAATGTTGTATGTTGTTATTTTTAGAGTATGTTGCTAGTCTTAGAGTTATAGGTAGAGATCTTAGATAATCACTGTATGTGTATGTGTATGCACTTATGTATCATTGCTTTTCTTTTTGTGTGTTTTTTATTGTCAAAACATTTAGTTAATAATATTTCAGGGTGAGGGGAGTATATTGACTTCCTACAACTGGGCCTTCTGGTTTAGAAGTACAAAAAATAGCTTTACCTGGCTCTCTTTGAAATTAATGCTACAAGATGTAGGCCCCTTCTACACTGCTATATCAAATCCAGATTATCTGCTTTGAACTAGATGATATGGCAGTGTAGATTCAAATAATCCAGTTCAAAGCAGATGTGGATTATCATCCTTAATAATCTGGTTTATGGCAGTATAGAAGGGGGCCCAGAGGATTCACCCCACACAGGTAACATCACTGCTGCTCTCAGAGCCTTTCAACTATAATCTCCTCAAATGTGGAGAATAAGGCAACTGTGGCTCTTTGGTTCTTTCCTTGCACGATGAACAGAACTCACAAATACCATCTTGGATTACAAACTGAAGTTCCACCCTGTGTTATGCTTTCGGCACTCAAGGTGTTTAAGCAAGCAGAGAAAGCTGAAGCTTTTCCTGCTGGAAAAAGGCTCATTAAACAAGATCTTACCATCTTGAGGTCTTCCATTTGAGAGTCTTCTTGAGCAATAATAGCCAGAACCTTCCGGGTCAGCTGAGCATCCTTCATGACAGCTTGTAAGTTCACTGTTTGACCATTTGCAAACATCTGGTCTCCCACACAACTCACAGGGCGGTACCTATACAGAGAACACATTGATAATGCTGAGAAAGCAGTGACTCTCTTTGTCACATTTGTTAAATAATTAAAACATTTCAAGGTCATAGCTGTATTTTACTCATTTAAAATACAGTTGTCCCTCTAGATCTACAGATTCTGCATTCATGGATACCACCATCCATGGCTTGAAACCCACTATAAATAAGCATGCAATTGTGAAATAAAGTTCAGACACATTTCATTACCTCGCAGGAGGAACAACAAGCTGGTCAAGGAAGAACATATCAGGATTGAAACTTGAATCACCAGCGATAGTCATACCGGAGAAAAGCTTATACAAGAGAAATCCTGAAGAGAACAGAGGACATGAGAGTGCTTGCTACACGTAAGACAGAATCAGATTAATTTCCAGAGCAATTTAAAAAGGATAATCCAGTGACCCATATATGTGTTTGTATATCTCCATTGGTGATTCCATTGTGCATTTAAAACTGCAATCCTAATCACTCCGTGACAAAATTTATATCCTCATGGTATCTTTTAAGACAATTTATTAATATATACTGTAGTTGCACTTCTAACATGATATATGGGCAATAGAGTAATCTCTGCCACAACCCAAGCAAATCTAATTCATAAGGCATTAATTCAATAAGGTGTTTTCTGGCTCAGATCATGATCAAACGCACAAATGCCATCCACTTCAATGAAGCTTATTTGGGAAGACATTTGACTGGATTGGCCTCATGTTGATTGATTTCCAATTCGCCACATTCATAATTTGGCAGAGCCATGAGATATTGTGACAAGATTTTGGATATAGGACACATTATTCCATTAGTAAATTTAATAATTTTTTCTTTTTCTCATCCTATAAAAAATAAATACCCATGCCATGTTATATACTCTTTCATGGTATCTGGAAATGTAGAGCCTCTCTGCCAACAAGGTATTTTACTATCAAAGCAAGGTATGCTCTACAAGAAAGTCTGTGTGCCCCACGTGAGTCTGCTCAAATCTTACAATCTGTTGCTTCCACTATCCTCACAAGCTTATCCAGTGATAACAGAGACAGCCTTCTTAGGCCCCTTATACTGTCATATAATCCAGATTATCAAATCAGATAATTCACATTATCTACTTTGAACTGGATTATAGGAAACTACACTGCCATATAATCCAGTTCAAAGCAGATAATCTGGATTTTATATGGCAGTGTAGAAGGGGCCTTCGAATCTCTAGGTCCTCCAGCATGAGTCTTCTAAAGAAAATTGACCACAGTCATCCTAAAGAACTAGAGATCATTAAAAAAGGTGTAAGCTGAGATTTTAAAAACATGCTTTTAAAAAATCATTGTTTTCCCACCTTTGGGGTCCATCCCAAACCCTGAGAAAGTGAAGGTTTATTGTATTCTGAATACACTGAGTTCATGGATTTGATCAAATACAACATATATTCCCAGATGCAACATCACTAATGCAAACGTTGGGGGGGGGGGTGGTGGTAAGAGGGTACATAAACAATTTTATTCATTACCATCATTCTTCCATAAAGCTTCAACATGTTGCTTGGCAGTCAGAGGTGTCAAATAGCCTCGCTTTCCCAGGTGGGTTTCATCGACAACTAAAGAATTAAATTTTTGGAGAGATGAACTACAAAATCTGGATCAAGTTACTTGTGCAAAATTCTTTCCCAATGAACTAAAAGGTTTGTTCAGTATCAGGAGCGCGAAAGAAAAGCCAATTCCAGCACAATATTGCACACAACAGAGAAAGAAACACAGCATTGACAAAGGCCCCTTCTACACTGTCCTTATATCCCAGGATCTGATGCCACATTATCTGCTTTGAGCTGGATTGTATGAACCTCCATTGCCACATAATATGGGATAAGAAGAAAATCTGGGATCAGATCCTGGGATATAAGAACAATGTAGAAGGGGCCAAAGATGGCCTTGAAACTGACTGAACACTCAGAAACATCCCTAGGAAGCACAAAAATGAATAGATATGCCACATAATTACATCATTATCAGAACAGCATCAGGTTATTTTTAAATTCATAAAAATTGCCAGGGAATAGTTGCAGCATAGAACAAGGGTGATCAAGCCTTAGGTGTCTAAAAGCACATTTTCTTTCCCTCAGGGAAAACAGCAGGGCACATCATTGCCCAAAAACGAAAACATAACTGACCTAGGCCCATTTCACCAATATACTCAATATTAGCAATGGGAACTATCACGGCTCCATTTTATGAAATCCTAAAATTTGTAGAATGATTTGAATAAGGCTCTCTCTCACACACACAAAATTAAAAATCCCAAAGTTCTACAGGAGCAAGTATCAAAGTGCTATAACTGTATAGTATGAACAGACCTTGGAAATCTATTTCTGATTTTGTAAAAACACTTCTGAGGCAAAAGAAAATGGAAGGAGCCCTACATCTTCTTTTGAAGAACTATCACATCCATTTTTATCATAGGGCATCTCCAAAAAAAAACCTGAAAGTGACCTGTCGGCTGTGTGTTATTAACACTGCTCCTGCACACCATCTGCTAGAAATCAAAGAATTCATTATCTGATCAGTTGAAATCATGGCTGGCTCATACTCATTGAATAAATGGCAGCCAACAGCCCTACCACCATTTTTCAGAGTGATGTTACAAAACAGAACTGGACAAAATCAGACTTAGGCCCCTTCCACACAGCTGTATAAAATCCCACATTATATGCTTTGAACTGGCTGACATGGCAATGTGGACTCAGATAACCCAGTTCAAAGCAGATATTGTGAATTATCTGCCTTGATAATCTGGGTTATATGGCTTACTTCTGACCTAGTGATAACGAAATACATTATTTGGGCTACATTTTGCACATTTTATTCAGCTATGTGACAGGGGCTGGGGGGAGACTAGCTTGCACCAAATAAAAAACAGGGGAGTATTTCACAAGTGCTTAGCATATGATACCATATGGCGTGGTTTAGTGTGGTACAATGTTTATCAGTGCGAAGTTTCTATAAGATTTTTGTAACATATCAGTAGAACATACATACTTGCTGCTTCTTCCACTATTGTCTTTTTGCCTGATTTCTGGATTACGATAGTAGAGTTCGTCACAGTGAGTTTGCTATTGTGTTCTTTTCGGACAAGTGATCTTCCAGCCCTTGAAGAGAGTAAAAGGGGAGAAGACAAAACCACTATTAAGCCTCAATTTTCTGCTGTGGTATCCCAAATATAGAGGCCTGATTGGTGCCAATGCATACCAGTGAAAGTTTATAATACGACTCCTTAATGAAAGCTTTTGGAATTTAATCATTTTGTCCAAATCTGTTTGAAATTGTTCTAATCTGTTTAACATGTTTTTAGAATATTTCCCATTACCATACTTAGTATTTAATTTGTTCTAAATTTGATTTTATACTATAATGCTCTCTTGTAAATGAAGTAATCTAAAGATAGCAATCCATCAATAACAAATCCAAGAAGTGTGCAAAATTGTAACAGTTTATCAGGTTTGGATTTGGATAAAGAGAGGAAGACCATTTCTATAAAATGTCATAGTTATACTCACTTGCAATTTGGACATTTCTTTGAACTCATTTGTGATTTCCAGAACTGGGAGATAAGTTTACTTCTATATTCACATACTGTTTTTACCTTTAAAGGGGAGCAATAAAAAAGTTAAAGAAGTTTAAAAAGCTACACATTAATCAAATTAATTGTAAACATTAATTCCCAGAGCAATATTAATTAAAAATAGATCTACAATTATATTTTAGAACGTATATTTTCATTCGAGAATGTAATTTGTTTGTGATCTTGCTATAATAGATTTCCCCCCTCAAATTAAATCCTGACCACTGAAGGAAGGGAGCATGTTGTGACATGGTACAAAACTGAATTACAAGAACAACACATTTCTTCATGAGTTGCTAAGAATGTAAAGAAAACTCTTAACAGTCTGCACATGATTCAGGTTCACTTCTCACATACATGGGCAAACAAAAGTACAAATGAGTCTATTAGAGTCATTTACCTAATTACAGAGCACTTTTTGACCACCACCATCGCTTGTACCCCACCACCATCTCCCACAAGGGACTCATGGTTGCTTACAGCACCACATAATAATGCCATAAAACACATAAAAATACAGGTAAAATTACATCAACATGTTAAACAATAACAATATCAATTAACATAAAACAACACATTACAAAATAAAAGACCAAAGTTAATTTAAAAGAATAATCAGTAAAAACTCAGCAATAACTATGATTAAAATGGATAGTACAACATGCCAGCCACAGCCAGATTTCAAACATTAAAGTGCCAGGGTCAATATTAAGTTATTTGGTCCTTTAGATTAACTGATGTCTTGGTCATTTTCAAAAGCCTGCCTAAAGAGCCATGTTTTCAGCTCCTTGCAGAAACATTGTAGTGTGGGGGCCAAGCCTAATATCCCTCGGGAGGATATGATAAAATGTTTGCTGACCTTATCCATTAACATCCAGTTCACATTTTATATCTGCTGTCCAAAGGGTGTAACTATCTAAAGCTGGGACAACTCACATGGATGAAAATGCATTATCCAAAGGCATAGCCATATTACAAATATTACTTGAATAAACAAAAATTAGCCACAAAATATATGCAATATCCTCTTTTTTAAGTGAACTTGTATATTGTTGTATGGTGTAGTGCCTTTTCCAATTTTGCTAATGTTTTATAAGATTTTTAAACAGTTCCAAGAAAATTTCCTGGATCTTTTTACCACCTCTGTCATGCCTGTCACACCTTGATTCTCCAGTCAGAAAGAACAAATGTTGCAGTAAAAAACATCAATAAATCTTTTCATTCAGATTTCATCTGAGAATAGTGCTTTGTTGATTACAAGCTTAAATCTGCATATCTCTGGTTTCCTTGTATCTGCCCAACATCCTAAATATATTTTGTCGGGGTATAAAGTAATCTTGAAGTCTAACTCAACATTCAAGAGTGATTTGGAAAACCAGTATTAGAGCTGGCAGAACAAGATAAAACTTGATTTCTGTATATATTTTCTCACTGAATAAACAACAATATCAGTTCCCCTAAAATGACTAGACAGTCATTAGATCAAGTTACTATGGTGATGGATGGTGGATTTCTGTTTCTGATTCGTGAGAGCTTTTCAAAAGGTTACCATTTTTATGCTTTGTGCAATTTGAATAAAAGTTCACATTCACTTTTTTAAAAGGTAACAGCACTTTATACTATGAATTACATCGGAATAACCAGACACTATGATATAACAAAAACTGGTGTGAGTTTTCTGGGCTATATGGCCATGTTCCAGAAGCTTTCTCTCCTGACGTTTCGCCCACATCTATGACAGGCATCCTCAAAGGTTGTGAGGTCTGTTGGAAACTAGGCAATGGGGTTTATATATCTGTGAAAAGTCCATGGTGGAAGAAAGAACTCTTGTCTGTTTGAGGCAAGTGTGGCTAGTGCAATTGGCCACCTTGATTAGCATTAAATGGCCCTGCAGCTTCAAAGTCTGGCTGCTTCCTGCCTGGGGGGATCCTTTGTTGGGAGGTGTTAGCTGGCTCTGATAGTTTCATATCTGGAATTTCCCAGTCTTCTGAGTGTTGTTCTTAATTTAGTGTCCTGATTTTAGAGTTTTTTAAATACTGGTAGACAGATAAGAAAAAAGTGATCGTATTTCAGATATGGAAATGCAAGCAATTGCTTATTCCAATCCATGCAAATAGTTCTATGTAAAAAATAATTTTCTTACTTACAGGTGCACCTTGATCTCTAAATTGATTATTGTGGAGCACTTCTTCGACATGCAAGCGTAATGCCTCTTCAATGTCACCATCCCGATTCTCTTCTAAAAACTGAAAAAACAATAAAATTAGACACTTTCAAGAAACTCCTAAAACAAACAGAGGAAAAGAAAACTTACTCTGCTTAGTACAGCTTCCAGATCATGGGCTGCTTGAAGCAGCCCTACCTCCAGAAGCTTCAGCTGGTTAAATAGCAAATGAATCACAGCACGAGGACACGTCAGATGGCAGCAGTTCAGACAGGAACCTCGAATCAGAAGGAATAATTTCTGAAAAACATAATTAGTTGACTCATTACAAAGTTTAATGTCTATTTAGTACTTTGAAATGTCACACGTTCACACATTTTATTGTGTGGCATTCCTGATAACAATGTTAGAAAATAACTAAATCATATCAATGAGTATAAATACTAATGCTTTTACATTTGTGGAGCTTGTTTCCAAAAGACATCAAATCCACCTGAACAAATTTTTCAGGAATTGAAAAAAACATGCTGAGAGTATGCAACTGAAGCAATCCCGGGGCCCTTCCACACAGCCCTATATCCCAGAATATCAAGGCAGAAAATCCCACAATATCTGCTTTGAACTGGGTTATCTGAGTCCACACTTAGATAATGTGGGATTTTCTGTCTTGATATTCTGGGGTATCAAGTCATTCTTTGCTCAAACATTATATTTACATGTGTCACAAAGATATGGTGCTATTCTTTGGCAGTTTAAAATCTAATCCTAGAATGTGAACTGTCACAACACCCTTAAATACTGCATTACACCTTTCAGGAAAAAGAAAAGATTTGATTTTCCGACACTTTATCTTGACCAGTCAGCAGGCATATAGAAGAGGCCATGAACAGGAAAAAACCACCATTTTCAAGATCATACTGGGGCCCCTTCTACACTGCCATATAAAATCCAGATCATCTGCTTTGAAGTAGATTATATGGCAATGTAAACTCATATCATCCAGTTCAAAGCAGACCACAACTATCACAATCACTCTAAGGTACTTCATTTTCACGGTATGAAGCCCTGTACCGAAGTGATTTGGGACATTTTTCCATTTCTGATCTGGAAGTACTATTCTACTCCTAGCTGGCAATGTGCCAGTTAGTAGTAGACTCTATTTTGGGGGATTTGGTAGCTTTCGGAAACAAGCTCCACATTTGTTCTCAACCCAGGGTGCAGAAGACAGCTGGTCATAGTATAGAAACCATGATTCATGAGCTGCAGTTAGTCCCTAAACTGTTCAATGACCCTCTCAAATCCCACTATCCCCAATAAATCACATAAAACATATCCATTTTAAACCCTGAATACTTCAAAGCTTTCCCCAAAAAACATAAACATAAACTGAATCCTCAGATTTGGATTTAATTCTTCAGAGCACTGAGACCCAATGGGGAGGATGGACATTAGCAACAGTTGACACATTTCATCCCCCCTCCTTTAAAACTTAGACAAAGCGAGTGTATAATGACTAAAGCCATTAAAATACTTACATCAAAAAAGAGAGGGTTATATACAGTCAGGGGCAATTCTATGTGACCGAGGTGACCGGGGCAGCTGTTGAAATCCTGCATACAAGTGGCACATACTTCTTTATTATCAAGGGGTCCCAACGACAAGTCATACAGTCCATTTGGTGAAGGAGTGCCCGCATTGTCCAGAAACACTGGGTTGGTTATAGATTTCATGCTCAGTTTCCTAAAATGAAAAGAAAGTCAGATAACATGTTGATAGAATCATAGAATCGTAGAATTCTGCCACGTGACTGAGCAATTTCTGTAGCAGCATCTAGACTTTAAAATACCTTCCGAGGGAAGACAGGATGAATACTTTCCAGGGAAAGTCCCACCTAAGCATTTAGCATAAAGCTAGGATGGTATTATTATGTATAGCCTTTAGTCCAAGGAGCCCCGATGGCGAAGTGTGTTAAAGCACTGAGCTGCTGAACTTGCAAACCGAAAGGTCCCAGGTTCAAACCCCGGGAGTGGCGGGAGTGGCCGCTGTTAGCTCCAGCTTCTGCCAACCTAGCAGTTCGAAAATATGCCAATGTGAGTAGATCAATAGGTACCGCTCTGGCGGGAAGGTAAAGGCGCTCCATGCAGTCATGCTGGCCACATGACCTTGGAGGTGTCTACGGACAACGCCGGCTCTTCGGTCACGACTGGACTTAACGTCAGGGAAAAACCTTTACCTTTACCTAAGTTGTATTGTAATGCTTTTTATTGTGAGCCACTTTGAGTCTCTTCGCATGGAGAGAAAAAGCAGGAAACAAATAAATATAATAATAATAGCCTGCAGAAGTGAAAGTTGAAAGGAGACATGATAGCCATGTGTAAAATATGTGAAAGGATGTCATTAGGAAAAGGGAGCAAGCTCGTTTTCTGCTGCCTTTGAAACCAGGACTCAAAGCATTGGGTTCAAATTACAAGAAAGAAGATTCCACTTAAACATTAGAAGAACTTCCTTAGAGCTGTTCAGCAGTGGAACTCTCTGCCTCGGGGTGTAGTGGAAGCTCCTTCCTTGGAGGCTTTTAAACAGAGGCTGGATGGGCATCTGTCGGGGCTGCTTTGATTGTGCCTTTCGTGCATGGCAGGAGGTTGGACTAGATGGCCCATGTGATCTCTTCACACTCTATTATTATTATTATTATTATTATTATTATTGGGGCTGGACGGACATCTGTCGGGGGTGCTTTGAGTGTGCCTTTCGTGCATGGCAGGAGGTTGGACTAGATGGCCCATGTGATCTCTTCACACTCTATTATTATTATTATTATTATTATTGGGGCTGGACGGACATCTGTCGGGGGTGCTTTGAGTGTGCCTTTCCTGCATGGCTGGGGTTGAGCTAGATAGCCTCTTCTAACTCCCTTCTCTCCCTCTGCCCGGCCCCTCACCGTATCTCCTCGGCTGCGTACATCCCGAAGGACAGCCCGGCCAGGCGCCGCCAGGGAGCTTCCCTCGCCGCCATGGTCCTGATACTTTTGCCAGGTGCCCAGGAGGCTAAACACGTGCAAAGGGAGGCGTGATCTACCCCTCCCCCGAGTTCCGCTTCCGGCGCGTGCTGCTCTTTCCAAGATGGCGGCTCGCTGGCTGCGCTTCAGCTGCGCCGGCCGCCGCGTTTTGCGGCGGAAAGGCCCGGTGTCCTTGGCGATAGCAGCGGAAGGGAGCGCTAGGTAAGAGTCCAGTGAGGGAAGGAATAGAGGGCTGCTGAGCTCAGGCCCGAAGGAGGCGGAGAGGACCTCGTGGTGGGAAGTCTCTCCCTTTCACCGCGCTGAAGAGGTCGCGCCGCGTTGCTTTTCAAACTCCAACTCCCAGAAGCCCTTGCCAGTTTGTTCAATGCTTAGGGAGTCTGGGAGTTGGAGGCCCAAGCTGCTGAATGGCCCGGTTTAAGGATGCCTTCTTTAAACTCTGAGATAGCCTGGGCAATAGACTCTGGATATCTTTGGGAACTTAGCTGCCCGATTCAGAGGTACTACTGATTGGTAATAAAAATAATTAATATTTATTTATATCCCGCTTTTTCTCTCCATACGGAGACTCAAAGCGGTTCACAGTTCAAAGCATTGCAATACAACTTCAAATGTACAGGTGTTAAAACAGTCTTAAACAACATTTATGTTAAAAAAAATCAAGGTTAAAACTATGAAAGCATATAAAATCGCACCACAAAATCATAGCAGCCCTTGAGGAAATCGTACAACTGATCAGGCTGCAGCTTTCTTCATCCCCAGATCTGATTTGGCTGCAGTGGCTCCTCACTGGTCAGATGGTTCAGGCTTCTTGTTGGGCTGCAACTCCCATCATCCCCAGCCTGCCTAGGAAATGGGCAAGGATGTTGGGAGGTGCAGCCTGGCAAGTAGGCTGGGCTGAATGACTGGTTATAAGGAGAGCTGTACTGGCCGTGGGTTGGGAACATGTGGTTCTCTGGATGGTGCTGGACTCCAACTTACATCACTCTGTATCTTCCCCATACCTCATCAGTATTTTAAGTTGGATCGTGAAAGGTATGTGTACCAAGTTTGGTCCAGATCATTGTGGATGGGATTCACACAGATCTCTGGATGTGGCTGGACTACAGCTACCATCATGCTCTATCAGTCTCCCCAAAACCTGCCAGTATTTTTATTGGGAAATGAAAGGTATATATTCCACGTTTGCTGTATTAACAATTTCTGTATTCAAAAGTAAGAATAAGGATTTGGTAAATAAAAATCTTATACGGCCCATATTATGTGCTGCAAATACTTGAAATGTGGAAAAGCATTAGATAATTTATCGATAAATAAATTGTTTAATAGGATATAGGTAATAGCACTATCGGAAAAGTTAACTTACACAATTTTTTTTCAAACTGTGTTCTTCCAGGTGTTTTGGACTTCAGTTCCCAGAAATCCCAGCCAGTTTACCAGATCTTAGGAATTGTGAGAGCTGAAGTCCAAAACATCTGGAGGAGCACAGTTTGAGAAACTGACTTATACATTAAGATTAGCAAAAGGAGAAATAAAAAAACATCTGTTTTATAACACACTAGCTGTGCCCGGCCACGCGTTGCTGTGGCGAAGTATGGTGGTCTGGGAAATAAAGTATTGAGGAATTGGTGGTAGTTAAGGTCAAGGGTAAAGGTTTTCCCCAGACATTAAGTCCAGTGGTGTCTTACTCTGGGGGTTGGTGCTCATCTCCATTTCTAAGCCGAAGAGCCGGCGTTGTCCGTAGACTCCTCCTAGGTCATGTGGGATGACTACATGGAGCGGCGTTACCTTCCCGCCGGAGCAGTACCTATTGATGCACTCACATTTGCATGTTTTCGAACTTCTGGGTTGGCAGAAGCTGGAGCTAACAGTGGGGGCTCTCTCCGCTCCCCCAATTCAAACCTGTGGCCTTTCAGTCCAGAAGTTCAGCAGCTCTGCGCTTTAACACGCTGCGCCATCAGGGGATATTATTTCCTAAAGGTTGTGAATATACAATATTTCTGATTGGGTTTTTTTGTTTGTTGGAGGCAAGTATGAATGCTGCAATTAGGAAAAATGATTAGGATGTAATGGCCTTGCAGCTTTAAAGCCTGGCTGTTTCCTCCCTGAGTGAATTTTTTGTTGGGAGGTGTTAGCTGGCCCTGATTGTTTCCTGTCTGGAATTCCCTTGTTTTCAGAGTGGTGTTGTTTGCGATATTTTATGTGCTTCTACTGTCTGTGGCCCTGAGAAAACAGGATTTGCCAGACTTTGATGATGGGAATACTTTGTTGGGAGGTGTTAGCTGGCCCTGATTGTTTCCTGTGTGGAATTCCCCTGTTTATTTACTGTCCTGGTTTTAGAGATTATATTGTTCTGCATTATTCTATCCCAGTAATTATTTCATATTAAAGAAGAATCTCGCTTATCCAACATTCGCTTATACAATGTTCTGGATTATCCAACGCAGTCTGCCTTTTCATAATCAATGTTTTTGTAGTGTGTTTTAAATTCATTGTGATATTTTAGTGGTAAATTTGTAAATACAGTACAGTAGAGTCTCACTTATCCAACATAAACGGGCCGGCAGAATGTTGGATAAGCGAATATGTTGGATAATGAGGAATTAAGGATAACACTATTAAACATCAAATTAAGTTATGATTTTACAAATTAAGCACCAAAACATCATGTTAGACAACAAATTTGTCAGAAAAAGTAGTTCAGTACACAGTAATGCTATATAGTAATTACTGTATTTATGAATTTAGCACCAAAATATCACGATATATTGAAAGCATTGACTACAAAAATGCGTTGGATAATCCAGAACGTTGGATAAGTGAGACTCTACTGTAAATACTACATAGCATTACTGCGCATGGAACTACTTTTTCTGTCAAATTTGTTGTATAATATGATGTTTTGGTGCTTAATTTGTATAACGATTACCTAATTTGATGTTTAATTGGCTTTTCCTGAATCCCTTCTTATTATCCAACATATTCACTTATCCTGCCGGCCTGTTTACGTTGGATAAGTGAGACTCTACTGTGTATTTGTAATCTTATATTATCTGCTCAGAACTGGATTATCTGAGGCCCCTTCTTCACAGCTGTATAAAATGCACACTGAAGTGGATTATATGGTAGTGTGGAGTCAAGATAATCCAGTGCAAAGCAGATAATATAAGATTATAAATGGGTTATATAGCTGTGTGGAAGGGCCTTGGGTCTACACTGCCATATAATCCAGTGCAAATTAGATAATCTGTGGAAGAAGTCTAAGTGAGGCCTAAATCTGCCTGTCCCCTAACTGAAACCTGGCTGTCCCTTGGTTGCTAGGCAACCAAGTGGGCAGAGATTAGTCCTCTAAACTGGCAGCAATTGGATAAAAAAAATTATTGCTCTCCCTCTAATTAGGACTTTATTTTTCTTTTCTTTTTGTTGTATCAACCTTGAGGCGTGGATGATGGGTTGTGTTGTCAAATTTTGAGGTTGGGGGGCCTGTACTTTTGTTGTTTTGTGAATTGCCGTGATGCCATCACTCTTTTATATATATAGATGGAAGTCATTTATTAGTTTCATGTGTAAAAAACTAACGGCAATTTTCAAACACTAAACATCAAAGAAAGGTTGATTAGAAAACCTATTGCAGTAATTATATGTAACAGATGAAATTGGAATAAGTAGAAGTAATAGAGTTGACAGAGCTGTATTTTTATAAAGCTATGTGAGTGATAAGAAGGGTGAGGTATATAGATTTGGGAATCGCTGATGTATACAATTGTATTATGTTTTGAAATAAATTAAAGTTAAATAAATGTAAAAAAATAAAAAGAGGAGAAAAAACAAGTTTGGTTCAGGTCCATAAAGCTACATAAGTGCCTTTGTGCTTCAAGCAAACATACATTTAATGTTATGTACATACATACTTTCAGTTTTGCACGCATGGCTGGTGTAATCGAGGTTTGCTTTTGAAACCATTCACAGCTTGAAAAAAATTCAAGCTGTGAATGGTTGAGTCCTATCTTCAAAATCCTCACAGAAGGGGCCCAACATTATTTTCCTTGTTTATGTGCTTTGTTTGCCATCTTTGCTTCTACCACTGGGCTGGTGCTTTACGTTTATAGCATAATGGAGCTTTCCTGAAAGTTTGGACTCCAGCTCTCTTTTGTTCTCATTGGCCATTATAATTGGGGATGAAGGGAATCACATTCCCAATAATGACCAATTATAGTGTTGGTTCTAGTAAATCCTGTATATTATCTGTATATTATATTTTATTATTACCTTGGTTTGTCTCTCTAGGCACTGTTCAGAACTTGCAGCTGTTCAAGAAAAATCTCCTGACCTTCAAGGTACAATTTTGTTGCTGTCTCTTATGTACTCATAAAAAATATAAGAAAAAGAATTAACTGTAAGCATATTTACATGGACAGACAATTCTATTTTAAAAGAATCTATATCTATATCTATATATATAATAAAAGTGAAATCGGAGTATGTATCAGCGTTTTGATTGGCCTGGCGGAATATGTGCTCGCGTTTTGATTGGCCGCCACTATCCCAGGCCACTGAGACCAACAGGAATGACGGATCTGCACCAAACTTGGCACACTTCATTCCCACGATGCACTTTATGACCTGCTGCCATTTGGGGGAGGATGGACCACAGATGATGGGATTTGCAGTACTTTAAAACACTTTAACTCCCACAGACTACTGCAATGCCCACCAATGATAGAAATGGACCAAACTTGGCACACTTCATCCCCACGATGCACTTTATGACCTGCTGCCATTTGGGGGAGGATGGACCACAGATGATGGGATTTGCAGTACTTTAAAACACTTTAACTCCCACAGACTACTGCAATGCCCACCAATGATAGAAATGGACCAAACTTGGCACACAGAACTCCTGTCGACCCCTTTACATCCTGATGTATATTGGGGCAGGATGGACCAAGGATGATGGAATTTGCAGTACCTTCACTCACTTCTTGAGACCACAGCAACTGCCACAAATCACACAACTGAACCAAACCAGGCACACATATCCCAAATGACACACTTCACATGCTGCAGCAGTTTGACGGAGGGTGGACCAAGGATTATGGGATTTGCAGTACATTCATCCAATTCACCTCCCACAAACCATTGTGATGCCCATGAATGACAAAACTGTATCAAACTTGACACGCACATGCAGGCTAGCCCACTTTACATCCTGGTGCAGTTTGGGGGAGGAGGGCCCGTGGATGATGGGACTTGCACTATCTTCACTCACTTCCTGGGACTACTGTGACCCCCACCAATGACTGATCAAGACCAAACTTGGCACATAGAGCCACCATGGCCCACTCTACATCTTGGTGAGATTTGAAAGAGCTTGGACCTTGGATGATGGGACTTGCAGTATATTCATTCACTTCCTGAGACCACTGTCACCCCCATCAATTTCTCATCAAGACCAAACGTCAAACAGAGAACACCCATGACTCACTCTACACCCAGGTGCAGTTTGGAGGATGATGGACCATGCACGATGGGACTTCCAATACCTTCACTCACTTCCTGAGAGCACCGCGACCCACACAAATGACTGATCAAGACCAAACATGGTACATGGAGCCCCCATGACCTACTCTACATACTGGCTCTGTTTGGAGGGGGATGGACACTGGACGATGGGACTTGCATATGGGAGTTGGAGCTTAACCGCGCCCACTGAACCCACCTGACATTGGATATAGGCTACACTTGGAACACAGGCAAACAAGGCCTTTCTCAAATGACCCGGGCATCGCCGGGTCTCCAGGCTAGTGTTGAATAAAAGTGAATAGGATAAAAACGTTGCTTGCTACAATTGGCAAATTTTGTTTTGGATAACGAAAACATTTCTTTAAAATTATTTAAGCTTAATCACTAGCTGTCTGCAGAATTAAGACCTTTATAGTCTCTAGACATATATTTTTATTAATGTATTTTTAAATTTTATTTGTTGTTTTTTTTTAACCAAAGTTGCTGAAGAAGGTATTATTCTCCCAAGAAAGAAAACCTGGTAAGCAGTTTTCTTTTCAATGCCCTGTAAATCAACCAGTTAGGCACATCCTGTTTTTCGTAGTCATTCTGCTTAATTAAAATGACATTCAAAAATATTTATAATGCACATTGAGCATCCCTTAGCAAGAATTTTAGCATACTCTGAAATCCAAAAATGTCCACATGAGTAGTTGAGATAGTGACACTTTTACATTCAGATGGTTTTGTGTACAAAAGTACAAAAATACTGTATAAAATGACCTCCAGGCTATGTATATGAAAAATAAATTAATTTCAAGTTTAAACTGGAGCCCTCCCTCAAAGATGGCAAAAATACCAAAGGTTAAGGTATTTGATAAAAATGTCTCAGCACTAATTTCTAGAGACGAGAAGTAAAAAAATATCTCAATTACAGAACAACTGCTTCTAAGCTCTATCCCAAACAGACTTTCCCGGAGGATGCCACCATTAATGTTTCTAAATGAACTCATTTTAATTCATGATTATATAAACTTTAAAAAATTAATGCAGCTTTCTTAACTTTAGGGATAAGTTAGCTGTTCTTCAGGCCCTTGCTTCAACTGTAAAGAGGGTAAGTGCTTTTAAATATAGCACGGTGTTTCAAATGATGGACCCACTTTCAAAGTAGTATTTTTCATGATGGCAATATGGTACAAATTACTTAAACAGCTACAAATGGTTTAATGAGTCTTCACGTTTACTGTTTGGGGTCAGACAGAATATCTCATCAGGCTTATCACCTTGTGTATTACTGAGCTAGGGACTGTTTCTGCACTGGGAGAGGCATCTTGTAGTAATCATTTGAAACTCTATGCCCCATCCTTTCACATAGTAAAAGTTTTATTCATGTGATGTTCACAGTTGCTGAAATAAAACTACAGTAGAGTCTCATTTATCCAGCATTCGCTTATCCAACATTCTAGATTATCCAACGCAGTCTGTTTTTTAGTAGTCAATGTTTTTGTAGTCAGTGTTTTCAAAACATCGTGATATTTTGGTGCTAAATTCGTAAATACAATAATTACTACATAGCATTACTGCGTATTGAACTACTTTTTCTGTCAAATTTGATGTTTAATAGGCTTTTCCCTAATTCCTCCTTATTATCCAACATATTTGCTTATCCATAATTCTGCCGGCCCATTTATGTTGGATAAGTGAGACTCTGCTGTATTTCAAATTGGGTCAATATTTTAAAACACCTTGTACATTTTAATACTAAAGTTTTTGTACTCCCAACAAGACACTGCAACAGATACAAAACAAGCATACATTTAAGTAATTGTTGTTACTTTTAATGTTTCCTCTTGATTGAGTTGTGTTGCATTATTCTGTACAAAGTGAAGAAAGCATACTCAGAATATCTTCCAACTTTAGAGTACTGTAGTTCGTAATATTGTGTTCCTTTCCAGTAGCTCATACTTGCCAGAATAGTGTTTTTTAGCTTGTGAAACTCTTTGTGGCTTGAACATCGGAGTCAGACTATGGCAGTGCTTCCCAACCTTTGGACTTCAGCTCCCACAGTTCCTAACAGCTAGTAAACTGGCTGGGATTTCTGGGAGTTGAAGTCCAAAACACTCGGAGGCCAAAGGTTTGGAACCACTGGTCTATGGAGGCCCGAGTTCAGTACCTCACTGGGTGTCCTTGAGCGCGTTACACACTCTCAGTCTCAGAAAGGTTCTGTGATATGTTTTTGTGTCACCATAAATTAAAAATATCAACAAAGATACTGTGGTGATTAACCTGAAGCTTAGTGCAGTGTTTCATTGTTTCTGAAAACTACCTCCAACATTGAGAGGAAATTATTGTAAAATACATGGACACAATATGTGGGTAATATTTTTCTCTCAATTTCAGCGTTGCTAAATTCACAGTTAGCAAACAGGAAAAAATGCTTCCACTCTTGAGTGGGCAGCTGCTCTGGGACAGGAGCCAGCTTTTACCCTTTTGAGCCCTCTTAGGATACATGGATGTAAAGCCAAAACCAGTCTTTACTTGTATGTTGGTGGTTTGAGTAGTAAAAGTGAGAGAAACAAACTACTACATATTAGGGGTGGGTTGTGAATTTGTCAAAATATAAATTTTAAGCTCTGCTATACTACTGTTATATTTGTCTATACCACTCCTTATACTATAGGTCCCAATTGTAAATAAGGTTCCCTTCTCTCAATGATGGGGTTGCAAAACATTTGGCAGCAGTAAAATGTTTCTGCACATCACTTAGACATTTATAAAAATCTGTTAGGAGCAGTGTCCAGCGTTTACAGTAGACTTTGCATAATGTGTTTCATCTGTATTTCATAAAAAGGAGAATCTATCTGTTTAACAAGTCTTGCAATTTCTGATTTATTATCAACAAATGTTTGATGGTGGAAAAAGTTTGAGACTGGATCTACACTGCCTTTTTATCCCAGGATTTGATCCCAAATTATCTGATTTGAACTGGATTATATGATTCTACACTGCTGTATAATCTGGATCAGACCCTGAGATATAGGGAAGTGTAGAAAGGGCCTGAGAAGTTCTGGTCTATATAGAACCTGTAAGTGTTGTGCTTTTCTTTTATCCAGGATACCACAGCTGCGTCCTATATATTTCAAGATGACCCATATCTTATTCCTAGAACTAGTTCTGAGTTTGTAAGTAACAGTTTTAATATTAATCTTTCCACAAGTAAAAAAAACTGTTTAGAAACTTAGCCTGTATTCATAAGTACAGTTTTATGCAGAGGAAACGCCAGTGGCCCATAAATTGCAGTAAATGTGCTTTTTCTTGTTACCCAACAAGAATTGGGATTTAGCAGGATGAAAAGTGAGTTGTGTGTTCAATTTGCCTATCACTACAGGACCACTTTGTAGTCTACTTTCCCATGGCCAATCACCAACACCTTCAATCTATATATATACTAGTTGTGCCCAGCCACGCGTTGCTGTGGCGTTGTCTGGTGGTGTTGGTGAGAAATTGTTGAGGTAGTGGTGGTATTGAATGTCTGTTATATGGTTGTCTTTATGTTTAGTATGCACACTGAAGTGGATTATATGGCAGTGTGGAGTCAAGATAATCCAGTTCAAAGCAGATGATATAAGATTATAAATGGGTTATATAGCTGTGTGGAAGGGCCTTGAGTCTACACTGCCATATAATCCAGTTAAAATCTGATAATCTGTGGAAGAGGCCTAAGTGAGGCCTAACTGTGCCTGTCCCCTGGGCTGAGGAGGTTGCTAGGAGACCCAGTGGGCGGAGCTTAGTCTTCTAACCTGCAGGAATTGGATAAAAACTATTATTCCTCTCCCTGTAATTAGGACTTTATTTTTCTTTTCTTTTTGTTGTATCAACCTAGAGCTGTGAATGATGGGTTGTGTTGTCAAATTTCAAGGTTGGGGGGCCTGTAGTTTTGTTGTTTTGTCCGCTGCCCTGATGCCATCACTCTTTTATATATATAGATAAGACTTTTGGCATTGTGGCGATGCACAGAACAACAAAACCCAACATCCCTCAAACTCTAAAATTACCCACACAATCCATCATCCCCGCCTCCAGTAAGATACAACATAATCAAACAAAAAACACAATCACAACACAAAAAAACACAACAGGCAATGTGCGCATGTGCACAAACACAGTCCTCCCAACTCTTTCCGCGCACGCGCGCACACACACACACAGAACCATTCCCCCTCCCTCCCCCTCTAGCGCCGCCTCCACCGCCGAAGCCAGGGACTCTGCAGGAGAAGGCACATCTCCGCCTCACGAGGCTGAGCTCCCCATCCTCAAATCGGGAGTTCCACTCCAAAACACACAAAGGGCCTAAGCCGACCCTTCCCTGCCCTCACCTCTCGCCTGGAAAACAAAAAGGGCCTCTTTCCCCCTCCCTCGGTACCTTCCTGGTTTTTGGCGCCAACATTGTCACTGCCACGCCAGGCACTTCTGGGAAAGCGAGTCCTGCCTCTCTCCCTCTGTGTGGAGGGGAAGCCTTTCCCACCCCTTTCTCTTCCTCTCGGGCCTGCAGCGGTGGACAAGCGCCACGTTGCCCGCCTTCCTGGCCCGGTTCCCCTCCTCCTCCTCGTGCTGCTCAGGCCTCCTCCTGTCCTCCTCCTCCGCGGGAAGAACATGGAGGCCCGCATCGGGAAACGCGGAGGTGGGGAGGAAGCCGCGACGCCCCGGGCCTGCGCCTCCACCGGAGCCCGCTCTTGCCTGGCCTACAACCCACCACCACACCGGCGCCACCTCCGGTAGGAGGGGAAGGGCCGGGATTGAGGGGCAAAGAGGAAGGGCAGACCTCACCCCGCCACGCCTCCCGCCTGGCCCCTGAGCCTTCTCAGAACGCCTTCTCCTCTTCTCTTATTTATTTACCCTTTTCCAGGGCCCGGGGGATGGCGCAAACGGCTTCCTTGCAAAATTATAAATATACAGTAGAATCTCACTTATCCAACATAAACATCCCAGCACAACATTGCATAACTGAATATGTTGGATAATAAGAACGGATTCAGGAAATCCCAATTAAACATCAAATTAGGGAATCATTATACAAATTAACCACCAAAACATCATGTTATACAACAAATTTGACAGAAAAAGTATCACAACACTGACTACACAAAAATTGACTACTAAAACGCAGACTACGTTGGATAATCCAGAACATTGCATTACCAAATGTTGGATAACTGAGATTCTACTGTAAGATGAAATAATTACTGTGGTGCAATAATACACAACAATATAATATCTACAATCACAACACTAAATAAAGAACAACACTCTGAAAACGGGAATTCCAGACAGGAAACAATCAGGGCCAGCTAACACCTCCCAACAAAGTATTCCCATCACCAAAGTCTGGCAAATCCTCTGTTTTCTGAGGGTCACAGACAGTAGAAGCACATAAAATATCGCAAACAACATCACTCTGAAAACGGGAATTCCAGACAGGAAACAATCATGGCCAGCTAACACCTCCCAACAAAAAATTCACTCAGGGAGGAAACAGCCAGGCTTTAAAGCTACAAGGTCATTACATGATAATCATTTTTCCTAATTGCAGCATTCATACTTCCCTCCAACAGACAAAAACAATCAAAAATATTGTATATTCACAACCTTTCGAAAATAATATCCCCTGATGGTGCAGCGTGTTAAAGCGCTGAGCTGCTAAACTTCTGGACCGAAAGGTCGCAGGTTTGAATTCGAGGAACGGACAGAGCCCCCACTGATAGCCCCAACTTCTCCCAACCCTAAAGTTCAAAAACATTCAAATGAGAGTAGATGAATAGGTACCACTCCAGCGGAAAGGTTACGGTGCTCCATGCAGTCATACCACATGACCTTGGAGGAGTCTACGGACAACGCCAACTCTTCAAGCTTACAAATAGAGATAACCACCAACCCCCAAAGTCGGACACGACTGGACTTAACGTCAGGGGAAAACGTTTACCCTTTACCTTAACTACCACAAATTCCTCAATACTTTATTTCCCATACCACCAGACTTCGCCACAGCAACGCGTGGCCGGGCACAGCTAGTTATTTATAAAGCGAAACATGCAACCTATAGTCTGTGAGTTGAAGTACAAATTGGCTTTGATATCCAATTTACTTGCCCTAGAATTGCATCTCATGACAGAACCATATTTCAGTTACTTGTAAAATATTTCCAAGATCTGTTTCTTTTAAATTATAGAGGAAAGGAACTCTTTGTAATATCCTGCCAGCTTTTTAAATTTACCCTACAGTCCACTTCTCCATTTTTCCCTTGAAACCTCATTCCATCTCTCTTTTAGGCTTATTTTATCACTGCCTTCTGTTTGAAAGACAATCTGTAGAGATTCTGATAGTGCCTGTTTAGTTATGTGGGAATCATAGATCTCTGTTGACTGGAGAGAGCTGTATTGTGCCTTTCCATGGCATATGTTGTGTTAAGGGCTGCATAAAACAGGTAAAAGAATTGTATGATAAAGATTACAGGTGTATAGTTGATTATTGGGAAAACGAAAGTTATTAAAGAAATGCTAATGCAAGCTTCCAAGAGAAGACCTGGTTTATTAACACTATAATAATAGAAAAGACATCATGAAAGTTATGCTTTTCCCTCTGAGTTCTTAAGTATATAGTAATGTGATAAATTGCAACTTTTTTATTTTTACAGCGTATATTTTCCTTGTCAAAAGAATCTGGGAAAAATGCAGCCAAATTTGTTGTTAACAAACATCCTCAATATTTTGCGAAGGACATTGCTGAACCTCACATACCGGTAATCTCTTTGTCTTTTTATTTTATACACGTTCATTTTTGTCAGGGGGAAAGAGTGCCTAGATCCCAAAACAATTTAGCATAGCCAATCCTTTGCTTTGAACATAATTTTTTATAAAAAAATACTGATCTTGTATCAGTTCAAATAAACTCTGATCAGACAAGGATTTTCATGTTTCTTATAACAGGTGGATGATATTTTGGGTTGGAGGACACAGGACTCTCGTAAAAATGCTAATAATAAAATTGTGCTTTTTTTTAACCTAGGAGAAGGCATCTTTAGGTCCTCCATTGTGACTTTCTTTAGGAATTTCTAGATCCGGTAGTAGGACTTTGTGATCAATTTACAGCAGAAGTTGACCACAGGGTTATGTTGAAGGACCTACAGATTTCTAGAAAGATCATTCAATCAAATCTTAATCTTATTCAGAAGAATCAAATCTGCAAATGCAGAGGGCCAGCTGTTCTCTGAAAGAATGAGACAGTGATCATATGATATGAAAATGTATATAGTATTTGCAAGTTTCCTTCAAGATACAAAAATGCCTCTGACAAAGGCTCATAAGTAGCCAATCTCTAGAAATGAGAATTCAAGTAATAATGGGTATAGTAATCTTAATTTTTATTTTGGCCTCTTTGAAAAATGCCTAGAAGAGTCAGTTCTGCTGATAGCATTTAGAGGCCTCATAACCTGTGTGAATCACTGAATTAGGCCCAAATTCAGTTAGTAGAGCATCACCATGAAATAAATAGGAACTTGTCAGCCAACGGCTACATTTATTCCATTTATTTATTGGGTCTGCTTTTGTGGCTTTAGTCTGCAGTAAAAAAAAAGCTGACAAGGGATCACAAGGTCAGAGAAGAACATCTGAAGGGCATTTATAATAGATGCTTTTTAGAGACACTTTTATAATAGGGAATGTGTTGCAGATTTGCACTATCTCAAAGATTTGAAGAGAAACCTAGTGAATTTTCTCTCTTTAGGTGATATAATAAGAACTGTTATCTTTCTCTTTTGTTTTAGAGTTTCATGCCAGAGGAGTTGGCACCTCTGCTTGAAGAAGTGAGTGAGGAGACACTTAAAAATCGAATCCACTTCAGACAAGTAAAAGCTTCTGTAGACATGTATGATCAACTCCTGCAAGCAGGTATTAGTATAAAGCTGCAATCATTTAAATTCCTAGTTAACAGGTGCCCAGCAGTCTGTAGGTACACTGAATTTGCACCAACTGTTGAATTCAAGTTGTTAACATACTGATATTTTATGAAAAGTGTAGCATTGTGGCTTGAGGAAAAGAAAGTGTCAGTCCTTGCTAAACTGGGCATTAGTATATTACACAACAGTCCTGCTTCCATATGATAATTTTATCCACAAGATACCATCTGGACATTTGGCATCACTTTAGCCATTTTTTCTGGGTGGTTGAATAGAGAGACTATTAGTAATCCTAATTATAAACACACCCATTACATTTATTGTTCAATGTTGAGTCATCTCTTATGAAAATCCCATTGATTCAGTGGATCTCGTCTTGTTGAGACTGCAATAGGGTTTATTAGATCATAGTATGGTTAAAAGAACTCATGGTTATCATCCGATAATGGCATATTTGAGAATGTACAAGCCCTTCTTCATCTTGGAGCTTAGAGATCAGCTCATATGTCATATTGGTTAAGATCATGTTTAGCTCAAAAACATCGAAGAATTAATAAGTCCATGTGTTTCTCCCCATTTGCAGGAACCTCTGTATCTCTGGAAACGTCAAACAGTCTTCTAGATCTTTTGTGTTTTTATGGAGATAGAGAATCAAATCAAGAGAATACTCCCGGTGACAACCGTGAAGTGGGAGACTTGGTAAGCAAGTGTGGGTGAGTAGTATATAACAGAAGTAGCATGGCTTATGGGAATAATCATATGTAATGTTTAAAAGCCCTGGCTGCCAGGTTCACAACCAGTATGCATTCTTAGGCTTCCCTGCCTCATTTGAGGCAGCAGTGGACTAAAACCCTGGATCATGAGCTCACTATGTCGGGTTCACTGTATTTCTAAGTTATTGCATGAGTGTATGATTGCCTAAAAACAAATCTTGTTATGAAACATATTGCTTCTTCATTCTTTTCCATAACCGCTCTTTGTATTTTCTATTTGAGGATAGAATTTAAAATTCTGATTTTTTATTATTCTCCATGTTTTTGTTTTCATTAATTAGAATGCATTAGTTTGTATAAAATATTTCTAGCTCTCATTACTTTAAAGGGAATTTTAACACGTGTTATGATGCCCATGCCAGAAGAATTATGCTTGTAACCTTATTCTGAACAGGAAGAAGCTCCTGAAGAAAATAGACAGAGAGGCAACTTTCAGAATACTGCTGATAGCTTTGGCATTAAATGGAGGTATTGAAATGTTGCTAGCTCTTTTCTGAAGCATAAATCTGCACTGTATTAAGGAATATGAGTATTCCCTGCCATTTGTCCCTATTAAAAGGCCTAGCCATAGTGGAGTAAGTGGCTTAACATAAACAAAATCCTGTTTAATCTGTGTATACTTCTGGATATTTTAAAAAGTCTTTTTTATTTTTTAATTGTCAAGTATACTTCCGATGCTCAAAATATGTGAACTAAATGTGGGTGGGTAAGGAGAAATAAATTAGACCAGCCTCAAATAGCTTAAGAACTGTATACTTGATAGCACAAAATGAAAGGTAACTTCTACAATAATGCCAAATAGGGTCACACACTTTTACAAAATTGTGAGGACTGAATTTATAGCTATCTCTGTTTCACAGTATGTGGTAGAGGTTCAAAATCATGCTTATGTCCACATTTAATTGACTACATCTATACCATAAGGGCTAAAAATGCCATATACTTGTATATTTTTGCATTGGCTATCTCCAATGTTCAACCTTACTTTCATTTTCCCTAGTTATGAGGTCAATCATATACATTATGATCTATGAGTGAATGCATAGGTTTACATGTGGTACATGAACTGTCTGCTACATTAAGGGCATGGCAGTGTGTTGAGTTCTTGTAGAGAGAAAAAGTGGGATATAAAGAAACAATAATGATGTGTGTCCATAAATCGTTTATACCAGGGGTCCCCAAACTAAGGCCCGGGGGCCGGATGCGGCCCTCCGAGGTCATTTACCTGGCCCCCACCCTCGGTTTTATAATATAATATATTGTATATACATATAATATTGATAATAATATTATAATGTAATACAATATAACACTAATAATAATACCATATAATAATATTAATTATATATTCTATATTACATATAATATTACTAATAATATTACTACAGTATAGTGGTATCTATATATATAAAAGAGTGATGGCATCACGGCGACCCACAAAACAACAAAACTACAGGCCCCCCAACCTCGAAATTTGACAACACAACCCATCATCCATGCCTCTAGGTTGATACAACAAAAAGAAAAGAAAAATAAAGTCCTAATTAGAGGGAGAGGAATAATTGCTTTTATCCAATTGCTGCCAGTTAGAAGACTAAGCTCCTCCAACCTGGTCTCCTAGCAACCTAATAAAAATAATAAAAAATACTAAAAATTTATACAATAAAATACTATAATAACAGAAAATAACTAAAAATAATACAAGAAAATAATAAAATATAATAAATAAAAAGATAACTTATAATAAAATTAATTAAAAATTGCAAATAACATCAAATAAAAATTACACAACAATTTTTAACCAATACCACCACCACCACTTTGCCACAGCAACGCGTGGCCGGGCACAGCTAGTAGTTCAATAAAGTAATATATAGCTAATATTGTGCTATGCTAATAATATAATATATTGTATGTACATATAATATTGATAATAATATTATAATGTAATACAATATAACACTAATAATAATACCATATAATAATATTAATTATATATTCTATATTACATATCATATTACTAATAATATTACTACAGTATAGTGGTATAGTTCAATAAAGTAATATATAGCTAATATTGTGCTATGCTAATAATATAATATATTGTATGTACATATAATATTGATAATAATATTATAATGTAATACAATATAACACTAATAATAATACCATATAATAATATTAATTATATATTCTATATTACATATCATATTACTAATAATATTACTACAGTATAGTGGTATAGTTCAATAAAGTAATATATAGCTAATATTGTGCTATGCTAATAATATAATATATTGTATGTACATATAATATTGATAATAATATTATAATGTAATACAATATAACACTAATAATAATACCATATAATAATATTAATTATATATTCTATATTACATATCATATTACTAATAATATTACTACAGTATAGTGGTATAGTTCAATAAAGTAATATATAGCTAATATTGTGCTATGCTAATAATATAATATATTGTATGTACATATAATATTGATAATAATATTATAATGTAATACAATATAACACTAATAATAATACCATATAATAATATTAATTATATATTCTATATTACATATAATATTACTAATAATATTACTACAGTATAGTGGTATAGTTCAATATAGTAATTATATAATGCTAATATTGTGCTATGCTAATAATATAATATATTGTATGTACATATAATATTGATAATAATATTATAATGTAATACAATATAACACTAATAATAATACCATATAATAATATTAATTATATATTCTATATTACATATCATATTACTAATAATATTACTACAGTATAGTGGTATAGTTCAATAAAGTAATATATAGCTAATATTGTGCTATGCTAATAATATAATATATTGTATGTACATATAATATTGATAATAATATTATAATGTAATACAATATAACACTAATAATAATACCATATAATAATATTAATTATATATTCTATATTACATATCATATTACTAATAATATTACTACAGTATAGTGGTATAGTTCAATAAAGTAATATATAGCTAATATTGTGCTATGCTAATAATATAATATATTGTATGTACATATAATATTGATAATAATATTATAATGTAATACAATATAACACTAATAATAATACCATATAATAATATTAATTATATATTCTATATTACATATCATATTACTAATAATATTACTACAGTATAGTGGTATAGTTCAATAAAGTAATATATAGCTAATATTGTGCTATGCTAATAATATAATATATTGTATGTACATATAATATTGATAATAATATTATAATGTAATACAATATAACACTAATAATAATACCATATAATAATATTAATTATATATTCTATATTACATATAATATTACTAATAATATTACTACAGTATAGTGGTATAGTTCAATATAGTAATTATATAATGCTAATATTGTGCTATGCTAATAATATAATATATTGTATGTACATATAATATTGATAATAATATTATAATGTAATACAATATAACACTAATAATAATACCATATAATAATATTAATTATATATTCTATATTACATATAATATTACTAATAATATTACTACAGTATAGTGGTATAGTTCAATAAAGTAATATATAGCTAATATTGTGCTATGCTAATAATATAATATATTGTATGTACATATAATTTGTAAGCCACTCTGAGTCCCCTTTGGGGTGAGAAGGGTGTGATACAAATGTAGTAAATAAATGCAGTAAATAAATAAATAATAAATACATTTTAGACTTAGGCTCGCCCAAAGTCTGAAATGACTTGAAGGCACAGAACAACAACAATAACAACAACCCTAATTAACTTGACTATCTCATTGGCCAGAAGCAGGACCACACTTCCCATTGAAATCCTGATAAATGTATGTTGGTTAAAATTATTTTTATTTTTAAATATTGTATTGTTCTTTCATTGTTGTTGTTGTTGTTGTTTTTGCACTATAAATAAGACATGTGCAGTGTGCATCAGAATTTGTTTGTATTTTTTTTTTTCAAATGATAATCCGGCCCCTCAACAGTCTGAAGGATTGTGGACCGGCCCTCGGCTTAAAAAGTTTGAGGACCCCTGGTTTATACCTTATTTTAGTACATCTTCAGTTTGCACATTTTAACAAAACAAGTAGAAATGTATATTAAATGTCAATCATGTTGTTTTCAAAATAACAGGGAAAACAGCAACGCTGAGAGAATATTTAGCCTAATGCCAGAAAAAAATGCACATTCGTATTGCACAATGATCAGAGGGATGGTGAAGGTATGGTTGGAATCATTTTCATAGCACACCTTCTGTTGTTTCCTCAGAGTGACAGACCAGTATCTAACATTTTCTTTTAATCCTTGCAGTATAGGGCATACGAAAAGGCTTTTGATATGTACACTGACTTGCTGAATAATGGATTTAATGGTGAGTTTATGGCTTTTTGTTTGCCTTTTTTGTGCCATATTTCATATGGGCTATGCTGAATATAAAGAGTCTGCTTTAAATGTGCTGAAACCCTCTCCTGGGGTATATATGGGAAAATAATAATAATAATCGGCAGTGGGAGTGAATATCTGACCACATCCCCTTGTACAAACCTGCCCAGGCCCTGAGATCTTTAGGAGAGGCTCTTCTCTCGATCCCACCTCCATCTCAAGCACGGTTGCTGGGAACGAGAGAGCGGGCCTTCTCGGTGGCTGCCCCTCAACTCTGGAATTCCCTGCCTAAGGAAGCCGGAATGTCCCCTAAAGATGAAGGTGTTTAAGATCTAGTCAGAGAGTGCAGAGATTTTATATGCTTTTATGGTTTTAACTTGAATTGTTTTAAATATTAATGATGTTTAATGCTGCTTTAATATTTGTATATTTTAAGTTGTAATGTAATGCTTTTAATTGTGAGCCGCTTTGAGTCTCCGTATGGAGAGAAAAAGCGAGATATAAATAAACATAATAATATCAGTGTGGCATATTTCCTTTGGTGTTTGGATTACTACTTTACTTTTGGACAGTTTGGATATTCTGCTGGCAGCAATGATGATTGGCGCAGGGGTACGGACCTCAGCTAGATCATGGGAGCTGAGTGTGAGTTTTCAGTGTCTGGCGTCGCTCGCATGTGGCTTGCTTCCTGGACAGTGGCTCACACGAGAATGTTGCCTTATGCTGAGCTGCCCTAGAAATAATAAGTACAGTAGAGCTGCCTTGAGTCCCAAAGGCATCATATAAATGCAAGAAATGAAGATACATGAATAGATTTCATTTTTCTAATTGACTTATTCTTTCAGCTGATGTGTATACGTTCAATGCACTAATTTTAGCAGCTGCAGAAGTGAAAGAAAAATACACAGAAAGATGGGAGCTTGTTGAAGTAAGGAATTGCATACTTTATCAGACTGTAATGTATCTTTGCCTTTATCTTGGTGGATTTATATCCCCCTTTGTTATTGTCATACAATATTTTTCAGATTAGCATTATGCTACCCAATATTTATTAATTGGATAACAGTTAAGAAATTGAGCAATTTCCATACAGTATTAATGTTTTATTAGGTTTTTCAAAAAGATACAAAAACCCATGCCTGTAACCTCACCCTTTAAAAATAAAAATTAAAAAAATACACAGATGTCATTAAAAACACAGTTGAATACTCCCCTTCAAACCACAGCATTTATCAAAATGTTATAATGTATTATTCTAATTGTTTTTACTCTGCTAAATACGTCCAAATATACAGTAGAGTCTCACTTATCCAACGTTCTGGATTATCCAACACATTTTTGTAGTCAATGTTTTCAATGCATTGTGATATTTTGGTGCTAAATTGGTAAATATAGTAATTACTACATAGCATTAATGTGTAATGAACTACTTTTTCTGTCAAATTTGTTGCATAACATGATGTTTTGGTGCTTAATTTGTAAAATCATAACCTATTTTGATGTTAAATAGGCTTTTTCTTAATCTCTCCTTATTATCCAACATATTCGCTTATCCAACGTTCTGCCGGCCTGTTTATGTTGGATAAGTGAGACTCTACTGTATATATGTAGTTAAAGTGAATACCTACCTACAGGTGGTATTAATACAAACAAATTTATTTATTTATTGCTAAAATTGAGTTCTTACCGTTTCATTTTTTATTTCCCATCTCAATATCTCGCTAATTTTCCTTCTTATCTAGATTGATCTTACTTATTTCAACAATTTTCCCTCCATTGTTGGAAAAGGCGTTGAGATGGAAAGATTCTGCATTTTTATTTTTTATTTTTAAAAAATCAGTCTAATTGATGTTTCTGATTTATCTTGGTTCATAGGACTTGTTAAGACAGATGGCTCAACAGAAGATACACCCAAACCTGTTAACTTTTAATTCTGTGCTGAAGATGCTGAGGCGATGTGGTTCTTTGGCCCGGAGTATGGCTCTCCAGACCCTTAGTGAGATGAAAGCACTAAATATAGGTAAGAATTATCTGCTGTCTGTTAAAACTATTTCACCATAACTTTCAAAGAGGTAAACATTTAGGGGTGGAATATATGACTCTTACAAGGTATATGAGTGTGGCAAATCAAATAGGGGCTGCTACATTAATATGTACAGTTGAAACAGTGCTGCTTGTAAAAATGGCACAACCTCAAGGTTGGTGGCAGTTCTAAAATACCCCAGAAAACGTTTCAGATGGAAAGCAACCAAATATTTTTTCTTCAAAAAAACCCCCTTCATAACCTTGATTAAATGAGTTCCACAACAATGGAATTGCTGTTAGTACTATACATGTTTTATTTAGTTCTCTATTTTCTATTGAACAGCAATTTTCTTACGTTTTCTGGGGGGAGGTGGACAAACACAAAGATTTCATAATTTGCATGAGAGAATTGATATGTGGGAACAACATACTTAACCCTTCTAATGTCCATTCTTTACTACATATATTTTCTTTCTCTCTGGGGGATATTTAATCCCCCTCCTCCCTTCCCCATTATTAGGCTTTCACACAGGTGTACTGTGTAGCAAAGTTTTCTTAATAGATAACTTCTGTCAGTGAAATATGGATTAATTCATGTCTGTTTGTACTTGGGTAAATTGAAGATGAATTCATTCAACAGATATCTGTTTTTTTCAGAACCTAGCCTTGCAACATTTGACCATCTCCTTGGTATATTTTACAAATCAGGTATGTAGTCTCTAAATCATAATAAAAGTAGTCAACTTCTTTCCTTGGTCATATGAAAGTCTCAGTTTGGCTTTTTACTGTTAGAACAGCAGCTTTTATCCTGCCTTACAGCTTTTTCACTAAATATGAAGATCTTCCCACATGCTTTTCCTAGATTTGGGCATGTCTTGTGTTGTTGTTGTGTGCCTTCAAGCTGTTTCCTTCTTATGGTGAATCTAAGGTGAACCTATCATATGGTTTTCTGGAGCTGAGTGTGTGTGACTTTCCTAAGGTCATCCAGGGGGTTTCTGTAGTCAAGAAGACGGGTACAAGAAAACTCTGGCTGTGAGGAATTTCTTTTACCATGGCATAATGTTAAATTAAAAAGGCATATGAGTAATTGATGTGAGTAGATCAATAGGTACCGCTCTGGCGGGAAGGTAAAGGCGCTCCATGCAGTCATGCCGGCCACATGACCGTGGAGGTGTCTTTGGACAACGCCGGCTATTCGGCTTAGAAATGGAGATGAGCACCAAGCCCCAGAGTCAGACATGACTGGACTTAACGTCAGGGGAAACCTTTACCTTTTATCTAATTACTATATTGTAAAATCTAGGAATAACAATTCAACAGTGCAACACTTCACTTTTAAGCTTGCAAAAAAACCCACTATACCATTACTCATATGCCTTTTTAATTTAACATTATGCCATGGTATAAGAAATTCCTGACAGCCAGGTATCTTAGTTATAATTGCTATTAGGACAAAAGTGAGTTTTCCCAAACACCTCCTATTTCTTTTTAAACTACTATTAATATATAGATAGAATGACTGTTTCTAAAAATGCTACAGAAAATCTTGCTGTAGCTGCCTTCTAAAAAAACCTTCCTAAATTTGTAAGGTGGATGACAGCCTGAACAATCAGTGGCCATCAGCAATTGCTGTGTGGTGTGAACATATCCTCAATCTATGTTCTGGGAAGGAAAAAAATAGTAGTCTCACTACTGCCACCTTTTCATTTCCATTAAAGTTGACTTCTGCTTTTATGAAAGTTCCACTGAAAGGGGTTATATAAAAGTATTAAAATGTTCAGTGTTTTTAGGACCAGTATTATTGATGAGTGTTTGTGTGTATGTTTGCTACGCTTTTTATATTTTCATGTTGCAGTGACATAACAACAACAAAGAAGTCAACCACCATCTGAACTTGCATGAACATGAACTAAGAATAGTTGTGAAAATGACTTATGTCTTATTTTGCATTTTATCTGTTGCACCACAGGAGAAACACATTGGTACAAGGAAGGTATCATCTTCCATCTTTCTTTTGTTTTACAGCCATGTCTTCTCGAAGCCAAACAGAAATTATCTATGAGGTGTTAGATGAAATTGAAGGAAAGAGTTTTTCCCCTCAGGACCCAGATGATAGTATGTATCTCCTTTTCTATTCTGTTCTGCCTTTATTCTGTGCAGTAATAAGACAGATGAGGAAAAATAACTTACTATAACTTAAAAGAAATTGGATAATGTTTGATAATATTCCTCAAAATCAAGATAATATATAGCGTCATGACAATGCATGCAATTATGTGATAACATGAGATAATATTTGTTGATGGGATAAAATGTTTTTGTGGACATATGTTGCCTCTGTCTATCTAGATTTGCATGCTTTATTCTGCATGATATTTTAATTGAAGACCTCCAGTTCAAAAGTATTAACATAGTGCATGGTGGCTATGTATATGTGGATAAGCATTGTTAGCAATGGTTAACAATTAATTTCTATAATTTGAAACATGTTTGCATTACAAAAAACCTTATCTAATAGTCTTCCCAAGAAACCTTAAAAATAGCAGTTTAAAATGAGAGATCTTGCAAAACAAATTCACAGCACTTTACCAGACTGGAAGAAAACCATCAAACCATGACTGTGGTAGATTTTCAAACAATTGCCTTTGCCATCCCCAACTTAATAACTGAAGGGATGAGACCTACGAGTTTTCAAGCACAGCACACATACTTAATGTAAATGCAGGCAGTCCCCAAATTACAAACATCCAACTTAGAAACGACTCACAGTTAAGAACGGGTGTGAGACAACAGGAAGTGAGAGAAATCTACCGCTAGGATGGAAATTCACTTCTGGAAGACTTATCATGGAGGAAAGGTGTCTTCACTGAAGATTTATCACCAATCCTTGTTTCCACAACAAGCCAATTTTCTAAAATTCAGATGGAGATATTAGATATAGCACCTTGAACCAGGCTTTCCATACAGTTAAATTGATGCAGTGACAACATTTAGAATCGCTGTTCCAGGAGGGAGGGGGAAACAGAGGGAGAGGGCATGGGTAATGGGAGATCCATATCTAAGAATGTATCAAGTGACATATATGGCAAAGTTATTTTTGGAATAATGTATCTTGAGATAAGACTTGTATGGCAAAAGTTTGTTAATTAAATGGATGTTTCAATAAAAAACTTTTTAAAAAAGAACAAACCTATAGAACCTTTCTTGTTCGTAACTTGGGTACTGCCTGTATATTGTCACACAGTCTGTTGTTATTCTGGCTTGACTAGCATCAGCGTTGGATTGCTTGATTTGCTGTGTTGTTGAGCCCTGCTGACCTATCTCAGTAATCTTAAAAAGCCTGACACATGTGTATCTTCTCAGATGTTAGATATCCAAAATTAACAGGGCTTTTCTTTCCTCCCTTTCAGTTTACTTCTTCTCAGATGCTATGAGAATAGTAAGTGATTTTGATGTCTATTATTCATTCTTTAAATGTGAATGTTTGTTTCCATAACTTTCTGGTTACCTATAATTTCTACAAACTTGTAGATCTGTTCTGCTCTTTGGAGCCGTAGCAGCCCACTTCCATGCATAACTTCTTTTTCCCATCTGCTCACAAACGATTACTGTATCCTTCCCCAACTTGGTGGCCTCTAGATATTTTAGATTTTAATTCACATAAGTCTCTGCTAAAAACACCTGGAGTTTGGGAATAGAAAACATACATGTTTGTATGTCTAAAGAAGGCACTAAGCTGCAGTCCTGAAACTAGTGTCGTAAATGAATTACAGTCTTGCACATCTTTCACTTTGGGGTTAAGTAAATGTTGTCATACTATTTACTGAAATGGCATAAAATAAAGCTGTAGTCAAATTTGGGCCATGTTTCATATTATGGAAATGCACAGGCATTTCTCCCAATTTAATGGAGTCTTACATTTCCATAACATGGGCTTAATGCAGAATTCCTGCTGAAGTCTATTACTGTCCTCCTGATATAAAGAATAAGAATCAGAAAAGGCACCACTTTGTTTTTAAAAAAATCTTACCTGAATAATCTTTATTTAAAATGAAAGATAAGGGGATTTCTTGGTAATTTATAATCTGCATTAGAAATTACCTTGTTTTTATTGAAAATAAGGGTTGATTTATAAACAAACCCATCTATTTATCCATAGAAGATGTGCTAAGCTGCCAACAATAAAATACAAGCTTTTTAAAAAGCCCTCTTGAAAAAAGAAAAAAAAGTTTTGTAAAGCCTTATACAGCATGGTGCTTTCATCATCTTGGATTCGGTGGTCATGTTCTGTGCCTTTATTGCAGTGCCTGGACCTGAAGGATATTCATCTTGCCTATCAGCTACATAGCGTTTTGGAGATACCAGGGAACAATAAAATGATAGGAGACATGATGCAGAAAACATCTTACTAGTAATTATTGCTTTTTCCTCTTATTTTCTTCATTCTGTTGTCAGCACTTTCATTTGAGGTATAATGTTATTGCCTTCGCTGTTACTAGAATAGCAAGATGACTGTGGTACTTGATTTTGTAGTAGAAGTCTCTTGAGAAGCCAGAATATTTGGGGGAGTATTTCTCAATATAGAAACACGCCCAATTGGTAACAAATAACAACTGTGGAAAAGTCCCTGATTTGCTTCATGTCTGTGTGTGATGGGTTAGAGAGAGAGATGAACTATACTGGGAAGATACAGATTGTCAGAGTTTATTTTGAACCTCCCTTTAGTGTTTATGTATATTTATGGTTTATTTTATGTTCTGGCATTGAATGTTTGCCGTATATATGTTGTGCTCCGCCCTGAGTCCCCTTTGGGGTGAGAAGGGCGGAATATAAATTTTTAAATAAATAAATGAGACTGATTTAAACTTGCATCTTCAGGTTTAAAAAACAACAACAAAGCATCCTAGTTATATCAAGGTAGCATGTAGTCAGTTTTGAATTTGTTTCAGTTCTGATAAGCAAACAAATTGTGGTTGTTGTATGCCCTTTACTGACTTTTTTTTAATTATGATGAATTCTATTATCAGCTACTTAGACCTTGTTTGGCATATAGTTCATAAAACAACAGATTAAATGTTTTTATTTGCTGGGGGTTTTAATAATTTGCCATTTCTTCATTTGCTGCAGTGGAAGATTTTTTGCCTTGTTGTGCATGATGGAACAGCTTGATGTAGTACTGAAGTGGTATAAAGTACTGGTTCCTTCAGTAAGTATATGTTAATATTTGCACAAGAATGTGTTTAGAGGCTGCTGAATTGAAACTGTTGTGATCTAACTCCCATCACCACCTTTATGTGTTCCATCAGATGTTTTACCCTAATTCTAAAGGGATGCTGGATCTTCTTCGAGCATTGGACACAGCCAGTCGTTTGGAAATGATTCCCCAGATCTGGAAAGGTTTGTAGTACTTTTGTCTCCTTGTTATCGGAAGAGTTTATTATTTATTTGATTATATTTATTATTATTTTATTATTACAGCCTCACAAAACAAAAATCTTGGTGTCTTGGTTTTTAGGCCTGTTCCTAGGGTTATTTGAGGCGCTGATTCAGAAGATTGCATTGGATAGACCCATCAGCTCTTACTTTCTTAGATATGGTTATTATGGTTTTTTATGAGCGAGCAGATGGCATATGTTCTGTATCTCAAAAGCTAGAGCTGATAGGGGAAAATGGTGCCATTTTTGGAACCAACAGGTCAAATACACCCAGAAACTGGGCTAACATTTGAGGCACCAAAAGGTGTGTTGGCCAGTGGTGTTTATACCCTGCTTTTTGTCTCTTAAAAGAGACTCAAAGCGGTTAACAATGTTAAAAACAACAACAGTGAAGCAAGAGATTTTTCAGATTTAGTGAGAAAATGTTACATTGGGTAAATTAGCCTCTTTTGGGCTCATCAGATTTTGAATATGCATTAAGATCATATTCACATTAATGCCACTAGGCTGAATCATGTATCATGAATGTTTGTTGTCCTGATGTACATCTGTGCTGTCGTTGTACACAGTGCTATACAAATATCAATGAAAAAAATGCTGCCGCACTTACTAGTACAGTAATAAGAAAATATGAAACTCTCTCTAACATTGGCACAAGTTACAGTTTTTCATTACCATCACGCAACAGTGTTGTTCGTCTCAGGTTTCTTTGGGAAATTGTATGCCTGGAATAAAATTTGTTGGGTTTAACATGTCATTGTTTATTTCTATTTGCCTTTTCCCTGTCTATAGATATCAAACAGTTTGGACACAGCCGTAGATCTGGCGTCGTGGAGGAAGTTCTGGCTCTCATGGCCAGAGACAAACAGTCTCCAGAGGTGAGTCTGGAGGGGCTTTGTTGCACACAAAGCTGGTTCAGCTGGGCCATTAACATTCTTTTTTTAAAAAACCCTTCTCCAGTGGTCAATATGGCCCTGGGAGAGTAGAATTAATTGCACATTCCATTATGAAGCCCACCTTCTATCAAGAGTGCTTTGATTGTATTTTCTCATATGTCAGGGGATTGGACTGGATGGTCCTTGTGGTCTCTTTTAACTCTGTGATTGTGGGCTACACATTCTTTTCTTGTGCTGATTCTTTTTCAGACTCAATTGGCATTTGCTGATTGTGCTGCAGAAATAAAATCTCTTTATGAGATACAAGAAAGAAAGCAAACTGTCTTAGAGTGGACGACGTCTTCTCTGGGTGACTGCACTGTGTTATTTGCCAGGGTTGGGAGAACACAAGAAACCTGGTAAGTAAAGCCAGGCTCCTTCCACTAACCTTTTCCATGTTGAAAGTAAATTCCAAAACAAATAAATAACCCAGAACACATATATGAAGTGACTGTCATGACTGTGTGACACATTTGAGCTCCTGTTTCGACTTCAATGTCTTTGACTTCAGTGGGCAAGTACAGAGGTTTGGGACCAATTTTTCCTCCTCCGTCCTTTTTGCTGAACCAGAAGTGATTCTGCATCACTTTTAGCTATCATTTTGGCCATTCTGGGGTATTGCTTTTGGGGAAGAAGTTAAACTGCACCTTTTGAATCTAAGATCTAAAACTATTCATGCTTTCTTATTTATAAGAACCAGCAATCCATTTTAATCTCTCCCAATAGGAACATCCTGGAGCTTTTCAAAAAGTACAACCGAATTCCCAGGTAAATTCCTCTTTTGGTGCTGCTTTAGTTTTTATAGGGAACAGATTTTATAAATGGTTAAGTCTTCTATGGTTTTGTTTTGTTTTCTTAGTTCTTCAGGCTGATCCAGATGAAGTGCTATTTAACCTTTCCTTACCTCTCAAAGTGACTTTGCTGTCAAACTAGTTCTTGTTGCTTTGCTAGTAACGGGCATTTGTATATAGAAATGCACAAAGCAGAAAACTAAATGCATTGGGTGAAAACATAAAATCCTTTATTCTTCATCGTGGTGTCTGCGAAATCTCACATATGGGTTATTCGCATATGTGCAAAGCAGTTCGGAACCTTCTAGACCTCATATATTGACACATTTTGACGGAGGCCCCGCTCACTCTCCCCATACTGTATAAGTGCCCGTAGGCATGGCCTTTTTTCTGCTGCTGTGAGCAGCAAATTGAAACCTTTCTTGTATCACTTTGCACTCTTTCTATTTTTTTCTTAATGGCTTGACTCAGACTGTTTTCTCGACTACTCTTACTTTCTGCCTTCCCCGACCTCCTCAATTAAGGCTTCAGGCTAGTCCTTACTTTAAAATGTCCACCACATCTTTTTTAAAGAAATGCAGGTTCTGTGGAAGCAAGCTCCCAGATTCAGGTGGCCATAGCACGTGCCTGCTGTACCTAGGTGAAGGCCATATTCCCCAGTTGTGCTAATTCTGCCAGGCCTTCACTCCTCAGGCTCACCAGTACAGGGAGTCCCACCTCAAGGCTTTGCCGTACAAGCACGCTTTGGTTCCCCTGGACTCCACCCATCAAAACGCCCAGCTTTTGAGGTGCTGACCTCCCTGCCGGACACGCAAGATCTTACCTCCCCCCATGATCAGGGAACAAGGAACGCCTCAGAGAACCTGCAGGTTTCCTCCATGTGTTACGGGCGAAAAAGGCAAAGACATCTTGTCCCTCCATTGCAATGGTGAAAGCCAAGGAGGCTCTTAAAAAGACAAAAAAGGGAAGGCAACCTGTTGGCAAGAAGCCCTCTGCAGCTTTCTGCAGTAGTGGAAGACCCAGTCCCATCTTCCCAACAATAAGAAACCCTGGCTACCGCTGCATTGCCTTCACTTCCATATTTATTGCAATTGATTTGAAACAAATGGCATGTCCGCCTTCATGGTCCCCCAACTTCAAAAAGGGCAGCAAATCAGTACCATGTTGATATGTTCAACACAGCTTGGCTTGCTAAATAACCAAAGCACAACTCCATTGCAGTCGATGTCCGCCAACCTTGCCCCCTCAGAAACCAAAATCAGCGCCGGCAGATAGAGGGAAACAGTCCCGACCTCCTATTGATCCAGGGAGGCTTGATTCGACATCCGGACCTGCAGTTCCTCCGCTTAACAGCTTGGAGGATCTATCCATGATACGCCCCTCTAGCGCAGCGCAACTAATAATTGATGCGGCACAGAAAGTGTTCACCAGGCGTGCATATGTGTACAAGTGGTCTGGCTTCCAGAAGTTCCGCCATCCATCTGCATTTGACCCTCTTACTGCCCCAGCTTCAGTCATCTAGGACTTCTTAGTTCACTTATCAAGGATGGGCCTCTCTTTATTGTCCCTGTTATCTGGCCATGATATCTTGGCATAGACAAAAGATGGGAAGTTCTTTCTGCTTTTCAGACCCACTAGTCCACCTCTTTCTAAAAGGCTTTAAGAACATATATCCTCCACCACCTCCAGCTTGGAGCCACAAATGTGTTCTTTCCCAACTTTCAAAGCCCTTATTTGAGCCCATGGCTTTCAACGAATTCACCCACCTGTCTTGGAAGACTGTTTTTAGTGGTGATTACATCAACAAGATGGGTCAGCGAACTCTGCGCCCTGTGAGAGGGCGCCTCCTACCTACGCTTTCACAGCAATAACACGGTACTCTTACCAATATGACACTCCCGAAGGTAGTGTCATGTTTCCATACATGCCAAGACATCATTCTTCCAGCTTTCTTCCAACACCCAAAGTCTCCATGGGAAGTGGCTCTCCACTCATTGGATGTCAGGAGAGTGCTTTCTTTCTACGTTGACAGGACGGCCACCCACCGGAAATATCTGAGGCTGTTTCTAAAGTACTGGGCTGATGCTTTGGGTCCCTTGGTATCCTCACAGGCCTTGGTGTCATGGATAGTGTCAACCATTTGCATACCAGCTAGTGGGCAAGAGCCCACCTTCGCAAGTGAAAGCCTACTTGGCTAGGGCCATACCTGTCTTGCAAGCCTTCTTGGACAGCATTCCTATTGATGGCTGTTGCCAAGTGATGATGTGGCCCATGCCCCTGACCTTCGCCTTCCATTACAAGCTAGACACTATGGGGAACAAGGATGCCTCCTTTGGCAGAGCTGTCCTATTTTCCTGTGTGGCATGACACATCTCCAAAGGTTAGTAGCTTGCTAGTCACTCATATGTGCGATTTCACAGATGCCACGATAAAGAATAATGAGTTGCTTACTTGTAACTGTGTCTCTTTGAGTGGTGATCTTTGAAATTTGCACAACTCTGTCTATCCTCCCCGCTTGATCATGCCTTATTACCTGCTGCTGTCTAGTGGTTAGGATACTGAGACTCAGCCTCGCCCACGGGCACTTATACAGAATGGGGAGAGTGGGCAGTGCCTCCACTAAAACATTTCAATATAAGATCTAGAAGGTTCCGAACTGCTCCGTGCATGCACAGATAGCCCATATGTGCGAGTTTCACAGATCACCACTCAAAGAAACAGTTACAGTTAAGCAACTCGTTATTCTCAAGGTTGTTGGAATCAGAATTGTGCAGATGCAGTTATATGTTAAAGTACAGTGTGGAGTCCAATGGAGCTTTCATACTACTTCCACATTGTTTTTTCATTTGCAGTGATTCGGTGATGAATGAAGTCTTGGACTGCATTAAACAAAGCAGCCAACCAGGTCAAGCACTTGACCTGATAAAGCTGGCATCAGACTTTAGTTTACAATCAACTTCTACACTTGCCAAGAGAGTTCAGGAAGAATTTCAACTTTCTGAAGAGCAAATGTGAGTTTAAGCGGATTCATGAATTGTGATGATCATTTTTGTCCATAGCAGCCATATAAATTGTCAAATATGCTGTTCAGTGTGCGCAGTTTTTGCTCCTTGTTCTCTCTTCCATTTCTCCTTTTTTAATCAGATAATTTCTGCCACACTCACACTACATAGTGGCCTCCATGTGTCTTGTATTTTTTCTTCCCTTATAGGAGGGATCTTGCTGATATGACAGCAGAAAGCAGCGATGATAGTGGCAGTGACAGCGACTAAGCAACCTCTTCCTTTCCTAAAGAAAAGCTCCTCTCAAAATGGAGATTTACATGTACCTGCTACAGTTACAATTTTGTGGACATCTAAGCTCATATTCGATGATCAATAACATGAATTGGTAGGAAACTGGCATGAAATTATTTGGGACATTTGCCCTCTTTCCCCCAATATCTCAGTTTGGGAAAATTAGAACCAATCATATGGACCATAAAATTGTTATAATTACATTATGTCTGAAACAAAATGTATTTAAAATACATTAAACCATATGACCATTACATGTTTCTTCTGATTTATTGCTCCTGGTATTCTCTCACTTAACCTGGCAGAATATGATAAGAGAGTATTTACCGTCTGTGAGGACTGATATTCTAATTTTCCATTTTAATGTTTTTGTTGTGTTTGAAGCTTCCGATTGGGAAAGAACATCCGGATAGGAATAATGGCACCTAGATCAGATGCTCAATGCTTATTTGGGCATTGTTCTCTGACAGTAACTGTAATGATTGTGTGTGGATTGGTACAGGAAGAATGCAGAGGAGTTAAGAATGTGCTGACACCATGTCTGTGGTGCCCCATGTCTCATCAGTGGCAGTCAGGGACCAGATCAGGAACATGATGACAAGCAAGCTGGAGGATACCTTCATGGTGGGTAAACACAGTGATGTCCTGTTGGGTCAACGAAGAACGTAAGACATTCTTCAAGTGTGGTTTGTGCCCTCCTTATATATATGATATTTTCTGACCAAGGAAGGATGTCGATCTATTTCCAGCTTTAATACCAAATGTTTGAATGCCAGTGGAGCAGAAAAGGAGAGTTAATGGGCACCCAGATTTCCATTATGTTGGCCAGCCCTTTCCTTTCCACTTGGCCGGGATAGATCTTGAGTTTTTCAAAAACCCATTGACAATTATTATAGGGCTTTGCGCTTGAGCTTCTTCAAGGTTGAAGTTCCTGTAAAGGAAAGTCAAGGACCACTAAGCAGGATGAGGCACGGCGTACCCAATACATTCCGTCCCGGTCAAGGGCAAGTCCATGATGTTCCTTGCAAGATGTTCCTTTTGTTTCCAGATTTTCTAGTGAGAGGTCTATATAAAGAAGGCCAAATCAATCCTCACTAGTAGAGCAGATCCAAGGACCGGAAAGACCCTCTCCGTCGGAGCCACCATGAAATTCTCCACTTTCCTTGCTGTTCTCCTGATTTGGTCTGTGTTCACTGTAGAAGAGACCTGGGCTAAGGATAATTTGGTGAGCATGTTTTCCCTTTCCACACAAAGTCCAGAAACATATATTGCATTATAGGATGTGTTCACGATTATGGCCCTATTGCCACAACCAAAAGAGTCCCCCTGAACACATCTTAAGTTCCGGCACCTTGGGATGGTGATGCGCAAGCTCCCTCCTGTTTGCAGGAATCATTAAACATCCGGAACAGACTACTTAGCAAACGTGTCACCAAATCAATACAAGACATGCTAGTAGCATTCCTAACAGATATTGCAATAAGAAAAATGAATGGTGAGAAAATCCTTTATGAGCCACCGAAAGCGGGTCACTGGATAGCTTTGGCATGAAGTCACCTACGGCCACCTTCTTACCAAATTTCTGAAATTAGATTTCCGAGTCTCAGAGGCACAGAAGTGTAACTCTTAACTCCCAGCAACTCTGTTCTTTTTTTTTTTAAACCAACACCACTCCCATTTTAGCACTATTTTCTGTTTTATGCTGCTTGTAGTAGGTTCCAGTGGCAAATAAAGCTTAGCCAATATGATGTAGACATTGTGTTTCATTTTGTTTCCCTGAAGGCTGAGAGTTCCCATATTAAGCAGAGTCTATAATGGGGTTTCATTCAGTCTAAGGTTTTATGATTCCAGTTGGAGACTAATATGGGATAACCACTTCACAAAAGTGCCATATGAAAGACCAAACTACGCATTCTGGGAGTCTGACAGCAAAAGAGGAATGATACTGCCATAACGTAAGCCAAAGAAAGGTGGGTGTCCATCAACAATGGCTTTGCTTTTCCAAAGCTCACAGGAGCAAGGGGAGACAACCTCAAAAGGCCTGCTGTCCAACCCTGAGGAGGTCTCGAGGAAAGTCTTGAAGGAGCCAACACTTGATTTGCAAGAAGTACTTCCAGGAGGCTGCTGAGGTCCACCAAGGTGGTCTTATCCTTTGGATGATAGGATTGCAGACCACCACAGGAGCTACTTAAAAGAAGCATTGTGTTAGCCACAAAAACAAGAAACTTGTGTTGCTTTAGTTTATTGATTTACTAGCATATAGACGTGGCGTTGCCTGGATGTTGTTGGGACCACTGCCTGCCTACCTGCTCCTTTCTCCAGCTCTTAGATGAAGGCTTACTTTCTCCCTTCAGCTATAAGAAGGCCTACTCTCTCCCTTCTCCAGCTCTGAAAAGGTTTACTTACTTCTCCAACTCTTAGAAGATCTACTCTCCCTTCTCCAGCTCTTGAGATGAAGGCCTACTCTCTCCCTTCTCCAAATATTATGAGGTCTCCCTTGCAATATTTCCATGGCAGTGCTATGACAATGTTGAACAGTCTCTCTTTGCGGCTCTTTCCATCCTTTCTTCCCTGCATACACGTCTCCTTTCTTTCCCATCACAGAGGGCTACTTCACCTAGCAACAGCCAACTCTTCAGTTAGCAACAGCCAATCCAGTGATATCACAGAGGGCCGCTTTACCTAGCAACAGCCTTTGTGGTACAAACTGACAGTCCTATTAATAATAAGAATAAAAACAATTTATCTTTCACTTTTATCTCTTGACTGAGACCACATTAAAAGAAATGGATGGTATTCCTCCTTTCCATTCTATTAATCGAATAATATGGCCTTAGAAAAGATTATCTGTAAATGCTACAAATGGCACATTTTACCTATTTTCCCATGTACAACATTCCCTGCACAGCATGGATGATAGCAATTTAAATTGGTTTGAATGTTAAAAGGCATCAAATAAAATATCCAGAACACTGTACATGGCTTATATCTGCTGAAAAAAAATATATTGACCTGCCTTCACTTTTATGGGCAGTAGGGAGGATGTCAGAAGGAAAATTAGATGCCATCCGAAACCTTGATGGACAGCCAAGTTCCTGATGTTGCGTCGTTACTTTAAAAAAGGAAAATTGAGGATGCTGCCATTAAAATTCCTGTTGCTTATCCTTACAGAAAAGGAGCATCCACAACAGACAGCCATTTGGCAATATTATTATTATTATTATTATTATTATTATTATTATTATTAATATAATAGGACCTCAAAATCGAACTGCAAAGGCTCTGGCATAAACCAGTACAGGTGGTCCCAGTTGTAGTTGGTGCACTGGGTGCTGTGGCAAAAGATCTCAGCCAGCATTTGAAAACAAACTGACAAAATTACGGTCTGTCAACTGCAAAAGGCCACCTTACTGGGATCTGCGAACATCATCTGAAAATACATCGCACAGTCTGAAACGCTTGGGAAGTGTTTGCTGTGTCATACTCTTTGTGTCAATAATAATAATCATATGGTCTGGATCACATAATCCATGGCTGACCTAGGGTCAAGGCAGGTTGGTTCTTCCAGGGATTATTACTATTGTTACTACAGTACTACTAGGAGGATTGATGGATCAAATGCATAGGAGAGACATGAAGTGGGGCAGAACTTTGACTCCCAACAAGTTGGGTCCAATTCTATATGAAGGTCAATTCAGACCTGATTCGACTGTTCAGATCCAAATCCACGCAGATCTTTGGAAACTCCTCTACGTTTTCAGGAAAATGCTTTGAACATACAATGGAAACAGGACATTGTGGATAACGGAGAACCCTACTGAAAATATCAGTACGGTGTTCCCTCAGTACTTTGCAGTTCACTTTTCGCGGATTTGCTGTTTCGCGGTTTTTCAATAAACTCTAAAAGACTATTATAAATCATAAAAAATTACAATTTAGAGCCTAAGGAAGGGAGGAAGGAGAAGTCAAAGGGAGAGAAAAGGAGCCCAAGCGGCAACAGGAGGAGAAGGATGTGATTTGTCAACACACGATTGGTTGATAAAGACTTAAAATAGTGTAGAACTACTAAAATAATGTATAACTATTAAAATAAATAGTGTCCCTACTTCGCGGATTTTCACTTATTGCGGGTGGTCCTGGAACCTAACCCCAGCAATAAGTGAGGGAACACTGTACTTCATATGCTCATTGATTTTCTTCATGGATTACTATGGAATTGTCAATGTTACATGTTATGAGTTTTATTCTTGGTTTAAATATGGATCTGCAAGGATTTTGGGTGGGATGGTTATTTGTTTATGTGTTTTTCTTTTGTACTGCATTGAATATTTGCTGGTTTTGTTGTTCACCACCCTGAGTCCCCTCAGGGAAATAGGATGGTATATAAATAAAGTTTATTTATTGATTTATTTGGTGCATTGAGGGAAGTCATTGTGCCCTGCTCTTCTGCTTTGGTCAGACCTTCTCACCTGGAATATCAGTGTCCAATTCTGGGGTTGGACTAGATGGCCCATGGGGTCTCTTTCAATGCTATGATTCTGTGACCTTGCCTTCCTTCTAACCCACAGGAAGCACCAGAGGTCCGTGTACCCAGGGACCTGGAGGACTATGTGGATGACACAGAGGGATACGTAGGCGATGATCCGAATAATCCCAATCCCACAATCCCTCAACCTTGCATGTTCTTCTGGAAGACATATTATGTGTGCTGAGGTTGCACCACTCCTTCTCCCTCAGCCTGGAAGGAAACAAGGCAACTGCTTCTCCTTCACTCCTGACCATGGGATAATTGCAACCTCCATGGTCTGGAATAAAATTTATTTATAGTAGCAATGTATTGACCACTGCAATTCTAGCTGTAGCCACAAGGGGGTAATGTTGCAACAATGAATTGTCTATTGTATACCACACTGTAACCTAGTGGCAATTCAACCTTATTGCAATGGAACTTTTTTTTTTTTCGTGTCAGGCGCAACCGGAGTTGCTTCTGGAGTGAGAGAATTGGCCGTCTGCAAGGACGTTGCCCAGGGGACGCCCGGATGTTTTTGATGTTTTTACCATCCTTGTGGGAGGCTTCTCTCATGTCCCCGCATGGAGCTGGAGCTGATAGAGGGAGCTCATCCACACTCTCCCCAGGTGGGATTCGAACCTGGCAGCTTTCAGGTCAGCAACCCAACCTTCAAGTCACTTAGTCCACTACGCCATCTGGGGGCTCCGCATATTGAACTGAAAGGTAAAGTAAAGGTATAGGTTTTCCCCTTACGCTAAGTCCAGTTGTGACCAACTCTAGGGGTTGGTGTTCATCTCTATTTCTAAGCCGAAGAGCCGGCGTTGTCCATAGACACCTCCAAGGTTATGTGGCTGGCATGACTGCATGGAGCACCGTTACCTTCTCGCCAGAGCGGTATCTATTGATCTACTCACATTTGCATGTTTTCGAACTGCTAGGTTGGCAGGAGCTGGGGCTAACAGTGGCACTCATTCCGCTGAAAAAAGAGTAACATTGGATGAAATTGTGAATGCACTGATTTTCCTGCAAAGGCCTGATAGGTCTGAATATCCTTTCCAATAATCCAGAATGCTGCTAGTTTTCCACCTGGTAAGCTGAGACAGTCACACCTTTGCTTACTAATGTTTTGACGCAGCCAAACTTTATTCTATGCTCAAAAATTATTAAAAGATATTTTGTATAAAGTCACGTATATGAAGCATAAATATGTGTAGACTTTAGAGCTCTCCAAGATATATATTCCATTATGTACTGTATATACTTGAGTATAGGCTGAGTTTTTCAGCCCTTTTTTAGGGCTGAAAAAGCCCCCTTCGGCTTATACTCGGGTGAGGGTCCTGGTTGACTTATATTTGGTTCAGCTTATACTCGAGTATATATGATACATTTATTGTTTTACTCTTTTACTATTGTTACTAGTACATTTATTTTACTCTATTTTTAATTAACAATACATTTATTATTTCACTCTGGTATTATTGTTATTATGTGTATTATTTTACTCTATTACGATGAAAAGGATACATAAGCACATTTACATCGAAGAAGATGAGAATAATCAGAGTTGGACAGTCTTATCTTAAATTACAGTTTCATGCAAATATTCAAAAACATTTAAACTACTGATGCCTCAATTAATGAAATTTTACTGGTATCTATTTTTATTTCTGAAATTTACCGCTCTCAGCTTATACTTGAGCCAATGTTTTCCCAGTTTTTTGTGGTAAAATTAGGTACCTCGGCTTATATTTGGGTCGACTTATACTCGAGTATATACAGCATGTCAATGGTAATACAGTATTAGGCCTGTGCAATCAATGAAAAAAATGTTTCAATACTCATTACAAAATTAGGGAGTGGGGGGCAAATTGTTTCTAAAGAGTTTTCAAAATTGGATGGGGTTGATGAGTTAATTACTTTTTTGTTTATTTATTTATTTATTTGCAGTATTTATATTCCGCCCTTCTCACCCTGAAGGGGACTCAGGGCGGATCACATTATATACATATAGGGCAAACATTCAGTGCCCATATACACATAGAACCGAGACACGAGACAGACAGATGCAGAGGCAATTTAACCTCCTGAGGGGATGTTCGATTCTGGCCACAGGGGGGAGCAGCTGCTTCATCATCCACTCTGACCGCACTTCCTCATTACAACGTCATAAATTAGTTAAATTTGCCTCCCCACTTTTATAAGTGGTACCTTATTGACGGATGCTCACCCCGCCATGGGCTGGCCTCGGGCTCATGACCTCATGGTCAGAGTGATTTATTGCAGCAGGCTGCTCACCAGTCTGCGCCACAGCCCGGCCCCTTTTAGTTAAATAATTGTGCCAGTGGGGAAACTTCAGGGGCTCCTTTCTCCTTCCCTGATAGAGCAATTGGCATGAAACTTGATACAATTATAGAACAATGTTAGCCCATCAAGTTTCAGAACGTTTCACTCAACTATGGATTTTTGGGGAATTCTCAAAATTTTTACAAACAACATTTTAAAAAACAAGAGCTGTCTCCTTGAATTTTCTATACAATAACACAAGATAATAGGCGATCATTCCCCCCCCCCCCCCCCCCAAGTTTCAGAAATATTAATATACTGATTTTGGGGGATTTTTTAAGTCTTGACAAACATTTTTAAGAAGCCATAACAGCTGTCTCATTGAATGTCTTTAATCAATAGAACTTCAATTTAGGGATTTCTTCCCAGTCCAGCACAGATTTACTTACTAAATGTTGAAGCATCAGTTAGCCCTCCTATTTACAGAACTGTAAACTGCGTGGCTGTTGCCCTATCCTGATTGGGACTTTTATGTTGAGCAAAATTCTGGGAAATGTAGTTTAGGGCAAGGCCTTTTGAACTCTCTGCCATAGGGCCCCGCCTTCCCATACTACATTTCCCAGCATTCTATGCTGTTTCAGTCTTTCCCTGCTCACACAGCTTGTGCCACCCTGCTGCTTTCCTCTCCTCATGGTGAGGCAGCTTATCTCTCCTTTAAGAGGAAAGGCAGCCTTTTTGGCTTCACCTTGCTTGCCCTGAAAATGAAACTGACTTCCAAATATTATAGAATTCAAAAGAAAAAGTATTGCGTGATGCTTAAGTTTTTGCGTGGGCGCTCCCCCCCCTCATGTTTCTTAATATATATATTAAGAAATATACAAATGTTCGTATATACAAAACTTATGAATTAGATATGACTTACTAATTAAACATGACGTTTTGCACACCCCTAACAGGTATAGCAAAATTTTTCTCCTGGAAAGGCCAACCTTAGTTGGGTCTTCCATGGAGTTTCTTGAAGTTTCTGGATCTTGGCCTGTGCTTGTTCACTTTTGGGCTAAAACCCAAAGCAGTTATGCAGCCTTCGATGATGCCAAAACTACTGGATCTAGCTTTGAGCAAAAGCAAAGGGAGGGAGGAAAACACAAAAAACAATGACAGATGAGAGACTGTTATGATGCTGAGATCTATGTGTATTTCTTCAATTCCAGTGTAACAGGATGGATGGATCTTTCCTGGATAAAGCATATCCTGCTTCATTACTTCTAGGTTGAATCATTCCCAATTCTTTTTCTCAGGGCTGATTGGGCAGCACAACTGGTATTAAATGTGGTGTACTGTTACTTTTACAGTAGCCCTCATGGACATAGCTTTACATTTTCAAATAGTAAATCCCATCTTATTAGAATTCTTATTAAGGGTAGATTGAACACAACTGATGGCTACATTTGTTCATGTTTTCTTTGCCATCTTTCTAAGTTTTAAGCAAACAATACCAAAAAAGACATTTTTAAAACACTTTTATTTTAATTGGATCAAGTGCCAAATCAGTAATAGAGGTTATAAACATTATTTTGGTTGGCTCACAAGCCTGATCAGTGATATCCAGAAACTTTAATTTTGTTATAAGTTGCACCAAAAAACTCAAAAATCCAGACATGATAAATGGCTGAAGATAAAAGGGATACAAATGCAACAGGTATAGGTGGTAAGTGTAATAGGAGACAGAATATCACGTGCCCAATGACACCAAGACTCTGGTGTGATTTGGAAACACTTCAGACCTGCCCTCTTATTCTTTCTCTCCAAAAACGGTTATAAATCTTGCTTTCCATTTGACTAATTCTGAAGATTGAATTGTCTTGCATGACTGACCCATTTCAGTCCACTTGGGTTGTCCCCAGCCCCACAGCGCTGGCATAGGCAGTGAGGATCTCCACCACTTGTTTTGTCTCTAAGGTCATCCGTGCTTCATTTAACCAGTCCTGTGACACTCTCCTGGATTCTCCTCTCAACTGATTGACAAATTTAGCTGCCAATTCTAGATCACCATGCTCAATGCAATAGGATGCATAAGAAAGCAACTTAAAGGTGTCCAGGTCTTCAGGGCCAAGCTCTGCAGGTGGCTTCAGCTGCTGGGGGTGAAACAAGAGGAGGGACTGCAGGTATGACAAGAAGTACTGGTACAAGCTATTTCTTGTTTCATCTATCAATGCCACTCTCTTAGCCAGCTTTTGGACGGTGTGGAATCGTGCTCGCAGGGTCTCTTCTGTGTACACCCCACGGTTGAGTGATTCTTTGGGAAGTGCAGCCGTTAAGGCTTTGGTGAAGGTGTTGTCAGAACAACTGGCTTGAATGGCTTCTACGGCACCCTCCAGGGGCTCAGTGGGGCTGTCTCCCGAGGCCGTTTTCATGCTTTGCTTTAGAGCTTCAACTGAAAGCCATAATTGATGGGCCTTCCTGGCTTCTTCCTCAGCATCTGAGTGACCTGTTAACATAAAACCCCATGGTGTTAAATGGCAGTAAGACAGTGATCAAAATAATAATAATAAGAATAATAATAAAACCCCAACGGGGACTCAGGGCGGCTTACATGGGGCCATGCCCAGAATAATACAATATAAACAGCATATAAAAAACAACACATCACAACACAGTGAACAATACAATAAATAATAATATCCATTTCAATGCAAATCAAGGAAACAATAAAAACAAGGGCGGACCACATGAACATTTAGTTAAAACTCAGGGTGAGAAAGACATAAGGATAAAAAACCACAGCGAACAGGGTCATAAGAAAGTGGTGTAGTCTAGAGGATAGATATTAGAGGGAGCAACGGAAAAGAATATAAAGTAGTTACTCTCCAAAAGCGCAACGGAAGAGCCATGTTTTCAAGTCTTTCTTGAAGGCTACTAATGTGGGGGCTTGCCTAATCTCAATGGGCAGTAAGTTCCACAATCGGGGGGGCCACAGCAGAAAAGGCCCTCTCCCTTGTTCCCACAAGGCGGGTCTGGGATATCGGCAGTGGCGACAGGAGAGCTTCCCCTGATGATCGAAGGGATCGGGTAGGCTTGTGATAGGAGATACGGTCACAAAGGTAGGTGGGTCCCAAACCGTTTAGGGCTTTATATGTGATGGTATACACCTTGAATTGGGACCGGAAAATAAACGGCAGCCAGTGGAGCTCCTTGAACAAGGGAGTAGATCTCTCCCTGTAACTCGCCCCCGTTATTAATCTGGCAGCCGAACGCTGGACCAATTGTAGTTTCCGGGCCGTCTTCAAGGGAAGCCCCACGTAGAGCGCATTACAAAAGTCATTTCATACTTTAAAAGAGCACACATTTAATCACTATTTTATACTGCTTAAACCATGTCATATATGTTGTCTTAGGAACTATATAATTCTAGCAAGTTATCTTCAACAGCAGTCCATGATATAATTTGGAAATCTACAATATTCTCTGCTGCAGCGGCTTTAAACTAACTGAGGTTCATAGTAGAAATATACAACTCATAAGCTGCAAGTTAGAGCTCTTTGACAGTGGAATATACTGTCTTAAGAGTGTAGCACAGTCTCCTTTTTTGGAGGTTTTTCAACAGAGGTAGGAAGTCCACCAGTCAGGAAGGCTCTGATTTGTGTATTCCTGCATGGCAGAGGGTTGGACTGGATGGTCTTTGCAGTCTCTTCCAACTTCATGATTCTAAGTTGGCATATTATTGGCTGAGAGCTTCCTATATTCAATCCATTTTACATCTCCACCACTCATTGTAATGCTGGGAATCATATTTTAGACATAATGATGGACATCTAAGTCAGTAAGACTTTTAGCTGTAATATGTACATATACCTATCTATCTATCTATCTATCTATCTATCTATCTATCTAATCTTTCTCAATTTAAAACCAATTTAAATTGGTTTTCAACATTTCTTATTGTAGAAAAAAATATTAAAGAGTACATGGTGCAATCTGGCCCAATAATTTATTTATTTACAACATTTCTACCCCGCCCTTCTCACCCGAGGGGACTCAGGGCGGCTTACAACAACCAGCAAAATTCAATGCCACACAAAATCAATAAAAACAACATCATATATAAAACCATTAACAATAATCCATAAAATACATTATTTCAAGCTTAAAAGCATATAATTAATTACATCCATTCTTCCAAAAAAAGACCTTGTACATATACCATAGTTCAGACCATATCAATATAGTACTTACTCATTAAATGCTTGCGCACAAAGCCATGTCTTAACATTCTTCCTGAGTAATGCCAGATTGCACCATGATAGATTGCACCTCTAGCATTTCATAAAGGCAATTTCCACCCCCACCCCACCCCCGCCACTTCCTCAGGGAGATGCCAGATATTAAATTTAGTATGATCTTTTGTAGAAATACAGTGTGTGCTCTATTACAGTACTGCAGCCTTTCCTCCAAGAAACTGCACAAGATAGAACAGCATTTGGACAATCTGCTTTTCATTAAGTTTTTGCAGCTATGTTCAAGGAGCTGTGAAATTGATTTCTCTCCTATGTCCCAAGAGGCAACAGTGATGCCACTTGACAATCTTAAGGAAAACCTCTGCCAAGATAGGCTTTTCTCAAGCAGCTGGGAGAAGGTTCTTTCCTTGGATTGTTAACAAGGAAATGGTTGGAAAATTCTTCTAAAAACAGAGCAAGAAAAGCTCGACAGTGCTTCTGACATGGCCTAAGGTGGCCTAAGATTTTGCTAACATGGCAAAGTCTGCCGAGACTTTCCCCTAACCACCATATACAATGAAAAAGTAGCAGTGTGATCCAGTTCCAGCATTTTGCCTGTGCCACATCAAAGGGTGGAACACCAATAAATACAATCAAGGATGAGAATTGAACACAACACTATAAACTCTATAACAGGCATGGGCAACCTTTGGCCTTCCATGTGTTTTGGACTTCAATTCCTACAATTCCACAATTCCTAACAGATGCTGTTAGGAATTGTGGGAGTTGAAGTCCAAAACACCTGGAGGGGCTAAATTTGCCCATGCCTGCTCTAGAAGATTTCTAAAGGAAGACTATTCTACTTATGCGGAGCCAGGTGTTGAAAGACTTGTAGCTTTCACAGAGAAATGCACAATGGTGGACAGACAATAATCCTTTGCCTGCAGATCGTAGGTTCCCAGATGCCACGTACCATGCTAGTTGAGCTGTCGGTATTGGGATAAATTAAGAGCAGAGTCTTAATTACCAGAACCAAAGATTTGAAACAGGCCCTTGTCCAAACTGGTAGCCAGTGATCAACATAACATCCCCACAATCTGTAGCAGTTCCCGATTGCCTGCACTCAGTGGGAGGATTTTTCAAAGGATCACTTTTGCATTTCGCACCAAGACAATTAAAGATGTACTTGCGTGTAGTAGACTACTGTATCTCAACCATTAGTTCAGGAAACACAGCTGGTCAATGTGATTGAATACCTTTGTCAAGCTACCCATACTCACTTTCAACAGCCTGCTCAATTCCCCTTAGCCTGGCATAGGCTGTGTTGATGTCCAAAGTGAAGTTGTCAAGTTGTTCCTGAGAGAGTCGCTTGTATTGCATTTCTTGTTCACTAAGTTTCTCTGACAAGCCCTGAAACACAAAATGGATATTGAAGGTATTTGCCTTCAAGTCAATTCCAACTAATGACAGCGCTTCACAGGGTTTCCTTGGCAAATTTCACTCCGTGTTTCTTGGTAAACATTCCTTTCTCAAACCTGCCAGTTAATATGTAAAGTTGTAATGCTGTACTTGCTGGAATGGTAGCAACAGACATGCTTCTTCCTCCAAGCAACAAAAGAAATTCCCATGTTGGTGTTTTCTGCTGTGGGGTCAAGTGTGCTTGACTGTGCAGACATTAACATTCCTCTAGGAGTGTTTTTATTGGAGTTTTATCTCTCTGAATAATCCCAGAAGTTGTCTTCTTTAAAGTTCATCTTTAATCATGGTTATAAACAGTTGATCTTTCTTGGTATACACATGGGTACCAGCCATACCAAAACTTTGCTTAAGGAAGCTAGCATAACTTTTCCCAATACTGCTTAAAAGGATATCTAATGCTTCCTTAAGCAAAGTTTTGGTATGGCTGGTACCCATGTGTATCTCTAGTACAAATGGTGCAGATTGGCTGCAAGATAAAGGTAAGTTCTGTTGTACTACCTTTGTTCTTTTGCTCAAGCATCTGAACTCTGAGTAATCAAGTCCCACGAGGAGTTAAAATAGCTTTGTAGGTGTGTGTGAATTCATCTTAAAATGATATGCTCAAACAAGGCCTCTGACGGAAAACACCATGTGTAATACAAGCATACAAAGTGTACCCTTTTATAGAGAGGGGTTTTTACATCCCAATAAATTCATATCCCTCCAGAAAAATTTCAACCCCTCATAAATGGGGCCACCTATTGACTAACCGGAGTAGAGTCCATCTAATTTGCTGTATCATGGTTTGGTTTTTTTTTAAAAACAGCATTAAACTTTTTTAGTCTCAGTAAATTACTGTACATTAGTTAGTTCAAATAAAGAAATAACCCATAGCAAATCTTTATTGGGATAGATTTTATCTCAGATATTTTTTTGTTTATTTATAGGGAAAAATACAGTACATGGCAAACACTTGAAATCTGGAAACACTGTCAACCAATACAAAATGTGTCAGAATGGCTGGTTTTAAGTGTAGTTTTATGTAGATTCTATAACAAAATATGGCTCTGGCATGCTAAAATGCGGTATCCTATTGTATGACCATTTCCCACAACAACAATGCAAATTCCTACCTGCTCAAACTCCAACTTGAGTTCTTGCTCTTGAATCCGGAGAACATCTCTTAGATGATCGCTATGTGCAGCAGCCTGTCGACGGAGCTGAGTTCTCATTTCACTCTCCATAACTGCTTGGGCTTCTTCAACCTGCCTCAATAAAGAAGTAGTTAAGTTTTTATAACTAAAGTGCATGTATCTTACAGGAACAGATAGCCTTCAGTAAGCCTGATGTGGGGGACAGGAAATATAAGAAACAGATAGGACTTATATTATGTTATAGTTCTTCAATTAATTAGCAATTAATAATCAATCATATCAGTTAGCAAAGGGTCCCCAACATTTTGTAAAATTGAAGATTTATACGATTTGAAGAGAAACCAGAATATGAAAAAAAATCAGGCTTGCTATTAGACAATCCTTTTAACACAATATCTGTCCAAAACCTGATACATTGCAAACAACCAGTTAATATGATCATTAACAAAACTTGCATCCACCGAGGATTCCTAGATAATGCAAATTGAAAATAACTATTATAAGCTGTGAGATAACAGGATCATAAGTGTTTGAAGTTCTACTGGTTTCCAGCCATATTATTAAGAAGGTGTAACAATCAACTGAGTATTCCTCCATACACGTCACGAAAATAACGCTGTGCACATGCATACTGTGATTAACAAAATGCCAGGAAACTGAAAATATAATCGTGACCTTCTTTTCCTGTTCGATCTGGATTTCATTCTTGTGATGCTCTAGTGCCTTTGCCACAGCTGATTCAAAAGCCTTTTTGTCTTCCAGTTTCTGTTTTTCCAGGGCTACTTCAATATGTTGTTTTTCACGAACTCTCAATTCCACCAGCTCCTTATTCAGCTGGTCTATACGTCGATGAGCATGAGCAATGAGAGAGTTCAAGTCATCTGCAGTCAGCTTGCCAGCTGAAAAGAGGAGACTCTTAGATACATAGCTAATAGGACACAGGATCAGCATACCTTGTTTACTTACATGAGCAAACCCAAATTTCTTAAAACATATCACAATTCTGAGAGGTCAGTTACAGCAGCATATTCTGCTGCATTCAGAATGCAAGCATTCTTCCGTTAACAAGGTCTCTGACAGATTTCTTTTTATGAACTCATTTTATACCCAACCATCCCCCTTTTCTTTCTTGTTCTCTCCCTATCTGGAAGTTTTTAAGAAGCACAAGCACAGTGAGGATGGCAAAGGAGGGAAGAAAAACAGACTTTTGGTGTCAGGTTGCTGGAGCATGGCTGTAGTAAACAATGTAATGCACATAGCTTGAGCTGAGAAATAAAACTCTGTGTGCTTGTCTACAACAAGAAAGGTAAATAACAGCTGTTTCCATAATTCCTCGCTATCAGCAAGCATGAACAGGAAAACACATAAGGAGGAAGCCGATAAACCTGCTTCACCAGCTACTCACCACATATTAAAAACACAGTTACATCTGGCCACCAAATGGAAATTATAGGAAAAACAGGCAAGTGAAAAAGGCAAAACATCCCTGAAAACATTTTGGAAGAAGCCTTCAAATGGTGTCTAAAAAGTTCAATTTTTTTTGTTTACTTATGCAAGGCTTATTTGAACTGTGTTGTTGAAGGCTTTCATGGCCGGGATCACAGGGTTGTTGTGTGTTTTCCGGGCTGAGGATGCCTGCCATAGACATATTATTTCTGTCTCAGGTCCTAAATTTTTTGTTAAAGAAACCATGCCCAGGAACCATGCTCTATTTCATTAACTGAAGTAATACTGTACATCGCAATGATCAAATGATATTATTAATAGTCTTTAGATGGTTTTGCCTACGAAACAATTTATCACTAATTACAACTACATGAAACCAGCTTCAGAGTAGGATACCAAGTTGAGACTGCTATGGTCACCATAGTGGATGATCTCCGTCTCAACATCGACAGGGGGAGTGTGTCCCTGTTGGTGCTTCTAGACCTCTCAGTGGCTTTTGATACCATTGACCACATTATCCTTCTGGAATGCCTGGAGGGACTGGTAATGGGAGGCACTGTGTTGCAGTGGTTCCAGTCGTACCTCCCAGGCAAGTTCCAGATGGCAATGCTTGGGAATAGCTGCTCCTCAAAAAAGGAACTGTTATGTGGTGTCCCACAATGTGCCATTCTATCCCCAATGCCCTTTAATATTTACATGAAGCTGCTAGGAGAGCTCATCCAGTTCTGGATGGGGTTACATTCCCTCTGAAAGACTATTCACAGCCTGGGAGTGCTCCTGGATCTGTCTCTCCAAATATCAGGCCAGGTAGATGCAACGGTTAGGAGTACTTTACATTGCACTACCCTTGTACCAGCTTTGGAAACTCCAGTTGGTTCAAAATAGGCAGCCAGACTGGTTACAGAAATATCTAGGAGTGAGCATATTATACCTATCCTAAAGTCACTCAACTGGCTGCCAATTAGTTTCCAGGCAAAGTATAAAATGTTGGTATTGACCTTTAAAGCCCTACATGGTTTGGGTCCAGGTTACCTATAGGATCACCTTTTCCCGTACAATCCGCCCCGAACACTGCAGTGCTCTGGGGAGTGGTTACTCCAACCAGCTAAAACCCAATTGGCAGATGGACCTTTTCATCTGCCACCCCAAGATTGTGGAGTTACCTGCTGGTAAACAACTACAGTAGAGTCTCACTTATCAAAGCTAAATGGGCCGCCAGAAGCTTGGATAAGCGAATATCTTGGATAATAAGGAGGGATTAAGGAAAAGCCTATTAAACATCAAATTAGGCTATGATTTTACAAATTAAGCACCAAAACATCATGTTATACAACAAATTTGACAGAAAAAGTAGTTCAATACACAGTAATGTTATGTTGTAATTACTGTAATTATGAACTTAGCACCAAAATATCACGATATATTGAAAACATTGACTACAAAAATGGCTTGGATAATCCAGAGGCTTGGATAAGCGAGGCTTGGATAAGTGACTCTACTGTAGATCAGCTGTCGGAATTAAAGTCAGAAGTGAAGACCTCTCTCTTCTGGCAAGCCTACCCAGACAGTTTTAATGATGAATTTTAAACTTCCAGTCTATGTCTAATTTTTTTTTGTGTTTTATGGAAATATGTTTTAATATGCATATTCTACAGAGTGTTTTTAAAATGATTATGTGTGTTGATTATGTGTTTTAGCAATGTTGTAACCCACCTTGAGCAATGAAGAGAGGCGGGTAAGAAATAAAATTATTATTATTATTATTATTATTATTATTATTATTATTATTATTAACTGCAAAATAAGGAACTTCTTGATAGCAACCATTGTTCAGCAGTGGAACCAATTGCCTAGAGGGGTAGTCAGGTCTTCTTCTCTGGAGACCTCCCCAAGGAGGCTGGAGAAGCTCTCAGTTGGGGATGCTCTTGCCAGCAATCTTGCACTGAATGGAGGAAGAGGGATGTTGAACTCAATGGCTCGTGAGGGCTGTTCCAACTCCCTGATTCTAATTCAATTCTAAAGTAAATACTTCAGAAAGAACACAAACATCCTCTTTCAGAGCACTTCATCACATATGGGTATCATTTATGCTCAGAACTATGTGATTGATAAGGCCCCTTCTACACTGCCATATAACATCCAGATTATCTGCTTTAAACTGGATTACATGGCAGTGTAGACTCATATAATCCAGTTCAAAGCAGATAATCTGGATTATTTGATTTGATAATATGGATTATATGACAAAGTAGAATAGGCCTAAGACAGAACATATCCCATTTAGGAGCACACCAAACCAAAAACCCCTCTCAGAAGTAAAGCATAACATGCAATAGAAAAGCTACCTGAGATGCAAGCACTATCCATCATTTTGGAGAAAAGAGTGCACAAGCAACACACAGTTTTTATGGAAAGCAAGCCAAGAACTCACCTAGATCAGTTATCTCTGCAAGAGAAATGAATGTTTGGAAGAATTAGTGTCTACAGAAGCAAATCAGGAATTGTTAAAAGAATTTATAAGACTGCAAAAGCACAGATAAAAGTAGACAATTTGCACATTAAGAAAAAGAACATGTCAAAGTGCAAGATAAAAGTGCCACAAGTTAGACAGAAATGCAAGCACCCGACTCAAGGAAAGGTTTTTCCTGTTTGCAATTCCTCTCTATCCCTATTTTTAGTGGGCCAAAACTATTTATTATATTTTACTTGCAAGAAAAAAGTAATCGAAGAGGACATAAAAAGGGAAGCTTAACCTATACTATACTTAATCAACAGTACATTCGCCTCAAAGGGGACAAGTAGCAAGTTTTTAAAAAACCCTCTACCTGAGTCCTAGGAAAGGTTCTATCAATCAAATACAGTATAGGAGGAGAAGGTTCCATGTACTTCTTAATGAATGAATTAATAGACGTGAATGAAACAAATATTCTCATATAATAATGAATCACCCAATGAGAAGCTAGGTAGTAACTACCATTTCTTTATTTTGATATTTCATATTGACCACAAACATAAGATTATTTAGGGCTCAGCAGACTAAAGATTTGTACATTCTTTACTTCCACTTTGATTCCCAAATACTTAAAAAAAATTCCAATCTAAAAGTAAATTGAGAAATTGCATATAGATGGTAAAAATGGACAAGGGATTAAAAAGAACAGGAAGCTAATCTAAAGAGATGCAGCACACCAGTAACCCAAAATGAAATGCCCCAAAAATGAGTAGTTATCACTGAGATATGTTTAAAAGTTAAAATACATGTTTAAATGTATTTATTGGTAGAAAGAGTGGAACACCAGGTCTGATTCTTTTGGGGCATTATGCTCACTGCAAAACTGAACTGCAAACAATTGTACCTTCTCACAGTTCATAGTGCAACCAACAGTTTTACAAAAATAAACAGCCTTTTTGTTTACTTCAGATGGTGAGCTAACTGACTCTTGCACAAAAGCTGAGCTCGAGACCTCTGCATCTGCTACACAATTGACCGGGCAATTGTGCTACACTATAGGGCGTCTTGGTCAATATTTGTCATAATGACAGCTAAACGTTAGTTCAGATAACCAGTTTACTTACTGAGACCTTTCCAACCAGGCTGAACTTCTGGAGTAATGCTATCAAGCTCCTTCTGAAATTCATCTCTTGCTTTAGCTACCAGCTCATGGTACTGAGTTACAATTTTAGCCTCTGATTGAGCAGCCTGGACCTACAAAAACAAAAGGGAGAGGATTAGTCTCAAAGCAAATGTTTCCTCCCTTAACAGCATTTAATATTAATATCAGGCATCATTAAAATGTCTGCGGTAAAACAATGTGACATTTCCAAGAACTCATCCAGAGTAATTTGTTACTGATATTATTTGCTATCAAGTCAACTCTCAATTATGGCAACCTTATGAATGAGAGACCTCCAAAAGCCCTGGCCATTAACTGTCCTGCTCAGGTCTTGTAAACTCAGGACTCAGGGTGGTGGTTTCCTTGATTGGATCCATCTTTTCCCAGTGTCTTCTATTTTATGAAATATTATCAATCTCAATGTGTCACGTCAGCCTCAGTTTATTCATTTTGCTTCTAGTGAGAGTTCGGATTTGACTTGCTCTGAAAAAAAATTCAAAGTCCATGGTGTCTACGGAAGATTTCCCCAGCACTCCATTTTATGAGTTTTTTTCTTCCTGTCATGTCATCCTCAGTTTCTTCATTGCTTCTTCAGTGTCCAGTTTTCACAATTATACAAGGAATCAGATATCATGTCCTGTCCTGTCCTTAGCCGCTATTTATTAAAACATTAACTGTATCATATATTCAACTGGAATTAAAAGTGGAAATCCAATCATAGAAGCATTGTAGTTATTTAGTGAAAGCAGGGACCAATAATTGACCACTATTTTTAATAGAAAGGATTTGACCCTATTTTTAAACTTTGAATATTTTAATTGTTTTTTTAACTGGGAATTTTTAATACTCTTTATAAATTTAATTCTGTTTTAATGTTTGCATATTTGTATATTTTAAATTGTATGCTAATGCTTTATGTTAGGCCGCCTTAAGTCCCCTTCGGGAGAGATAAGGCGGGGAATAATAATAATAATAATAATAATAATAATAACAATAATCCTAAGTGAACTAAATTAGGAGGGCTGCCTTAGTGCATACAATATTTTGACTGCATAAAGAAAAACATGCAAGAGTCTGATTTCAACAAAAAGTTATATATGAGAAAATAACAGCAAGACATTTTATGTGATTTTATTTGTTTATAATTTGTTTTTATTGTTGAGTTTTATATTGCTTGTTGCCTGGGCTTGGCCCCATGTAAGCCGCCCCAAGTCCCCTCAGGGAGATGGGGCGGGGTATAAAAATAAAATTATTATTATTATTATTATTTTATTTATCCCTTGCCAGTAGCAGAACCATTCATTCTCTGCAGTGTTCATAACACAAAATATTAAATATGAAGCACAATTTTGACTAAATTTACCTTTTTGACCACACTATCCAGGTCAACTATCATATGATGAAGGCTCTCTTCTGCAGCCAGAATATGTGGTTTGGCCCCTGAAATTAGAGACTTCTTGGCATCATCAATCACCCCTTTCATTTTTTCCAGTTCTTCTCTAAACAAAGCAGAAGTAATCATTACCCATACCAATATTTACTATGTGTTCAACAACAAGAAAGGACAAATGAGATGTCACACTCCATCACTATGACAACTATTAAGAAGACTGCATGGTAAATCTTAGGTTGGTGTATTTAGATAAAAATGTAAAGAATTACATATGAAATTCAAAGTAGTACATTTCAGTCTCCTGAAAAAGATATGACAAACATCAATCTCTTCCACAAAAGGGCAATAGCTTAAGGAAAATGTGTGCATGTTGGAATAACTAATTACAATTAAGACTGAAGTTGAATTTTGCTAGTTTTAAAAATATTGTTCACCTGAAATCTCCTCTCAATTGAACAATATTTTTAAAACCAGCAACACTCTCACCACCGTGAAAAGCAGGCGTTGTACAAAGGGTGATTCCAAATATCACCCAAAAAAAAGAGAACAGTTGTATGAAAGTTGCTATAATAGCCAATCTGTGAAGGCCAGAGAACACAATGGATGAAGAAATATTTTGCTTCAAGTGGAAGCATGTCCCCAAGTGAAGCATTCTGTCATTAACTTCTATTGGGGAAAATATCCATGTTTTCTTCATCCACGTTTTCTTACATTTTGATGGAATCCTTGTACAATTTGACACCAAATGTAATGTGAAAGTTAAAATTAATTACTTGGCTTTTAAAAGGACATCGGCAGCTTCATCCACAGCTTTCCTACGATCTTTCAGTGCTTCCTCCAATGTCCGCCACTGAGTTGCCTTTCTGTCACTTGGAACCTATAATTATATAAACTGTGATGCTAAATATCACAGATAAAGGTAATAGACTACTCAACAAAAAATATTCACTTTGATTACCAAAATTATGTAAGAAGCTACCCCTACTAAACAAATTCTACATATGTATCAAGAAAAGACATATAAAAATGTCAAATGAGATCATTGTTAAATTCAAGCACCTCTTTAAGGCAAACATGGCTATGTCTAGATATGAGTATGGTATAGTTGAGCATGATCCACAAAATGATCTTGTTGAACCATGAAACCCTGACTGACTCATTCTGACAATATGTCACAGATACTATAGGGGACACAGAATATCCTTTAAAGCAGGGGTCCCCAAACTTTTTAAACAGGGGGCCAGTTCACGATCCTTCGGACTGTTGGCGGGCCGGACTATAGTTGGCCACTGAGCAATAATAATAATAATAATAATAATAATAATAATAATAATAAAAAAGAGGGTTGGAAGAGACCCTTTGGGCCATTGAGTCCAATCCCCTTCTGCCTTTGGGCACTGAAAGCACAAGCAAAGCATCCCTGACAGATGGCCACCCAGACTCAATGTTAATAATAATAATAATAACAATAACAATAATAATAAATGTGCCGTGCCAAAAGATCTCAGCCGGCATTTGGAAACAATAGACATTGACAAAATTACGATCTGCCAACTGCAGAAGGCCACCCTACTGGGATCTGCATGCATCATCCAAAAATACATCACACAGTCCTAGACACTTGGAAGTGTTCGACTTGTGATTTTGTGAAACGAAATCCAGCAGATCTATCTTGTTTGCTGTGTCATACTTATAATAAAAAAGCGGGTTGAAAGAGACCCTTAATCCAAACCGCTTCTGCCTCTGTGCACCAAAAGCACAAGCAAAGCATCCCTGACAGATGGCCACCCAGCCTCAATGTTAATAATAATAATAATAATAAAGGGTTGTAAGAGAAGAAGAGACCCCTTGGATCATTTAGCCCAACCCCCTTATGCCCTTGTGCCATGGGGGCCGGATAAATGGCTTCGATGGGCCGCATCCGGCCCCCGGGCCTTAGTTTGGGGACCCCTGCTTTAAAGTATAAGAATTTCTTTCACATCCTCTAACACTATGTACCTTATTTACCTATAAATCAAATCAATTACAAAAACACTTTTCATTTGCACCTTTAATTTTACCAGAGTAGCTTTCAAAAAACCCACAATAGAGCATATAACAGAAATAAATCACATGCAATTTACAAAAAAAATGGCAAAGAATACAAATTAAAACATACCTCAGATTCATCCATGGCGTCTTTTAGTTTCTGAGCATGAAGGTTAACAGCTTGCACAGCGGCTTCCTGGAGTGTAATTGCTTGCAAAGTGACACGTGCAGTATTATTCAGAGCACTTTCCAAGGTAGATGCAAGTGCTAAAGAGGAGGAAAATATACACTTTCCAGTATCCTGTCTCCAGAATGGCTACTACATATGCACTGCAGAAGGCAGATCCACAACAGATTACAATAATCTCTCTGTGTGTATTTTTACATAATCTGAACTATTAGAAGATATTATTGTGAGCATGGTTGAATGGGCAAAAAAAATTCTTTCCACAATGCAAAGTTTTTAACCTATTATAGAACAACCACTCTTCATAAACTGTTGCTGAAACTTGCCCAGGTTATATTCTAATCAGTCTTGACTTTTTGAGTGTCCAAGCAATACTGTTTGCTTCCATACCTGAAATTTTCGCTTGTTCCTCTTTATCTTGCTGTGCAAGACGAGCTGCAACCTCTTCAGGTGGCCTCTCTTTTACAACAGGCATGTGTTCTTTACCTAAGTATAGACATTTCATAATTAAATTTTTGTTGAACTCTTTCTCTTTTTTTACTGTTAAAGTATAACCAAGATTCACAAAAGATGATTAATACATAGTTATTTCTCTGTTAAATGACAAAAGCAGTCTGTACATCTCATAATGAAAATAAATTATCTAAGAAGAGCATCATGAATATTATTCTCTTAGAGATGGAAAGAGGGACTCATCTCAGAGGTGAGTTAAGTGCGTGTGGCTCCCAAAGTTTTTTGAGGCCACAACAGCCTTAATTTTATTTATGTGTGTGTGTGTGTGTATATATGAGAGAGAGCATGCATGCACACACAAAAATTATGATCACTGAGTAAGATTTTCTCTTGGTCCCATTGTCAATACAGACCTACCGTGTTTCCCCGAAAATAAGACAGTGTCTTATATTAATTTTTGCTCCCAAAGATGTTCTAGGTCTTATTTTCAGGGGATGTCTTATTTTTCCATGAAGAAGAATTCACATTTATTGTTGAACAAAAAAATGAACATTTATTATATACTGTACAGTAGTTGTCATCACAAACCAGCATGACGAGGCAAACTGTGAAATCCTATCAATAATTTCTTGTTACTACCAATATTTCCATGTACAACTCGTATGTACATTTACCAATTCTGCATGCTTTGGTGTTCTGTTTGGCAGGCGCTGGGCATGCTTCCAAACAAAAACTTTGCTAGGTCTTACTTTTGGGGGAGGCCTTATATTTAGCAATTCAGCAAAACTTCTACTAGGTCTTATTTTCTGGGGATGTCTTATTTTAGGGGAAACAGGGTATCTGGTCAAGACATGAGAGAGCACCTTCTTTGCGACTGCTCCCAAATTCTGGAATTACATTCCACAGAAGGTGTTGACTCCCTCTCACTCTCACTTTTCACCAGCAGGCAAACCCTTCCTTATTTAATTTTTCAAAAACATAAACAGGAGACTCGGGGAGTTCCTTCTCTGCACTCTTTTCACTAGCAGCAAAAAAACTTTCTGTTTAGGCAGCTGTTTGATTCTTAATTCATGAAGCAGAAAGATCTTTTAATGTGACCTGCAGTACTGTCATGTTTATAATTACATTTCAAATATCTTTTAAACTGTTTTAACTGTACTTTAAATAGATTTGTTTATTTAAACATTTTTAAACATTTACAGTAAAACGTTTCCACAGTATTTTGTTTCAATTTACAGTACAGTCTCACTTATCCAAGCTAAACGGGCCGGGAGAGATTGGATAAGCGAATATCTTGGATAATAAGGAGGGATTAAGGAAAAGCATATTAAACATCAAATTAGGTTATGATTTTACAAATTAAGCACCAAAACATCATGTTATACAACAAATTTGACAGAAAAAGTAGTTCAATATGCAGTAATGTTATGTTGTAATTACTGTATTTACAAATTCAGCACCAAAATATCATGATATATTGAAAACATTAACTACAAAAATGGCTTGGATAATCCAGAGGCTTGGATAAGTGAGACTCTACTGTATTATAATTTGCTTTGAGTCCACGATCAGGAGGAAGCTGGGATACAAATTAAATAAACAATTTTATTTGAATACATCATGCTGATGAAAATATTATATGCATGTTTTAGGACAAAGCACTAAATGAAATCTTTAGCCAGAACCTGAATATTTTCCCCCCCAAAATAGCAGAGTCTGTCCAAAATAGATCAAACTTTAGGCTTGTAGAATTCTTTTGTCTTCAAAAACTCAGTTTTTATAACAGATGCTACCTAAGACAGGAGGTTTGTGTTTTTCTTCAGGATGAGCACGGCTTTTGCTTTGATCCTTTTCCTGTATCCCTGGAGCTGGAACTGACACAGCTTCACCTGTTGCTGAGATTATCTGCGCTACCTCAGAGTGGGCTGTGAAAAATAAACAAATGGAAATTACAACCACACAACATAATTATTCAAGAAATGGAAATACAGCCTAGATTGACTTCTGAATAGAAAGGAAAATCTTTTAAAGATTCTGACCTCTTGATTCAAGCATGTAATTCTTCTAATCTTTTATCATATATACAATCTTTAACATGTTTCTTAATGTTATAAAACTATCTTGCTACAAGGAAACCTTCTTGAATGTAATAGATTATTTGAAAACAGTTAAATAACTTCTTTAAAATATGGAAAATGCTTCACAAATAAGGTATGCATTTCCCACATTAGGTAAATGTAGGTAAAGGTTTCCCCTGACGTTAAGTCCAGTCGTGTCCGACTCTGGGGGTTGGTGCTCATCTCCATTTCTAAGCCGAAGAGCTGGCGTTGTCTGTAGACACCTCCAAGGTCATGTGGCCGGCATGACTGCATGGAACGCCGTTACCTTCCCGCCGGTGCAGTTACTATTCATCTACTCACATTTGCATGTTTTCGAACTGCTAGGTTGACAGAAATTTCCCACATTACATACATGTAAAAGGCACAATAATGACTTCATGTTACCTTCTTTATCTTCACTAGCAGCTGAAGTTACCTCTGTTTTACTCTTTTGAGATTTGACAGCAGGTTGTTTAGATTCTTTCATTACTTCTGCTACAGAGGAAATTTTTAGTGGACCTGGCTGTATCTGTGTGAGAAAAAACATTCACCATGAATGGGAAACTACTAAAATGTACATGAGTAAAGTATGCAATTAAATAAATACAATCTCTCAGGCATTTGAAATAAGTGGGGGAAATGTTTGCTTTAATTAATATTTAAATTTAAATATAAGGAACAACTTATTTGGAATACATTATCACTCGGAAATATTTCTTTTTCTTTACAAAATTTCTGGACACTGACCTAAACTACTCAAAATATTTTGTTTGACATATTAACTAACAGCTATTTATAAATATCTGAAAACTGGCACCAATTTTGGAATCAACAAGTCAAATATACCCAGACACAGGTATAACATTTGAGGCATCAAAATGTGTTTTGGCCAGTGTAATGTATTCCAAATACCCAATTCCTCTGTACATTTTTTCATAGAGATATTGAAACATAACATACACTTGTGATGAGAGATAATTAAAATGTGACCTCTACAAAGATTTCTGACACTTTTTACATTTTATTTCTCTCTTATATTTTAATATTGTAAGTCTAGATTCTAATTACCTCTATTGTCTCATATGGTTTGTCAGTGATACTTTTAGTCATTTTAATTGTAGCTGCTAACAACAACAAAAACTTTATTCTTGTATTCCACCACCAACTCTCCAAAGAGATTTGGGGTGACTTATACAAGGCGTCTAAAAAGCAGAACATGAAATAAAACACAATATAAAATACAAGTGAATAAAACATATAATCATATAAACAACATCAAACTCAGAATAAAACAACTGTCACCCATCTTTTAGTATTCTTCTTCAGAATTTTTCAAATTATTACTATAATATGAAATGCAGTGTTACTATTGTAGTATAGCTACCAAGAATTTCAAAAAGGATTCTGTATTTTTTATGATTGATTAATCAGAGTCACTGTGTGTGTGTGTGTGTTATTAACTTACTGGTTTCTTTGGTGTTGGAATACTGTAAGGAGGAGGACCCAACACCATTTCAAAGACGTTATTGGAATAAGGGATGGTCTTCTCCACATTTTCCCGAAAGCGTGGATCATAGTTAGCATATAAAATAGTTCCACCTACTCCTCCACCAACAAACAAAACACTGGCACCAATAATTTTGCCTGCAGAGACACTGTTTAAAAAGAACATAAATACAAATGTCATTATTATTATATTTATTTATACCCTGCTTTTATCTCCACAAAGAGCCTCATGTTATATATATTATGTGTCAAAATCATAATAATAAAAATAATGCTAGAGTCAAAGTAGTACTAACTCAGCAGAAATCACCAAGAAGGAATTTTTCATTATCAGACAAAAGCTCCCAAACAATCTATTCATTTATCCTGGAGAAGAACCACCAATTCCACTTACTCTTCAAACCTAGTTTGCAAGCACAGAAGAGAGAAAAAAAATCTGGTTCTTATATATGACACCATACACATGAATCCCAACTGCCTTACATACAACAAGAGGACCTTCACCTAAATGCTAGGAAAACTACAGTTCCACAAAAGCAATTTGCAACTAGACTTGCAAGTGAAACCTCTGTACTAAGGAGAATGAATAAACCTTAAAATAATATTTGAATATCTACATTTCACGAAAAAAATATTTCTGTATTTACCAAACAATTTGAAGTAAGTACTGGCACAAGAGGAGAATAAATTGCCCCTTTATACATACAACACACTTTTTCCCTACTCAGTTCCTATTAATGCAATCAAAGAGAAAATGTTACTATAATCAAAGAAAGTCTGTGCTTTTAAAAGGACTGGACTGAATCCAATTATTAATCCCAATTATGGTAGACTTATGATCAACTGAATTAATGTTAGTATCCACTTATCAAATTCCACCAATTCAATAATCCAAATGGATTGAATAACTGCATTTATGATGCTGATACTACTATATTAAAATAAAATTCATGGCGTAAACAAATGGACATGGAAAAACAGAAGTATTCAGTATCTAGCAATACAGCTCTCCCATAATGTTTCTAAGGTGATCAGACAGATTCTCTGATTAAGTATATATAAAAACGGATTAAGCTGAAAACAACCATATAGGCGGGACAGAGTAATTAAGATTTTAAAAAAATGGAAATATTGTTTTCTTCCAGTTACTTCATAGACTTGTACTGTGTTGCTGAACCTTGTCTCTCAGTAGACCTTGTTCATAACAACTCAAGCAAGCAAGTATTATAGTCTACTGTGCTTTGCCATCTTTGACAAAGAATCCGAAGAGCTTCAAAAGATAGCATAATGAAGCTACTATGAAAATCCATAGGTCCCAAAATTAAGAGCATTATGCCATTAGGGAGGGATTCTATGCCAAATATTCTGAAAGTATTACAATGCTTCATGTATACATAACTGCCTAGAATTCATCCAACAATTCACATTCAGGCACCAAGCCACCGAGAAGTCCTGGTATAGGAGATGCTCTTGCATCTAAGTTGACATAGAGTTTACTTCTTGCTTATGTTTTTTTTTTAATTGAATAAGAACATTAATACGAAAAGCAGGATTATTCTATTTCACATTAATTTAACAATTGAGACACTTTTTAAAAAGTCATGAATTGACATACCCAGATTCTCCAGATGTTGAATATCCACGATATAGACGTAAAGGACGGAGTGAACTTTTACCACACAGACAATTCTGTTAAAAAAAAACCCAAGTTATGCACAAAAACATCTTCATTTGAACTAATTTCACGTTAAAGATATATAAAATGTGTCTCTACATTCTAAAAAAACTTCTGTATTCCAAATAACTAGCCCACAGTTTTTGTCTGTCTCCACTTGCCACCTTTATTTGTGGTCTATTGTACCACAGGGGAACCATGAAGCAAAAATGCTTATAGTTTAGAGAAGCTTTAATGCTTGGTCAACTGGAAGCTCTCTCTTTTTGAAAAAATTAAACTACGTAGAGTTTGTTCTTTAACTGAAAGGGCTCTGAAAGCAGGATACAAAATACACAATATGATCATCTATTTGTTCAGGTTTACAATTTTATTATCCATTATCCCATTGCAACATGTGTCAATCAAAGAAAATCTAACAGACAAACTGACTCATTTTAAACAATATTTATATACAGAAACACGTAACATATAATTAAATCTTTCATACTGCACTGAAAAAAGAAATCACTGGAATCAAAACATGGTTGGAGGATATACAGAGGAAACTTTTGAGAAATGGTACAATAATACAATTGCCCACCTGTTCCTCATAAAAATTACTACAAGTTACTTGGGACAAGGAAATTTTTCAGATTTCAGATTTTGTTTGTTTGTTTGTAAGAATACCTGTGTTTGCATATGTTTATTGCTTGAGGGATAATGGGAAAGTAACTGCTAATCACACATCAAGCATCCACTAGGTTTTTCCTCAAGGAGCCCTTACTCCATCACTGTTAGAAAACTAACAGAAGGGAAAGTGGGAAGTCCTGCAGATTTTACTAACAAGTGAAACTGGTTACATTAGCTAAGGTTGATGATGTTCCGGTTCAAAACATGTGAAAGGTTGGAAAAAGCTGCTTTACAGTATACTAAGCCCAACTGTTAGGGTTTTGATTATAAAAACTAACACTTATAGTGATGAAACCTAGAAACGAAATGGGAGTTAACAAGGCGGTTGCAAATTTGTTATATGAACAAAGCTTAAATACATTAACATCTGGGAGAACAAATATGCAATCCTTTAGTTTCTCAACATTTTTCACAAGTAGTATTGCATAAACTTCATTATAGTACTCTAACGTATTACACTAAATAATCTTAGTAAGCAGTAGACATGGACCTGAAATTTCTCTCCTCTGTTTCATTTGTGTTTCCATTTGTACTGTCCATTTGGATGGCACAGAGCAGAAAGGCCCCTCCTGGAACAAAAATAAACTCGATACGAAAGGCAGGTGGGAGCGAATACACTCCAAGCCTGCTTTTTGGATCGACATGGGCCCAAAGCACCGGGGCCTGGCAGGGCCTGTAGCCAAGTGCCGAGAAAGGAATGCTTCTTACTCGGGGCTTGGCTGCAGGCACCCCAGCACTTTGGGCTTATGGGTGCAGGCTTTGGGCCAACATGGCCGGGCCTCGCAGGCCCTGCAGCCAAGCGCCGAGTAAAGAGCACTCCTTACTTGCTGCTCAGCTGCAGACACCCAGTGCTTTGGCCTACGGGTGCAGGTTTTGGGCCTACACACCTGGGCCTCGCAGGAGCGCTCCTTACTTGCTTGGCTGTAAGCCCTGCCAGGCACATAGGCCCAAAGCCTGCACCCATAGGCCTGGGCGCTTTAGGCCCACGGGTGGAGCTCCCCCAATAATGGGCCGAAAGAAAACAGATAATTCAGCACTGAAAACGGAGAACAAATATATGCCCTCCTGAGTTCAGGAGGCTCAGTCAAAACGGATCGGGGCCCTCACAGAAAGCTGGGAACACGAAACAGATCAAGGTTTGCCCCCAATGCACATGACTAGTAAGCAGTACACTTGTTGAACTTTGTGATGATTTTTCTGAGTCACACAATTCTACTCCAATGCACAAATCACCATAGTTAGATCATATTTTATAATAATAATAATAATAATAATAATAATAATAATAGTAATTAAAAGGGTTGGAAGAGACCCCTTGGGCCATTTAGTTCAACCTCTTCTGCCTTTGTGTACCAAAAGCACTAGCAAAGCATCCCTTAATAATTATTAATTAAATAATAATTAAAATACCATTATAAACAAGCAAAACTTTGGAAGGCGCATACCAGGCGAGGGTGGAGGCGGGAAAGGCACGTGCGGGGCAAGGGAGGAGGAAAAGGCACGTGCCTTTCCCTCTTTCTCCTTCGCGCCGCATGTGCCTTCCTTGGCGGAGGATAAAGTCACTGTTGAGAGGGCCACGGGCTGTAGTTTGGGGACCCCTGCTCTAGAAACAAGAAACAGAATGGAATATAAAACTGTGTGGTGTCCGAAATGCATGTCCGATATAGATCAATATTGATATCAGAATCAATGAGGTGCAAGTATGTTGCTGTACCACTTCAAGCCGACCTATGGCAATATTAACACCTGGTTTTCTGGGCAAGATTTCTTTATGTGATTGGTTGGGATTGCTTTCCTCTGAGACTGAGTCTGTCCTGCATGCTATAACTTATTTTCCATCATAATTTGCAAATAAATTTGTGAAAAACCAGACAATGTGATTTTCTGGATGTGTTTTCTCATGTTGTCTCTCATAGCTGAGGTCTACCTATGATGTCAATTACAGGCCCCTCTCATCCTTTTAGGTGGGAGAACTTGTACAACTGGTATCTGACTAAATACTCTCCCCCCACTGTATTTGTATTATCTTTTGGTTCTCCATAACCATTTCTTTGGGTTGTTCTTCTGGCAAGATGAAGATTGTAATTCTGTTCTAACTTTAAAGTGTTGGCATATCTCTGATTTTCTAAGGAAAAAAGAGAGATGCCCAAACTTTTTATTAAAGCAATATGTGAAAACCACAAGTAACTTTCTTCGGACGTCTGGATTCTATAGCAGGCCTTAAACTCAGATTTTCCATGATTCAGAAACATAAACTTAGATTTTCCATGATTTAGAAACACAGAAAAATTCCAAATGAACAGGCATCCAAAACTTCAGCTTTTGCTCTCAAAGCTTGGGCCTTTTAAAGAATAGGCTGTCACTGGTTTTGAAATATGTTATTTTAATAAAGCAACAAATCCATCAGGTATTTTTAATTAAGACTCTCAGTGTATTTATGCTAAATTGTTATTTAATATCTTGTTGTTTTAGGCTCAAATAAGCCTGAGACAGCAATATATTTTCTGCATGTGGAAATGTATTTGAAGTTTTCCTTTCTCCCTTAATTCTCCACACTTCTGTATTACTTATTGAATACTTTCCAGTACATTTGTTACTGTTATGTACATTCAAGTCAGCTCCAACTTATGGTAACCCTATCCTGTGATTTTCTTTGCAGACTTTATTCTGATAAAGTTTTGTCATTATCTTCCTCTCAGGCTATGAAGGTATGACTTACACAACATTACCCAGTGAGTTTCCATGGCTGAGTGTGTGGATACAGCCCCTAGCCCCCTCGAGAATGAGTTCACCATGCTGGCTCTCTCTAATCCATATATTTCTTTCCAATATGACATATAACATTATGAACATTTGGAAATTATGTATTTTTTTTAATAGATTCTCAATCATTTTGAATTTGACTGAGATTACAATCCCAAACATATTTATCAGGGAATAAATAAAGACCACTGAAGACAGTGGCATTTAGTTATAATGAAACATGCACAGAATTAGACTTTCAGTCTCTGTCAGAATGTGAGCATATCAACAAGCAAATAATTGGTTTTTTAACAGAAATGATGGTTTTTCTCTTTCAAACATTCCTGAGGAATAGCATAAACAAAGTCAAATTGATGTCATTTAAGATATTACAACCAAAATAATTTAAATTTTATCCTTCTTCAGAAATCCAAAACAATTAGCACAGTAAAGATACTCATATTCATGTTGCGCGCAGAAGTCCCCAGAATTCACAAGTAATTACTTCTAGGTGTGTGATTGTTGTTGTGTGCTTTCAAGTTGTTTGCAACTTATGGGAACCCTAATGTTAACATATCATAGGATTTTCTGAGCAAGACATTTTAGAGCTGGTTTGCTTTTGCCTTCCTCTGAGGCTGAGAGAGTGATTTGCCCAAAATTATACAGTGGGTTCTCATGGGATTCAAACCCTAATAACAACAGTCGTATGCTAATAAAAATAATAATAATAAAACTTTATTTATACCCCGCCACCATCTCCCCAGCGGGGACTCAGGGCGGCTAACATGGGGCCATGCCCAAAGCAATACAATATAATAAAATATAAAACAGCATATCATAACATAATTAAAAGTAATTAATTTCACAGTGCCCTATATCTCAGGATCTAATCCCAGAATATTTTCTTATCCCAGATTATCTGGCAGTGGAGACCTATATAATCCAGTTTAAAATAGATAATCTGGGACCAGGTCCTGAGATATACAGCTGTGTGGAAGGGCCTGAGGGCCTTTGCAGACAGGCCCTATATCCCAGGATCTGATCCCAGGTTTTCTGCTTTAATCTGAATTATATGAGTCTCCACTGCCAGATAATCTGGGATAAACAGAAAACCTGGGATCAGATCCTGAGATATAGGGCCTATCTGGAAGGGCCCTAACGCTCAAACTAAATACGCTGACTCACTCTCACACACAGAGACACATTCTTACAGAACAGTCCTATATATCAGGGTTTCATAAAGTATAGTCTTCAAAACCTCTTTTGGGGTCCTTCACTCCCCCAGACCATGCTCAGGAAAATTATTTTGTTGCTACTTCATAACTGTAACTTTGCTACTGTTATGAATTGTAATGTAAGTACAGTAGAGTCTCACTTATCCAACATAAAAGGCCCGGCAGAACGTTGGCTAAGCCAATATGTTGGATAATAAGGAGAGATTAAGGAGAAGCCTATTAAACATCAAATTAGGCTATGATTTTACAAATCAAGCACCAAAACATCATGTTATACAACACATTTGACAGAAAAAGTAGTTCAATATGCAGTAATGCTAGGTAGTAATTACTGTATTTACGAATTTAGCCAAATCCATGGATATACAAGGCTGATTGAATATAAAATAAAGTAACTCCCCCCAAAGTAGATTTGGCTCTTCGTGTCCACAGATTTTGCATCCATAGAGTCTACCACCTACAGCTGGACAATATTCCAAAATGAATTCCCTAAAACAAACTTTGATTTGGTCATTTTATACAAGGGGCACACCTTTACTACACCACTGCATATAATGGGACTTGAGCATCCATGGATTTTAGTATCCATGGGGTCCTGGCACTAAAGCCCACCTGATATCAAGGACATAATGTATGTGCAGAATGCTTTCTCATCCACAGTTGTCACATGTTAGTGGAAAATATTACATTGTCCAAAATGGCAAGTGCTTGGAAACCACAGCAGATCAGAGAATCAATTCAGCCTGTATTGTATGGGGTTGTTTATTTATCGTGTCAGAAGCAAATTGAAGGTACAGTTATAATGTATTTAAAAACGCAAAAGTTTAAAACTTGGCATTAAAAACTTCCAGAAGCAACATGCATTGAATGGGGTTACACTGCCCCTGAAGACACAGGTCCACAGTTTGGAGGTACAGTAAAGTCTCGCTTATCCAACGTAAACGGGCTGGCAGAACGTTGGATAAGCGATTATGTTGCATAATAAGGAGAGATTAAGGAAAAGTCTATTAAACATTACATTTGGTTATGATTTTACAAATTAAGCACCAAAACATTATGCTATACAACAAATTTGACAGAAAAAGTAGTTCAATACACAGTAATGCTATGTAGTAATTACTGTATTTACGAATTTAGCACCAACATATCATGATGTATTGAAAACATTGACTACAAAAATGCGTTGGATAATCCAGAACGTTGGATAAGCGAGGCTCTACTGTACTAGGGATTGAACCTGGAGGCCCAGGTTTCTGCTTTGGCCAGGAGTGCCCTTGCACATTTAACACTTGAGCACCAACTGCACCCATTCCTTGAGACACCAGATCTAGCCATGGTGGTGCATGCCTTAGTGACATCTTGTTTGGATGACTGTAACAGGCTCCATGTGGGGCTGCCTTTGAAGAGGGTTCGGAACTTCAGCTGGTACAGAGCTGTGGCCAGGCTGCTAACAGGGGTCGGCTACAGGGAGCGCAAAGCACACACATATATATCCCCCTTGGCAATAGCCACAAGGTCCTTGTTATAATAATAAAAAAACTTTATTTACATGTATGGTTTATATGGAATGGATAAAAAGTGCAAAGCCAATGTAAATATTGTACAACAGGGGTTCTCAAACTGTGTTTGTGGAGCCCTTGGGGTTTCACGAGTGATAGTCAGGGGCTCCACAGTGCCATGTTGCTTCCCACAGCCTCCTATTTCCATCTCCTCCACCTACTGAAATATGCAGAGAAAGTAAAGTTTGGAGCTGCTAAAACAACAGCAACAGCAGCAGCATCCTGGGGCACAGACCTTGTCTTTCCCATCTCCCTTGTTGCCCACTCTTTTCCTTGCCACCCAGGCCCTCCACCCCCCTTTGCTTCCAAAATTCTGTATCGTGTCCATTTAGGGTGCTTTGATTGCGCTTTCCCTGCATGGCAGAAGGGGGTTGGACTGGATAGCTCCTGGGGTTGCTTTTTATTGTTATGTTTTACTGTTTTTTATGAATATGTAAATTGGAAATAAAACATACTAATCATGAGGATATAAATAATAACAAACAAATAAATGTAATAATATAATAAATAGTAACACACACACACACATATACATACATACAGCAACATGGGTCAGTACAAGGGAGAAGAATGAAGGCAAGGTCACATCCTTCCGGGCCCCATGAAGGGCCGTGCCTCTAATAACGCGACTGAGGTCCATTCCACACAGCTGCATATAATCCCACATTTTCTGCTTTGAACTGGAATATATGGCAATGTAGACTCAGATAACCCAGTTCAAAGCAGAAATAATAGAGTAATAGTAAATATACAGCCAAATCAAACCCAAAGCACACAATAATTAAAGCATAAAAAACATGATGGGCCATTCCAGAAAGGCCCTATATATCAGGATCTGACGAATGAGTCATGGGCTCTCTTTGTACACAGTTTTGAAATGCAAAAAGCTTTTTTTTTCAGTGTGAACGTATTTGAAATGTTGTAAAGAAAATTTGTTCCTTTCTAAGCAGAAAGATTGATAGTTGTACGGTTTTACAAATATTCTCTACCAACACCATATGCATTTTGGATTTTGAAAACCACAACTTTCATGTTTCACATTTAATATTTCTGCCTTTGTAATTACTGATGCCTTACACTAATTAGTAGAGGTGGATTAGTGATTGTACTGTTTTATCATTTCTTGTATAGAACTGTTTTATTTATTCATTTTTATGAAATAATATATTTCTACCCTGCCCTACAGGCCAAGACACAAGAGAAGCATCTAAAAATTTTTAAAACAGGTTAAAACTGTTAAAAGAATAATAAAATAAAACTTATTGAAACAAAAACATTAAATATAACAACATTCATAACCCTTTTATTCAGACAGGCTTTTCAAGATAAGGGTGTTTAAGATCTAGTCAGGGAGTGCTGTTTTTTAAAACTTTGAATAGGTTTTTAATGGATTTTAACTTTGAGTTTTAGTGCTGTTTGTGTTAAATTCTGTTTTACTGTTCGTATATTGTACATTGTATACTTTTTTACGTGTCAGGAGTGACTTGAAAAACTAATACTTTTATGTCAAGCCGCTTTGAGTCTCCTTTGGGGAAATAAAACTGGGTAAAAATAAATAATAATGTGATCCTAGGTTTTCTGCTTTAAACTGGATTATATGAGTCCACACTGCCAGATAACCTGGGATAAACAGAAAAACTGGGCTCGGATCCTGGGATATGGGGCCTGCCTGGAAGGGGCCTGAGGCCGGAGGGCTGTTTGGGGCCTGGCCAGCTCCCTCGCGCGAGAACCGTGAGAGAGAAGGAAAGGCGTGCTCTTCCTCGCTGTAGAGGTGACACCAAGGAGCCCGGCAGACCTTCTTCTTCTTCCGGTGACCCTCAACTAACGCGTGACCGAGACGTTCTCACGAGTAATTAACCACTCAAAAGGGCGACCCCGCCTTCGCGTAATAAAACAAACACAACCGGGCTGGGGAGGCTCCGCGAGGCGACACCCCGCCGCGCAAGGCATGACGGGACTTGGAGGCTTCATTGAAAAGAGCCCACAGCGCGCGAGCCGTCCTTCCCGCCTGTCCTCCCTGTTTTTCCCCTCAGAGAGGGAGGGAGGGAGGGAAAAGGTCCTTTCCCCTCAGGGCTGCTCCCCGCTCCGCCGCCCACATATGTCCGCCCCTCCCGGCCTCACCTGAGCCGCGGTGCTCCCCGCGCGTTGGCAGGCCCGCAGCATGGTCTCCCCTCGGCTGAAGGAAGGAAGGAAGGAGAGTAAAAGGAGCGCGACCCTCAGCTTGTCATAGGCCGCCGCCTCGCCGCCTTTTCCCCCCTCCCCTCAGCACGCAACCGCTGCCTCGGCCCCCCAAGAGGCGGGGCTTATGTTCACCAATCAGGAAAAGAAGAAGGCACATATGCAAATAATTGGCCGTGCCTACGACAGCAAACCGAGGCTGCCAATCCGCACAAGGAAACCTAGAGCGAGGGAATCGGAAAGAGTCACGCGCGCTTTAGGGATTCAGGCTATTTTCGCCCCCTTCCGTTTTTGGCTGCATATTGACCCTCGCCAGTTGCCATAGCGAATGGAAAAAGTGGGCGGGGAAGAGCTGAAAAAGCAAGATGGCGGTCGTCGGAGCGATGCGGAGGTTCCCAGGTCAGAGACTGAGGGCCCTTCCAGGCCCCTTCCTCACAGCCGAATAAAATCCCACATTTTCTGCTTTGAACTCGGATATATGGCAGCGTGGACGCAGATAACCCAGGTCCCTTCCACACAGCTGAATGAAATCCCACATCGGCTTTGAACTGGAAAATATGGCAGTGTGAACATAGGGCCCTTCCACACAGCTGTATACAATCCACATTGAATATGGCAGTGTGGATTCGGATAATCCAATTCAAAGCAGATATTGTGGATTATCTGCCATGATATTCTGGGTTATATGACTGTGTAGAAGGGCCCTCAGATAACCAAATTCAAAGCAGATATTGTGGGGTTTTCTGCCTTTATATTCTGGGTTATATGCCCGTTTGGAAGGATCCTCAGATAGGCCCTATATCCCAGGATCTGATCCCAGGTTTTCTGCTTTATTAGATTATATGAGTCCGCACTGCCAGATAATCTGGGATAAACAGAAAACCAGGGGTTGGATCCTGAGGTAAAGAACCTGGCTGGGCGGGCCCTGAGAAGGGAATGAACGTTTTCTTGGGCCGGGGCAGGACCTGCAGGAGGTGAAGCGATATATTTTAACTGGGGGCCCTTCCAATGAGGGAGAGCGAGCAAGCGGGATATAAAACAAAGTTAATAAAAAAAATCAAGGCAGAATAACACACAATATCTGCTTTGAACTGAGTTATCTGAGTCCACACTGCCATATATTCTAGTTCAAAGCAAATACTGTGGGATTTTCTGCTTTGATATTTTTAAATTTTTATTTACTTTGTTTTATATCCTGCCCACTGTCCCGCATTGAGGGACTCAGAGCAGCTAATATATGGCACAATTTGATGCCGTTCAACATATTTTGGGTTATATGGCTGTGTGGAAGGGCTCTGAGGGAATAATGCAGTTCCTTCCTTAGAGCTCTGGCCTGTCTTTGAGACCGAGGAGCATTCTGTTTTGTTTTGTTTTTTTAAGTTTGCCCGGAGTTTATGAGTGTCATTTGCCTATCTGTTTAACATACAGATACGCAATTCCTTGCTTTGTCTAACATCTCATTTGTCACATTTGGGTGCCTTTTACACAGCTGTATAACATATACATTTTGAACTGGATTATATGGCAGTGTAGACATAGGGCTTTTCTACACAGCTATATAACCCAGAATATCCAGGCAGATAACCCACAATATCTGCTTTAAACTGAGTTATCTGAGTCAACACTGCCATATAATTCAGTTCAATATGGATTTTATACAGCAGTGTAGAAAGGGCCGTAGGTTGAATCTACACTGTTATATCCCAGGAGATGATCCCAGATTATCTTCTTATCCCATATTATCTGGCAATGGAGACTCATATAATCCAGTTTAAAGTAGATAATCTGTGATCAGATCCTGGGATATAGGGCAGTTAGAATGGGGCCAATTCAAATCAGAAAATGTGGTTTGCTTTTATAACCAGGATTACTTGTCAGTGTAGAAAGGGCTGTGGTGAAATCGTTTTGCTCTGTTTATTTAAAGCGGATTATTCACCCTAGGGAGAAAAATACCTCTTTTTTTCAAAGCAGGGCAAGTAAAACCATTTCAGAGCAAGAAATAGTACAGGTTGAACACTTCACATCTGGAAATCGGAAATGCTCCAGAATTGCCCACATAGGTGGCTGAGAGTGTGTGCCTTAAGAGTCATCGAGTTGAAAGAGACCACATTATTATTATATTTATGCCCTACTTTATTTCCCCCAAAGGGGACTCAATGTGACTACCCAGTCCAACTCCTTTCCGCCATGCAGGGAAAGCACAACCAAAGCACTCCTGACAGATGGCCATCCAAACTCTGCTTCAAAGTCTCCAGATTAGGAGATACCACCACTTTCCAAGACAGCATATTCCACTGCAGAATAGCTCATACTGCCAGGAAGTTCTTCCTAATGTTGAAGTGGAATTCTCCCTCCTCTTCCCCCCCCCCCCCCCCTGCAATTTGAATCCATTGCTCCTAGGCTCCTTACACTGCCATATAAAATCCAGGTTATCTGCTTTAAACTGGATTATATGGCAGTGTAGATTAATATAATCCCTTTCAAAACAGATGGTGTGGATTATCTGCTTTGATCATCTGGATTATATGGCAGTGTAGAAGGGGTCCCAATCTCTAGAGCAGCAGAAAGCTAGCTTGCCTTTCCTCAATGTGGCATCCTTTCAAATGTTTAAACATGGCTATCATGTCCCCTCTCAGCCTCCTTTTCCATAAATGGTACCACTTTCATTTTAAAATGTCAAACATCACATAAGGGCCAATTTACAAGTTTTCCTTTGAGGTGTCTGAGCACAATAGTGAGTTAATGTAATGAAAAATTGAAGGTGCAACCCTAAAGTTGTACTCTCACTTTTGAGAACCATTAGCAGACCCACCATTTTCTGGATTCCTAAAATTTAATTGGGGATATTTGCATCCAGTATGCTCCTGGTTTATATATCTCAATGACACAAGGATAACTGATAATCCTGACCTATTAAGGAGCAGTAAGCAGCCCTCCATTCTTGTTTGGCTCCTTTCTGAAGGCCTTTCCAAACGGTCATATAACCGAGAATATCAAGACAGATAATCCATAATATCTGCTTTGAACTGGATTATCTTGAGTCCACACTGCCATATAATCCAGTTCAGTGTGGATTTTATACAGCTGTGTGGAAAGGGCCCTGAGAGGAGATATACAAATCAAAGTTTTCATTGTGTTTGAACTGAATCTTCAGTTCAGTGGTCTTGTTGTAACAAGTCAAGAATCAAAAGTCCTGTTTATGATGTTGGCAGCTAGGAGAGCAACAAATCAAAGAATCGGATTCACATATAAGGGCCCTTCTACACTGCCATATAATCCAGAATATCAAAGCAGATAATCTACATTATCTGTTTTGAACTGGATTATCTGAATCTACACTGTCATAAAATTCAATTCAAAGCAGATAATCTGGATTTTATACAGCTGTGTAGAAGGAGCCTAAGGCTAAGCAGGATAATAATTGCCTATATTAATCCTGCTGGATGAAGCTGAGTGAAGGTAATTGAGGAACATGTCCCAGGGTAATTGCTAGTTTCAGTAAAACCAAAATTGTAATACTGTACATTCTGACACTCTAATCAAACAAATCCAATACCTAATAGTTGAGCAACGCCAGACAAGGTGAAACTGCATATGCCTTTCGTGGCTTTGTTGTATCTTACCGTGTTTTCTTTTCCGTAGGTATTTTACGGTCCTTGTGTTCTTTAGCCCCTTCTGCCTATCATGGTACTTGCAGTATCAGCTCAATTTCTCGACTATCTTTATTTCACATTAGCCATGAGCAGGGATCGACTGTCTCTTTCAGAAGACCTCTTCTGTCTTTTGGCAGTACTTCCTTTGGGCATCCAGTCTCCGTAGTAAATAGGTATGCATGTCTATTAAAAGTTTAACATTTTTGTAATGTGCAAAATGGTTTGGATCCAGGATGTGCCTTCTGGAGATTAAACGACTGCACTCCGGTCCCTAACATATTAAAGAAGGAGTGGCTTCCTGTGTGTAGGAATGTTTGTTTACATAATTCCACATAGAAAGTTAGGAGTTGGGTTTTCCGGAAAAAAACAACATTGAATGTAAGTGAGGTATAGGATTAGAAAATTAGTGTTTTGTGAATATCATCTTAAGCAGGTGATGGTGTGTTGTGAATGACTGGCAAAAGTTAACCTTTTGGAGGGATCAAAGCTTGAAAATCACATAGGATTGATTTTATCAAGGGGATATAAATCATTAATTTAAATCAGTACAAATCTGATTTGCCATCAAGACTTTTCCTTATTACTTAAAAATAGTGCAGTTCTGCTCAGTAGAACATTTTACAATGTAAAGAATAATTAATGCAATTTAGGTAATTTGTTTAATTACAGCACAATGCTTATATTTTATGAAATTAAATTTTAAATGTTTCTTCTAACAGGAGCTAATTACAGTGCTCTATTAAAGTAGCACTAATGACTGCCAATAAGTTTCTGGTCCCAATTCAAGGTGCAGGTTTTGACCTATGAAGCCATAAACGGTTCAACCTCTTCAGGATCACATCTCCCCCTATGAATTGGCGCGGGCTTTAAGTTCTGCCGGGGAGGCTCTCCTCTTGCTTCCACCACCGTCACAAACATCATGACTGATGGCGACGAGGGAGAGAGCCTTCTCGGTGGTGGCCCCCCTGTCTGGAATACCGCCCCCCCCCAAGGGAAATTAGGCAAGCTCCCACACTGCCTTCCTTTCGTAGGGACTTGAAAACTTGATGTTCCAGCAAATTTTTGTGAATGATTAGTCCCAAGGTAACCAGATAGTGTGTTGTCCTGCACTTTATCCACTTCCCTGGCCCTATGATACCTTATTGCACTATCCCTGGCCCAGCCCTTTTATAGTTGGCCACGTTCATTGTGTAATCCTGGCCATTGGTTTTTTGAACCTTTTACTGATGGAGCTACAATGAGGTGGTTTTTTTAAAAAAAAATTTAAATATTTTATTTTTAGTGTGTTTTAACAAGGTAATTATGTTGTGTTATATTGTTGAATGTGTCTATTTTGTTTATTATCTGTATGGTTTCTTTCCAGCAATTGAATGTTTGCCTTACATGCTGGAAACTGCCCTGAATCCCTTTGGGGAGATAGGGTGATATACAAAGTTGTTTATTATTATTATTATTATTATTATTATTATTATTATTATTATTATTATTATTATTAAATATTATGTATTATGTTTTGGGAGCCCCCAATGGTGTAGCGGGTTAAACCACTGGGCTGCTGAATTTGCTGACCAAAAGGTCAGAGGTTCGAATCTGGGGAGCGGGATGAGCTCCCGCTGTTAGCCCCAGCTTCTGCCAGCCTAGCAGTTCGAAAACATGCAAATGTGAATAGATCAATAGGTACCGCTTCGGTGGAAAGGTAACGGCACTCCATGCAGTCATGCCAGCCACATTACCTTGGAGGCATCTACAGACAACGCTGCTCTTCGGCTTAAATGGAGATGAGCACCACCCCCCAGAGTGGGACATGACTAGACATGTCAGGAGAAAACAAGGGACATGTCAGGAGAAAACTTTTACCTATATGTTTTGCATTTGCAGTTGTAGCGACCTCTTGTGTTACTGGTTATATTTGCTGCCTTTGCAAAAAAAAAAATCCTTTTTGAGTGTTATTAACTAGAAGGAAAATGTAAGGACAGCACTTCCTTACATTGTAGAACTAGATCTGACGTTCTTCACACCCAATGTGTTATGATTGAGCCTCATGGCTCTGTTACTGACAGACGTGGGCGTAAGACTCCTCGAGAGTCAGATACTCTCGAGGAGCGAGAGAGAAAAAGACTGCGAGACATATTTGCAGCACCATCTGACGAGGAGTCTTTCGAAGGGTTTACGGAGAGAATGGAGGAGGGGCTGGTTAGCTCAGAGGAGGATGAGATGGATTGGACTCGGGTAAGGGAGGAAGTGGGTGCCACTGGCCATGATGGGACAGAAGATGAATGGGGACCTTCAGGATTAGACCCATGGTTTAGCTGGAGGGATGGGACGGGATCCACAGCTGGAGATGCTGTTGGGCGTAGTCAGAGGTGTTCCAGCTCTGACGAGGAAAGTGATGAGGAAACGCCCGGGTTAAGGAGGACAGCTGACAGTGATGAAGATTTGTAACTGGCATAAAATGGGGCTTGGGAGCAATTGCAAATTGCGTTGGGCAAGGTAATCTGGGCAAACGCTTGGGATCCGTGTGTGTGTGGGACGCTTCCCTGAAGACTTGTGTGCTTTCCTGTGCTGTGACGTAAGTTGATTGGAATCCAGGGTCAGACGGCGGGAGGGATTGTGTGGGCATTTGTTTGTGCAAACCTGTGCTTACTCTTATTAGCTTGACCTTCCGTCGTCTTCTTGACGGACGCCATCTCCTGCTTTGAGAACTCGGACTGAACTGACCACGGCTTGTCTTCCCCCCCTTCTTGGACTTGGAAAAACTACAAACGTCTGCTTCTGGCTTTGATCTACGGAACGGAACTGGTCTACTCAACTGCTACAATCCTTGGCTGATTTACTCGTGTTGGAGATCCTGTCTGCTGTGTGTGTGGGGGAGCGACGCAAGTTACTCTAAGCACAGTGTTGGCAGCAGAGAGGAATCTGCTGCCAATTAGTTGCATTCTTTGTATCTTTTGTTCCTTGGCTTTCGTTTCGTTTATACCCAGGCTGAAGCAAGCAGTTTGTTTTTACCCGGATTAAACTCCGGTTTAATCCGGTTTATCTTTTGAACATTTACTTTTGCCCCTTTTTGCTCCTAAAGGCAAAAACTGCCTGGCCCTTGTGTTTTACGGGCATTTTTGAGTTCTGTAATCTAATAAACTCTGTTACTTTGAATCTTGTGGCGTTCTGTCCTTGACAGATTGCCCAACACCCATAAAAAGTTTATTGCAGCAATAAACCCGTCAGGAAGACGATGGATGAGTTAAGGGCCAAAGTAGACCAATTGCAAACGGCTTTTACCGTTATCCAAACAGCTCAGGCTGTGAAAGGACATGTTTTGACTCCTGAACGCTTTGACGGAACCAGGTGCAAGTTGCCAACCTTTTTGGCACAAGTGGAGCTTTATTTTTCTCAGCTCAGTGCTCATGCTTTTCCTACAGACACTAGCAAGGTGGCCTTTATTTTGAGTTTGTTGACCGGTCCCGCAGGACAATGGGCCACTAATTTAATTTTGGGAAATGACCCAGTCAAGGACAATTTGAATAATTTCAAAAGGTTGTTAACTGATACTTTTGGGGATCCTCTCCGCACGGAGAACGCTGGGTGGGCTCTGTATCGGTTGAAACAGGGAAAGGGGACTGTTTTGGATTACTTAAATAAGTTTAACCTGTATCGCCACCAGCTGGATTGGGGGGAAAATGCATTCATGCTTTTATTTACTGCCGGGTTAAGTGATATGCTCCAGGATGAATTAGCACGCTTGGAGCCGGCTGAAAGCTGGGACGCCTTAGTAGCTAAGGTGCTGCGTTTAGACGCAAGGTTCGAGGCTCGTAAACACTCAAAAGCAATGTGTGCGCCACCCATGCATGTAACCAGGGCACCTGTGGTGATGGGGGAAGAGCCCATGGAGCTTGGGGTCTTTAAAAAGCTGTCTACAGAGGAAAAGAGCCGTAGGAGGCAGCTGGGCTTGTGTTTGTACTGTGGGAATGCTGGGCATTTTGCCAAAAATTGTAATGTGAAACCTTCCCAGCTTTCGGGAAAAGGCCAGCCCTAGTGCGACGTGAGTCCAACGCACTAGGGCTCCTCAAGCAGTCAACTGAGGGGAGGAAGCATGTTTTCGTACCCATTACATTATCTGTTGGGGGAAGGGAACTTGTTTCTACTTTGGCACTGCTGGACTCAGGGGCTACGGTCTCCTATGTAGATATTGAGTTTGCTAAGAAGCATGGCATTCCTAGAGTGCGCAAGGCATGCGACGTGTGGGTGGAAGGAGCAGATGGGAGACTGCTGGAGACTGGGGTGGTTAACCATGAAACCTCAGCAGTAACGTGGGAGGTGCAGGGAGTAACGGGAACGTTTGTGTGGGATATTACGAGCTTGCCTAGATATGATGTGATCCTGGGGATGGATTGGCTAGCTGTAGTAAACCCACATGTAGATTGGGCAACACGTAAAGTGATCTTAAAGAGGCAGGACTGTTGCACTCTAAATGTTACTCATTCTGATATGGAGGGAGTGCCTGCTGAGTATGGGGAGTTCTCTGATGTATTTTGTAAAAGAGAAGCGGACAAATTACCACCGCACAGGCCATATGATTGCGCCATCAAGTTGGCAGAAGGTGCGAAACTGCCAGCAGGGAGGCTGTATGCCTTGACTGTACCGGAAAGGCAAGCTTTGCGGGAGTTTCTAGATGAAAATTTAGCCAAGGGGTTTATTCGCCCATCTAGTTCTCCAACTGCGGCACCGGTATTCTTTGTAGCCAAAAAGACTGGGGAACTTAGGTTGGTCTGCGATTATCGGATCCTAAACAAATACACCATTCGGGATAGGTACCCGCTGCCTTTAATCTCGGAACTGTTATCAAGGGTGCAAGGGGCTAAGGTCTTTACCAAGCTTGACCTGCGGGGGGCCTATAACTTAATCCGTATACGGGAAGGGGATGAATGGAAGACGGCATTTAACACGTGTTTCGGATGCCACGAGTTCCGAGTCATGCCTTTTGGGCTTTGTAATGCTCCTGCGGTATTCCAGAGGTTCATGAACGATGTGTTCAGGGACCTAATTGACCAATTTTTAGTGATTTATTTGGATGATATCTTGATTTTTTCTAAGGACGAGAAAGAACATCGTCAACATGTCAAGCAGGTTCTGCACCGACTGCGGGCTAATGGGCTTTTCGCCAAGGCTTCCAAGTGCGTCTTTCATGTGCCTGAAGTGGAGTTCCTAGGTCATGTAGTGTCAGGTAGGGAACTTAAAATGGACCCACATAAGGTTGACGCCGTCAACTCATGGCAGGAGCTGAAGACTAAGAAGGATGTACAAAGGTTCTTGGGTTTCGCTAATTACTACCGGGAGTTTATTCCGAATTTTGCAAAGCTCACGGTACCTTTGACGCAGCTTCTGCGCAAGAAACAGCCATTTGTGTGGGGGCGGGAAGCTCACGAGGCGTTTCTACAACTAAAGTCTAGTTTTCAATCGGACAACATACTAACCCATCCTGATGTTGACAGACCGTTCGTGGTAGAAGCGGACGCTTCTAGCTACGCGTTGGGGGCTGTATTGTCTCAGAAGGATTCCTCAGGGACCTTGCGTCCCTGTGGATTTTACTCGCGGCAACTAACACCCTTCGAGCAGAACTATACCATATGGGAGAAGGAGTTGTTGGCGATTAAGGTGGCGTTTGAGGTGTGGCGGCACTGGCTTGAAGGGGCACGGCACCAGATCGTGGTCAGATCTGATCACAAGAACTTAGAGCACTTGCAAACAGCAAAGAAGTTAAACCAGCGTCAAATCCGCTGGGCTTTGTTTTTCTCCAGGTTTAACTTCAAGGTGCAGTTCGTGGAGGGGAAGGCAAACTTGCGGGCCGATGCTTTATCCCGCAAGCCGGAATTTAAGACCAATGAGCAGGTAGTATGTCAGACCATCTTGCCTACTGCCTCTCTGTGTGTTGTAGATAATGAGCTTGGGTTACATGACCAGATCCTTGAGGCTCAGAAGGATGATGTGTGGACTCAGGAGCAACTGATGCTGCTCTCTGCAGGTAACCGTACCATACTGCCGCATCTCCAGGATCAAGACGGGGTATTGGTGCGTAGGGGGCAGGTTTACGTACCAGTAGGGACCCTCAGGTTGGAGGTGATTAGAGCCCACCATGACGAACCCATGGCTGGGCACTTTGGCAGGTTCAAGACCGTACAGCTTATCACCAGGAGCTACTGGTGGCCAAAGATGCGGCAAGACATTCTGCGCTTTTGTGACAGCTGCGCCGTTTGTCAGCAGAGTAAGACGCCTGTTGGGCGCCCTAGAGGGTTGTTATCGTCTTTACCTGTTCCGGAGAGGCCATGGCAAATCATTTCCATGGATTTTATTTCAGATTTGCCTAAGTCTGGGGGTTATACTTGTATTTGGGTGGTGGTGGATTTATTTAGTAAACTGGCTCATTTTATTCCTTGTTCAACCATTCCGGCGGCCCCTACGTTGGCCTTACTATTTACAAAGCACATCTATCGTTTGCACGGAGCACCCGAGGTGATTATTTCAGATAGGGCTCCGCAATTTGTGTCACGCTTTTGGAAACACTTCCATGAGTGTTTGGGGACTAAGTTAAACGTGTCTTCAGCTTTCCATCCGCAAACGGATGGACAGTCGGAACGGGTTAATGGGCTCTTAGAGCAGTATCTGCGTTGTTTTTGTTTAGATCAACCCACGGCTTGGGTAAAGTGGTTACCGGTGGCGGAATTTGCTTACAACAATGCGGTGCACACGTCTAGTCAGCATACGCCATTTGAGCTAACTTATGGTTTTCACCCACGGGGAGGTGTGGCGCCGTCGACCAATGTGGTCTCTTCGGACCCTGTGTACCGCTCTTCGGAAATGGCTGCATTGCATGATGTTGCCCGTCGCTTACTGTTGGAAGCTAAGGCAACGCAGAAGACTCAGGCTGACCGCCACAGGCAGGCAGGGGAGGAGTTGGAAGAAGGGGATTTGGTGTGGTTATCTTCCAAACATATTAAACAGGCTGGGGGAAAGTTTGCGCCTCGGTATTTGGGTCCCTTTCCTATCGTTAAAAAGATTTCTTCTGTTGCGTTTCGTTTGCGTTTACCGTCTAGTTTAAAGGTCCATCCAGTCTTTCATCGTTCGCTGTTGAAACTTGATACCTCTAGTCGTCGTGGTGCTATAGCGGAGGGTATCACTGCCACTTCTCCGCCATCGGGGGAGGAGGCCTTTGTGAGAGGGGATAGTGTTATGATTGAGCCTCATGGCTCTGTTACTGACAGACGTGGGCGTAAGACTCCTCGAGAGTCAGATACTCTCGAGGAGCGAGAGAGAAAAAGACTGCGAGACATATTTGCAGCACCATCTGACGAGGAGTCTTTCGAAGGGTTTACGGAGAGAATGGAGGAGGGGCTGGTTAGCTCAGAGGAGGATGAGATGGATTGGACTCGGGTAAGGGAGGAAGTGGGTGCCACTGGCCATGATGGGACAGAAGATGAATGGGGACCTTCAGGATTAGACCCATGGTTTAGCTGGAGGGATGGGACGGGATCCACAGCTGGAGATGCTGTTGGGCGTAGTCAGAGGTGTTCCAGCTCTGACGAGGAAAGTGATGAGGAAACGCCCGGGTTAAGGAGGACAGCTGACAGTGATGAAGATTTGTAACTGGCATAAAATGGGGCTTGGGAGCAATTGCAAATTGCGTTGGGCAAGGTAATCTGGGCAAACGCTTGGGATCCGTGTGTGTGTGGGACGCTTCCCTGAAGACTTGTGTGCTTTCCTGTGCTGTGACGTAAGTTGATTGGAATCCAGGGTCAGACGGCGGGAGGGATTGTGTGGGCATTTGTTTGTGCAAACCTGTGCTTACTCTTATTAGCTTGACCTTCCGTCGTCTTCTTGACGGACGCCATCTCCTGCTTTGAGAACTCGGACTGAACTGACCACGGCTTGTCTTCCCCCCTTCTTGGACTTGGAAAAACTACAAACGTCTGCTTCTGGCTTTGATCTACGGAACGGAACTGGTCTACTCAACTGCTACAATCCTTGGCTGATTTACTCGTGTTGGAGATCCTGTCTGCTGTGTGTGTGGGGGAGCGACGCAAGTTACTCTAAGCACAGTGTTGGCAGCAGAGAGGAATCTGCTGCCAATTAGTTGCATTCTTTGTATCTTTTGTTCCTTGGCTTTCGTTTCGTTTATACCCAGGCTGAAGCAAGCAGTTTGTTTTTACCCGGATTAAACTCCGGTTTAATCCGGTTTATCTTTTGAACATTTACTTTTGCCCCTTTTTGCTCCTAAAGGCAAAAACTGCCTGGCCCTTGTGTTTTACGGGCATTTTTGAGTTCTGTAATCTAATAAACTCTGTTACTTTGAATCTTGTGGCGTTCTGTCCTTGACACAATGTCATTTTGAATTTTAGAGAGTTCCATCTTCCTTAGCACAGCTCCATCACTGTGTAAGCAGAAAAGCACCAATTCTTTTAACTTGTCTTTGGCACATCAAACTTTACTCAGAGAAGCAAAAAATGTATTTTCAAGGACTGGTAATTAGACTGTTCAAAAGAATGTTCATAAGATGGTAAAATGAAATGAATCCCCACTTTGATTAATAGGTAATTCAATATGTGTGAGTGTGATAGACCCATTAATTCATTTTGACAAGACTATGTGTAGATTAAGCATCTTTGAGATTTGATTTGAAATGTTATTTTTAAAGAATTTTTAAATAAGAATTATTGATATTAATCTAAAATAGATAAAATGTTTAGTTTATTCTTCACATGGAGTTTTGTGTCAATTTCCTATGGTCCTGAAACAGTTAATTGCTAAATTCAGTATTTTACAACTATTTTACTATATTTTTATTATTTCTAATTAGTTGTCTTTTTGCTTTGACATAAATTTCAGTGTAACACCTCTGCTTCCAAGTATATTACATCAGCAAACAAGGACTCTCATCAAATATAGCTTGCGGAAAGGAAAACGGAAAACAGTAAAAGCTGTTGTTCATAGATTTCTCCGATTGCACTGTGGCCTTTGGCTACGGAGAAGGGTAACAACATTTTCTTTACTGAATACTGGATTGTATTAACTGTCTAATATGTGGTTGGGAGAGTGTAAAACTTGGAACAAGTACAAAATGGGCGAGAGAAAAATATTGAGGGCAAACATAGGTGTTGATATGGTTGGTTACCTATTATGTTCATATATACCCTATTTTTTCACTCCACGAGGAGACTCAAATCAGCTTACATTAAAATATTACAGTACAGTTTTAAATCTAAAAATATACAAACATTAAAACAGAATTAAGTATCACTAGTATTAAAAATTCAGTTAAAACCCATCAAAACCTATTCAAAACTAAAAACTACACAGCAGTCCCTGACTTGATCTTGGAAACTTTTTGTTTTAAAAGCCTGCCTAAATAAAAAGTTTTTAGGCTGCCACCAGAAGGACAGCTAGGAGGGGGGCTACTTATTATATTGCTAGCTATCTGCTTTGATTCTGAAATTAATTTGTTTTTTGGCAGGCTGGTTACAAGAAAAGATTGTGGAAAAAAAATGTTAGGCGAAGAAAGCGCTTGAGGGAGCATGTGTTCTGCAACAAAACACAGTCTAAGCTGCTTGACAAAATGACCACTTCCTTCTGGAAGAGAAGAACCTGGTATGTCAATGATCCCTATCAGAAATATCACGACCGTACAAATATTCCCTGGTGAATTGTCGAATTCACATCTGCTATAGCAGCCCAAACAGTCTGTATGCCAGTAACAAAATGAATGGTTCATATTGATCACATTTCCATAAATGTATAATTAACAAATACAAAGGTCTTATTCAACTACTGCTGAAAAATAAAATTTGATTTGATTACTTTGTAGATTTCTATAGTGATTAATCAACTTGATGAACAAGTGTAGACTGTATCAAAAATATTTGTTCACAGCTTTATGACCGGAAATATATACAGTATTACTCAGGACACTATTACTTCCTGTATTTTCTGTTACTTAATAGAATTGTGTGCATCAAATATGTGAATGGTCTTATCAAACATAGTGGACAAAGTCTTCAAAGAGTAATGGCTTACTTGTACTCTTAATTCTTACTGTGAATATTTCTTTGACGTAGCAAGATGCATACTATGAGTTCAATCATTGATATAAAACATTTCATTTTGATGGTTGTTTCATTTCCAGACTTCTGCTTACTTAATTATATTAATTTTTGGCATTCGCTTTTAGTTGATATACCAGAAATCATTACCATTCAACATGGATTTTAGTTGCTCAGATAATCATATCAGCATATGTTCCTCTTGCATAAGAAACTCTCATATAAACATGCATCATACGGGATCAAGCCATTGCTATTTAGTATAGCATTCCGATCATAGAGTGATGCCTGCGGCACATTCACAAGTCAAACAAGTGTAACAACAGCCTGCCACTTGTGTTCTCCATAAAATTGTAGAACAGAGGCATCACCTCTCATACTGGTAGTAGTGATAGCCATCTTTAACTATATGAAAAGATGTCACATTGAGGTGGGGGCAAGCATGTTTTTTTTGCTGTTCTGGAGACCAGGTCACTGAGCAGTGGATTCAAACTGCAGGAAAGAGATTCCATCCAAACATTAGGAAGAACTTTCTAATGGTAAGAGCTGTTGGACAGAGGAATATGCTGCCTGGGATGTGGTGGAGTCTCCTTCCCTGTAGGCTTTGAAGCAGAAGCTGGATGGCTATTTGTTGGAGATGCTTTGATTGCACTTTTCCTGTATGGCAGAGGGTTGGAATGGATGGCTCTTGTGGTCTCTTTCAACTATGATTTTATTATTCTAATAGATAGCCAACATGACCAATAACTATTGGTAATTTTCACCTCCATGAGTTTTAATTCCCTATTGCTTTTTTCTCTTACATGAGCTGAGTCTTCCATCATTCAGTTCTCATGTTCTGCTGTTAAGAGGAAGAAAAATATCTCCTTCCTCCACATCATACTATTGTTATAGATTTTATCATAATACTATTTGCTTAATTTCTTTTTTCTAAGTGAAGCATCTCCAAATTTGTAACGTTTCCTCATGGGAAATTCATATAGTGTATTTTGGATGAATTTAGTTGCCCATTTCTCTACTTTACCATCTTTTCATCAAGATGTAATATCCTCCTATAGTCAATATTCATATGACGTGCTCAGGATCACATACATTATTTCATGTCCAATGCATCCACACTGAAGTAGGCGGGTAGGATTCAAAGTTGCCTGCTGAGCTTCATGGCTGACGGAGCAATTTGAATCATTCCACTTCTGTCAATCCAACCACTAGAAGCAAAGATCTAATGTATTCAAAGAGTACTATTAAGAGTCCATCAGGAATGGGTACCTTTTTTGGAAAAAAAAAGTAGGTTTAAAAGAAATTAGGATTATTTTGCTTATATAGAACACAATGGTCATCCTTTTTTTTTAAAGAAAAGTTTAAGACTTTATTGTCATGATGTATTTCAAGCAATATAACAAAACATCGACCTTTGGAATACTGTTATAGTCTTGAGCCTTGCAACGCATTCTCAAGTGTTCTAATCTAACATCTCTGCTATGAATCACTGGAAATAAACCATTTTAAGTGCACAGATACTGACCTCAGACATTGGCCATTTGTGTAACTTTCCAAAATACAGTGTTATCGACAGTTTCAAAGAGTGTGCTAGGTGCAAAACATACTGACAAAAAAAGCGAGACTAATTAACAAGCATTTAGGCACAAGTACAATTATCAACTACTGAACACATTTATTTTGCAGAGCACAGCTTGAAGGTAGCAGGCTGTTTGCAACTGGCCAGAGAGAATCCCAGTGTTCCATGTGGCATTTCTTTCTGTCTTAATTTTGAAGATACCATGATTAGCTATTAATTTTCTATCATTTCCTCTTAAATATTTAATAAAATTCTTGATTCCATTTTAATAGGGTTTTTTTAATATTAAGTAATCTTTCTTATTATCTAGCAAGCATTCTTAATACCAGCTCAAACTATTTGTCCTTGTAGCCCAGTGTTTTCTACTCTGTCAGTAATTCCACAGACTTTCTAACAGAGGATTTCCCCATTATTTTTGCTGATCCTTATAACTGGACATCACAAGGATTAATATTCTGTGTGCAACAAACAGTGGCCCCTCCACCTAAACTATGGAAGTTAAATCAGTTTTGCTATTCGGGTGTAGACTATGAAGTCGATTCACTTCTAAAATAGTATCTGGGTAATATATGGTCTGCACTGATGGTTAGAAATGTTATAATTCTTTTGTAGTAAACATTTCAAAATTCAGGTTTCAGTTTATCGTGCTAGAATTTTAGCTGCAATGGGTTAAACCCTTGTGCCGGATGAACTGCTGATCTAAAGGTTAGGTTGCTGACCTGAAGCTTGCCGATTTGAATCCGCAAAATTGGGTGAGCGGCCATCTGTCAGCTCTAGCTTGCAGGGACATGAGAGAAGCCTCCCATCAGGATGGTAACACATCCAGGCGTCCCCTGGGCAACGTCTTTGTAGACGGCCAATTCTCTCACACCAGAAGCGACTTGCAATATGTTCTCAAGTCGCTTCCGACATGATAAAAAGTCAAAGGGTAAGTGTGGTGCACTAAAGCAGGATTTCTTAAACTTTTCAATTCGTGTCTTTTTGGCTCAAGGAATTTTTATGTGACCCTGGCTATAGGTATATAAGGTAGGTATGAAAACCAAACGTTTACTGATTAACAGATCAGCATTTGCAAGGCTTGCTAAACAGGTTGATTTTCCTTTTAATGAAGTATAGCTGAAGCATCTTCTGCAGAGTCCACTGTAAATACTGCACAACAGATTTTTGTAAATGGCCACAAAAAATGTTGGGACCCCAGCATTGAGCAAATGGGACTCCATTTGAGATTGTGACCCACAGTTTAAGAAGCAGTGCACTAAAGAATACGAGGCCTATATTCTTTGAGTTACATGCTGCTGTTTCCCCATTTGCAATGCAACAAGCAACACAAGTGTTGAGCAGTGTGGAAGTTGCAGTTGGTTGTCTTTGGATGCACATTTGACTCCCAACTGTTGGTCCAAAGTGAGGCTACAGAATTCAAGCAAAACAGCAGGGAATATCAGTCTCGAACAATATATGTAGTGCTTACAAACTTGTCTACTAAAAATAAGTCACTAGACAATAAGGGAATCTTCTGAAAAAAGGCTTCAGTAATTTTGCAGCAAATACATGCCATAGGCATTCCAATTGGTAAATGCTGATGTGGTTTGTTGGAGATATATGAAAATTAGTGGCAGCTGCCATGGCCAGCTTTTCTTAAACAACCTGCTTCCTTTATAATATGAATTAAAGATTCATTAAAGTTAAATGTATGCCTATTTGCATTTATGCTTCTCGTTAAACTATACACACATCTACAGTTTAGCTGGTAAATTAGCACATTTGCCAGAAACAGCTCTTTTTTAACAGTGAATTGATTTGAGAGATAAGGCAGTTCAATAGTTTTGCTTTAGCACTTAACAAAAAGAAGTCCAGAACAGTCATATTTTGAATAAAACAGCAGGTCAAATAGACATTGCTTAGTTTTAACCCAAATGAGTGCTAACAGCAGTATGTGGAGAAATTTACAAATGTATCTTTTTGGCATATCTGAATACATATTTTCAGCTTTTAATTGTATTTCATCACATATAATAGCATGGTGGCAAAACAGCTAATTTGCTTGCAAGATAACGTAATTTCTGCTAATATGGAAATTTTAAATATGTTTTAATTATGGGAAGAACTTGTTCTGTTATACAGCAGTAACCATGCTTACACATGGTTATTTATAGCATGCTTACGCAATATTGGGATTTTAAGGCTTTTCAAAAACATTAGGATGTTTCAAAATAGCATTTAGAAAGCACTGGGGCAAAGACTAACATGTGGATCTTTAGATCCAAGAGTGGTGTATTAAAAAGCCTCTTTAGATTTTGGAGCCTGATAGCCATCTAAGTCACTGCCTTATGTGAAGTAGGTTAGTAGTATCATTTTTATCTACCCATCTGTTCTCAATGATGAGATCTTTTATGTTCTACAACGTTAAATGCTTTCTACTTAACAAGATAGATCCAAGAGTAAAAACAGATGTCTACAGTTTTAACTTCTAGGTTTCACATGCTTTACACTTAAAGGAGACATCAATCTGAAGCACAAGTATACAAGTCCTAGAACATTTTCCTCAATTTGTACTTCTCTATATTACAAATGCACTGTCCAATCTAAAACTACTGTGATTTATACTGTATACTACAAACAAAATCTCTGAATTACACACAAAGGAGATGAGCTATGATGATCTACTTACTACCCTTTGGAAAATGAAATGAGTACATACAATCTAGGAAAATATTAGAAGGACCCAGACAAAGTTGACTTGCATCTAAACTAATACTGTTAATGTGATTCTGGCTTGCCTCCTAGCATTTGTTGTTATTATTACAAACATGCCTTGGAAAGCTTGTACAACTGCCCATTCAAATTATCAAGATTTATAACAATTCTTGATTTTTTCATTTTATACACAAGACACTTCTTTACAAAACTGTTCGAATCCTATATACTTAGAGGCACTGTCCAAATGATTTTGTGACAAAACAACATGCACTGTAACAGATCTACAGGAAATGAAATATAGAGAAGAAATTGTGATGTAGCTCAGATTTGATATTAAGTTTTCAAAGCTTATGCAGTCAAAACAATGCTTTCTCACATCATTCACAGTCTTACTATAAAGATAAGATGGAAACAGTTTGGGTAGAAAATCTGTGGCCCCTGCCAGTCTACTTTATACACTAGGAAACCCCAAATAAATATTATTCCAGATATTAAGATTTAAATTAACAATTCTTTTCTTAAATTGCATTCATAGAGTTAAAATAAAGTGATGTAACAAGTAATTACAAATATACAGCCTCAGCATTAGAGCTGAAAAAAATTGCTATTTTGCAAATAAATCCAAAGGGGTAGCAAGAAGCATTGCTTTTGCCTACCAGGTTGCAATGTACACCGATGGTCATAGAACAAACAGCATATGAAAAAGAAAGCATGACATGGCATGTTTACAATGCTGCAATGTCACAAGCACATCCATCTCACCACTGGGTTTTTTTCTACATTATTAACGAAGTAGATCTTTTAAGGCAGAAGAGAGACATTCTGTAGATCTCGGTGCTAATGGCTCATCACACTTACATGGTTTCAGTGGTAGACGATGAGGTACTTTTTTTCCTGAAACGAGGTCTAAGGCTCCTAGGCGGTGCCTGTTGAAAACAAAACACATTGTACTGATTGGGCTTTCTTTAGCCAGTACCGAGGAATGAATAATTTTGTAGACAGTTATCAAGTGAAGCCTTCCAACAACAGAATGGATCAAAAGCTTGGTTTCCAGAAAATTTCATTGGAGCAAAAGCAGGATTTGATGTTTGGCACCTTTACTGTCCTCTGCTGTACCCACTTATGTCACAAACACTCAGGCCCCTTCCACACAGTCATATAACACAGAATATCAAGGCAAAAATTTCCACAATATCTGCTTTGAACTGAGTTATCTGAATCCACAAGGAGTTGTGGTGGCACAATGGGTTAAACCCTTGTGCTGGCTGGACTGCTGATCTGAAGGTTGGTTTGCTGACTTGAAGGTTGCCGGTTTGAATCCTTGAGATGTGGTGAGCTCCTGTCTGTTAGCTCTAGCATGCAGGGACATGAGAAAAGCCTCCCAGCAGGATGGTAACACATCCGGGCATCCCCTGGACAAAATCTCTGTAGACGGCCAATTCTCTCACACCAGAAGCAACTTGCAGTATGTTCTCAAGTCGCTTCTGACATGATTTTAAAAAAAAAACCTGAGTCCACACTGCCATACATTCCAGTCCAAAGTAGCTAATGAGTGATTTTATTCAGCTGTGTGGAAGAGGCCTTAAATGCAAATCATGTATTCCCATTACATTATCAATATGGATGGTAGTAATAGAACCCAGATATGGAAGTAGACAAAGGTTGGGCACACGCTTTATCAGAAATGTTTAATTAGTGATATAAAAGTACATGAGAGAAAAGGATGGGGAGTTGATTTAATAGCATGCTGAAGTGTATCGGAAGTGTAGTAAACCCTTGTTGTCCCAACTCCTCCGATCACCAAAGCTAGAGATGCTTCAAACAAGATTGACTAATATTAGCAGAGAATCCAGTACAATGGATGTCTCATCATTACAGTCCATACAGTTCATCTACTTTTAAGCTCTTACTTACCTAGTTCATTTCCTTTTTTTCACTCTTCTTCAGGAAAGTGTATGCACAATATCTACTTTCATACATTGGATAAAGTAGCTACTTGCTTTTTGATGCTAATATCACAACTTGTTAGGATTGCTACTATATATACTCATGTATAAATCTAAAAACATTTAATCAAAAAAATCAGGTCAAAACACCTGGCTCAATGTAAGTACTGCACCTTAACTCTTATCAAAAGGGAACCATTCCTGTCTCTGCATAGAGTGACGAAAGGCAAAAGATTAAATCAAAGATTAGGATAAATTGATCACTGATCTCAAATTTAAAATGTGGGATTTAATTGAAACTTAATTCATTGAAGTTCATATTTTTATGTATTGGAAGTTTTAATATACATACAATGTGTGTATGTATATGTACAGTATATGTATATCATAAACAAGAAATTAGAAATATGTTTAATCTAAGAGCACTTGTCTAATCATGCCTGAATAGTGGCTTTGCTACTTTTATTTTTGTCCGAGCAAACAGGACTAAATTCCATGGTTTAAGAAAGTTTGTATGCACTCTTGATGCACTTTTGTACAAAGGAGCAGCTGAAGCTTTCAGATAAATTGGTTGTCAAAATCAAAATGTTCAAAAGCGGATTGGACTAGATGGTCCATATGGTCTCTTCCAACACTATTATTTCATGCTTCAATTAAAAGACACACAGTTATAGTATGTGTTCTAGATGTGTATTTATGCATACATAGACAGGCAGTCAAATTTTTTTTTGCATCAGGTGCGACTTGAGAAACTGAAAGTCGCTTCTGGTGTGAAATAATTGGCTGTCTGCAAGGACGTTGCCAAAGGAACACCTGGATGTTTGATGTTTTACCATCCTATGGGAGGCTTCTCTCATGTCCCCGCATGGGGAGCTAGAGCTGACAGACGGGAGCTCACCATTTATGTCAGTAACTCAAATGCCACTGTGTCTCCTATTTTACCAAAGTAGATTGAGGCTCAGTGAGGAAAAGTCTAAGACTAGGTCCATGAAAGCGAAGGTAAGAGCCCATGTATGGGCTCATACCTCCAATGCCACATATGGACTTGTTCCTATGCTATTGTTGTTACCTGGTCAATAGGATCTTGGCTTAAGTTACTAAGTAGTAAAATATGTATGATTTCCTATATTGGTTACACAGCATAGAGGAGTTGCAACAATCTCTAGGCTTCTGTGGATGGGGGATTGAATTTGAAATATACGGTGTTGCAAAAAGATGGACCCAATTTGAAATCGCTACATCTCTGCAACCATGAATGAGACTCTTATCACTTGATAGAGCACAGAGTTTCAAATGATTGCTACTAGATGCCTCTCCCAGCGCATGAACTGCCCCTAGCCTCAGCCATTTGTAAGATGCAAATCATAACATAAAGCCTAATAAGATATTTACCATTCGTGAAGTTATTTTTTAGATTTGTTTCTGGCTCAAAATGGTTAGTAAAACTTGATAACTTGATAACCCATTAAACCACTTGCAACGTTTTGTGTAATTATAACATGTCATCATGAAATATACTGCTTTGAAACTAGGTCCATCATCTTGAAACACCCTAATTCTAATCTAGAATATAGTAACAAATTCCTGTTAAAGACTTCTATATACTATGTTTCTTAAAGAACATTTCATTCCCATCATTAAAGGAACACATCTCCGTTTGGAAGTGAAGTTCCCATGATGACACAACAACGGTTTTACAAGAAACTAAGAACCTATTGAGCTGATGAGGGCCAACTTTAGCAAATTTTCATTGCAGATTAAATGTCTACTTGTGTTTTTTAAGCCTGTTTCCCTTGTGGAAGTACCTCAATGACTGCATTCTTTGCCTGAGGTTTTTTAGCCTTGGCTGTACAATCCAAGGAGTCCTTCTCATCATCATCTGAGAAGACAACATCAGTTGATTCACAGTTTGCCTCAAGTGGTTTTTCGGTGTCTGCCTCACTCTCTAGTTCAACCACTTAGAACAGCCATTTAAGATCTAAATGGTGAAGAGAAATAGGAAATAGAAAGGTCAGAGAACCTGGGGTCACCCGCAAAGTGACTCACACTTGCTATTGCCTGGCCCATGCATTTCCCAAAAGGTTAATACTATCAGTGGGGTTAAAAGGCACAATCCAGTAGCAATGGCTTTGTCATTAATAACTTTTTGGTTGCCAGTTTGGGAAGTAGTCTGACAATCTTTGATGCAAGACTATTTTTAGAAGTCTGCTTGCTTTTAATTGGTCCTGTTTGTTTCTTTGAAGCAAGCCAATCTTAAGAGTTTGTCTACATGGGTATTAAGGATCAGACTCACCCTGAGTACTGTCTTCCTGATATTCCCCCCATTGCAGGTTAAACTGGGCTAATCCGGCTTTGCCCCATTTCAGTAAAGGTTGGGGTGCTCTAAAGTTTGCTTCAAACTCCAGAATATCCCATGGCTTCAAGGCAGTGTAAATAGCTGGAACGGGTACGATTTAAACTAGCCACAATAATTTTTTTCTTGTATGTATCAACATAGGAAACAAGAGACACATTGTGTTCTCCTTCTTCCCGGTCACTTGAGCATCTCGGCTATTGTTGCACAGGGCACCTGCAATGGCCAGGACCCCTGTGGGTAGTTATGGACAGTGATGGCAATAAGGAAGGTGAGGTCTCAACTAGGCTAGACCATGTAAACTCCAATCCACCACTACAGTGGGCCCAGGACAGTGTGTGTGGGGGGGGGGAGGGGGGGAACCTTCTACACAGGCCCTAAAATGCAGAAGAAACTGGGATAAAAGGAGGGGGACTAGATGACTTTTGCAGAAAATGCATGCTAGATTGCATTAATGGCTGAAAAACAAGTGTTTAAAAAGTAAAATCCAATTTCAGCCAGAAAATGTTCATATTCGCGTCACTGTATATCCCTGTGTCAAGAAAAATATGTGATTTTGTTGCAATACGTTGATGTGCACTGCTCCCAAAACGGCTGATGAGGGCTGTAAACAAATGGAGCCACAAACACACAAGTGGCTAAATGAAAGCACAATTGGAAAGTATTTCCCATGAGAACTCTCTGTAAGCATTCCTTTGTTTTCATGATTATGAAATTAAACAGAGCTTAAATTTACACAGTTGGCACCAGCATGGCAAGCAAGTGACTCCAAAAGGAAACGGAGTTCAAGAGGGACAAAGTAAAGGCAGCCAAAAATCTGCTTGTAAACATTCAGATATCTGCATCAGCGCTTATGAAGCCCAGTGCATCTCAGAGTGATAACTAAAAAAATAAAATAAAACTTCTGGCAGATGTCATGCGTCCATCTTGTAGATGTCTAAAATCAGCTACAACGGAACCTGTCAGGACACTGGGGGACCATTTCCCGGATTATGAGACTGTCTGTAAGGGCCCTGGGTGCCTCTAGGGTCAGTCCAGAACATTTCTGCTAATGACTGGCTCCAGGTTTACAAGCCAGTGTAGATGTGGCTCTAGATTATTAAGGCACTTTATGTGCTCTATAATGTTTACACCTCTGTCCTTTCTCACTGATCAGAGAAGTATGAAGCACTTAACACTGATGGAAGAGGTGAAATAGTGTTCATTTTATCTTCCTCATTAGCAAGTTGGTAAATAGAGGGTCGAAAATTGGAAGGTGTTGCCTTTGTCTTTGGTGGTCATAAAGAAATGAAGGCAACTCTTTCTGGAAACAGTCAATGTTCCATGCTTCAGTAAGAGTTCCCAATGGCCCAGTTTTACAAGTACTGATTAATTAAACTTCATCATTTCTATTTAATTTATAAAAAAAATACCCTGCTATTTAAGGAAGATGAGAGTTTGGGCTGATTTAATTACAGAGATCTGATCTCTCAGACAGTTTTCTTTTTGCACTGCTCATGCCCTACTTCCAGCGATTTCCCAAGCATATCAGTATAGCTGAAATATATACTGGTCAGAAAATCAAATAATTCCATATACTAATGTGACCTTCATACTTCACAGTATTGCTGTTTTATCTGCTTACTCTAGTAAAATGTATTAAGTCTCACAGATATATAGGGATAGTTTTCTTTTTGTCTTTAGTGATAGTTAAATAAATTGTGAATTTCGATATTGGGTTCTGTCCATGCTTGGAAGCGACATAACAAAAGGCTGTATTTTAGGATGGCTACACCACTGACAGGAGAAAAACAGAAAGGATGGGAATGTTTGAGATTCCTTCATAGGATCAAAATAAGCTAAAAAGGAATGAAAATAGTAGGAAAGTAGGACAAAGCCTCCACAGTGTGCACTGATTAAATATTCTGAGGTTCCATACAGAACGATGAAGATAATTGATTTCTACCTGAGATAAAGTACATTATTTTCTTAAACATCCATGCATAAGAGGTAAAGGGAGGAATGTTCAATCTTTGCTTATGAAGGGATGATTTTTATGTGTGTTTTAAAAATATCTTTTTAGTTTGCACTCCCTCAGCCCTATCTCCACTGCCAAACCATCCAGTTTCTGATCCCACATTATCTACTTTGAACTGGATTATATGGCAGTGTAGACTCACCTAATCCAGTTCAAAGCAGATAATCTGGGATCAGATATTGGATTATATGGCAGTGTATATTCAGTCTCAGTTGTTGTCTCTGTAGGTGGCAGCAAGAGTAGACATCCTGCATCATCAGCGAAGGAAGACATGACACATAAATACTCCTCGCACACTGAGTGTCAGAGCAGAGTTGTGCCATTGGCAATGTACCCCAGGACTGATAAAAGCCATTTCTATACTGCCATATAATCCAGATTTTCAAATCAGATAATCCACATTATCTGCATTGAACTGGATTATATGAGTCTACGCTACCATATAATCTAGTTCAAAGCAAATAATCTAGATTTTATATGGCAGTGTAGACGAGGCCAAAGTTTCTATCTGTACAAACCACGTATATGGGAAAGGGCTCTATGCAAGTATATCAGGATCCCTGGTTGTTTACAGAAGCTATGAACAACAGGCTGGTAGACACATGCATCCTTTGAGATCATTAGATCAAAGCTGTCCCTACAAGACCAAAATAAGTGGGGCAGTGTTAAGTATATGTATTCACACACTAAGTCCAAGTGAGTTTAAATGTTTTAGTTTCCCATTCAGTGTTCTTGGGATTACAAAGAACAGGTTGGAGTCAATTCTCTTCATAGTTATATGTTCTGTATGAGGTATAGGCTTTGTTTTACATAATAGGCTAGTTCTTCTTTCTCAGGGTTTCGTGGTTTTGGAACACTCTAAACATTTCATAGGAAAATGCAAGGCAACAACAAAGTTCAAACAAAGCCTATAAAAAACAAATCAGATTTGTAGAGATGATGTATTTCTTTGATTTCCAATATAAACACCTCTAAAAATGGGATGCATATTAGAATCGGGGTGCTTTGTGTGTGTAGCTTTCTTCTCTTAATGGTAATGAAATTAGCGGGCGTCGTCCATGGACAATCCATGATCCATATAATTGGAAAATATGGTATTATCCTCCCCTGAGGCTTTTCTGTAGATTGTCTGATCAGACGAACACAAGTTTCCTTCCAGGCAAGCATTACGATTTATATTCTGCATGGATGATGAACTTATAAGGTTCAGCTATCATCTGTCACTGTAAGAACTGGTTTTCTTTTAAAATCTAATCAGGACAAAGATTTTGAGAAGGAAGGGATGCTAAAATTAGAAATGTGTCCATAGCTGTACTGGCTTCTCAGCACTGTGATGACCTGTATATTTATTGTAAAGTAAGTCTGATTTAATTTAACGGCAGTTTCTACTGAGTAAACATAAATAGAATTCTACTATAAATTTGTTTGAAAGCTGATGCACATTTTAAAACTCCAAAATACAACAAGAAAAAATAGACTGCAAGTTCAAGTATGTGCTGACAATTCCAGGCAACACTAAAGTAAACACAAATGTTGCCCAGTATCTTGTCTGACCACCTTCCCAGTAGGACTAATCCTAAACTGCATGAATCTTCGGAGGAAGAAGAGGGCCTTGCTGCTGGCCCAAAGACTGGTGGAGATGCAGAAGAGTATTTGGGACCAACATTTGAGAGTCCTTCCAGACAGGCCCTATATCCCAGGATCTGATTCCAGGTTTTCTGTTTATCCCAGATTATCTGGCAGTGCAGACTCATATAATCCAGTTTAAAGCAAAAAACCTGGGATCAGATCCTGGGATATAGGGCCCGTCTGGAAGGGCTCTGAGAAAAATTTCTGGAGATGTCAGTGAAGGCACTGCTGCATCCTACCTAACATCAGCCTTCATTCTGAATGCCCACATTTATAAGCAAGACCCTAGTATTAAGTTTGTGGAATGTCCCTATATAGAGAAAGAGATTAGTGTCTCATTGGCAACACAAGGATAATTTTCTCTAAACACTACTTCCAAAAAGGATGCCTCATACCTCCAGTATTTTACTGAAAGAAAAGAATGCGGACTGGTCTCAAATGTCAGCTGCATTCCTAATAAAAATGAATGCTGTGGATAAGAGATAGAAGATATATCTCAAGATCCAGCTATACCTTTAAAGAAGACCCTGTCACAGAGAAGTAGTTATCAGGAAATTTTAATAATCCCATCAGTGAAAGACAACACCAGAGAGTTTTGATCCAACATATCCTTGCAGTCTGTCCTCCATCTAGAAGTGCAATAATGTAATGTAACACAGTTTTACTTTATATACACCAGTGGTTCTCAACCTGGGTTCCCCTGATGTTTTTGGCCTTCAACTGCCAGAAATCCTAACAGCTGGTAAACTGGCTGGGATTTCTGGGAGTTGCAGGCCAAAAACATCTGGGGACCCCAGGTTGAGAACCACTGGTTTACATGGTTAAACAGAGGCTTTTAAAGAGAGGCTGGATGGCTATGCCGGGGTACAGTGTTCCTGCACTACTTTGCGGTTCGCTTTTCGCGGTTTTTCAATAAACTCTAAAAAATATAAATCATTAAAAAATTACAATTTACAGCCCAAGGAAGGGAGGAATAAGAAGCCGAAGGGAGAGAAAAGGAGCCCAAGTGGCAACGGCAGGAGAAGGAGGCGATTTATCAACACAAGATTGGTTGATAAAGGCTTAAAATAGTGTGTAACTACTAAAATAATGTATAAATATTAAAATAAATATAGCGTCCCTATTTCACAGATTTTCACTTATTGCGGGTGGTCCTGGAACGCGATAAATGAGGGAACACTAACTGGCTTTTTCTGCCTGGCAGGGGGTTGGACTAGATCGCCCATGTGGTCCCTTCCAACTCTATGATTCTATGATATATGTATTGTAATTTTTATGGAAAGTAACATTTCTTCGATTTTTTTCTGGTTGCTTGAGTTCTGTTTAACTGAGGATCTATAGAGAGAGAGGAATGGTAGGAATTACACAAGCAGCATCTGTGGCCACTAGATGGTGATGTTACATGGCTACAGCTGAGATTCTGCATCCTCTTGTTTTGTTTTAGGGAAGATCCTTTTAAAATCCTGATCTACTCTAGAGGCCAATTCTCCCTGGATAACATACAAGTCATTAAGAAGATTTCTTTTTCTAGGCAAATGTTACACTGTATTATCAGGAAATTAAGCTAGCAGAGCCTCTACATTTTCCGAATGCAGGAGCAGGAGATCCAGAAAGATACCAAATAAGAATACATAGAATTACATTGGCACTGGCACTGCCAAACCGAAACTCAGTTAATCGGTCAGATAAGCACTAAGCAGTATGTCAAACTCTTCCCCATCTATTCCAAATCAATAAGCAATCAGCTCAAAAAATCTATTTTCATTCTGGTCATCTTTGAGGACCGAATGAAGTCTGGATTTAAGCAAAGAACTTTAGAAGGCCACTGCTGTCATTGCTTATTTATTCTGGTCATCCTGATTCAAAGCATACTTAGGCTGGATCTGTGCTGCCATATAATCCAGTTTCTGAATTCAGGTTATCTGCTTTGAACTGGATTATGTGAGTCTACACTGCCATAGAATCCAGTTCAAAGCAGCTAATCTGGTTTCAGATTAAATGGCAGTGTAGATGGAGCCATAGTGAGAAGACCAATATAATCATGAGCTTGTGTGAAGGTGCCAGCAATGAAGCACTGAGAAAAAAGGTGAGGAAGGTTGGCTGGTTAGGAATCTGTTGACATTCAGAAATAAGGCAAAGAAGGAAGGGACACTTTGTCAAAATGAAAATGCAACTTGTTTTTACAATAATAAATAAAAAATTAAAAAAATACTTTTTAAAAGTTTCAAAGTTACAGAATCATCAGCATAGTGGAGGTTGCGCAGTTTATTACACAGAGTATCAAATGTATGACTGCCAACTAGGCACAAGTTGTTAGCGTGAACACATGGATGGATATCAGCCAAGGGCAATGAACTCTTGTTTCTTAAGGAACAAGTCTACTTCTTTCAAGACAGAGTGGCCGATCTGGACCTGACTAAACTGACAGAAGCAGAGGGAGAAGCAGGGAAGAACTCCAGCCACACAACTGAGTTCCCTTTCACATGACAGATATTAAAGGATCTCATAATGGGAAGAAAGAGACTGCACTGAAATTCAATTATTTGTGTTGATTGTTACTATATAAAATGTTTGATAGCTATCCCTGTTTTCAGTTGAAATAGAGTGTCAGGAAATAAGTAAAGGTAAAGGTTTTCCCCTGACATTAAGTCTAGTCATGTCCGATTCTGAGGATTGATGCTCTTCTCCATTTCCAAGCCGAAGAGCCAGCGTTGTCCATAGACACCTCATAGAATCATAGAATCGTAGAGTTGGAAGAGACCTCACGGGCCATCCAGTCCAACCCCCTGCAAGAAGCAGGAAA